>NC_092675.1:29007577-29324744 GCF_964355755.1 Antedon mediterranea
GGCCCTGATTCCACGTTGGGACGTCAATGTCGTCCTAGCCGCTCTTATGCGTCCACCCTTCGAGCCCCTGAGTAGGGCATCACTTTACAACCTGACTCTCAAAACTGCCTTTTTGATTGCACTAGCCTCGTGCAAGCGCAGAGGTGAACTGCATGCTCTTTCTCTGGAGCCAGGGCACATCAGGTTTGAACGGGGTGGCGCGCGGTTGGTTTTTAGGAAAGATTTCCTTGCAAAATCTCAGACATTGAACTTCTCGCCGCCGACTGTGTTTATTCCCACCATTGCTGCATATTCAGGGGTTGAGGAAGACAGACTTTGGTGCCCGGTGCGGGCACTAAAGTTTTACATCAAACGCACAGAGTCCATTCGGGTCTCAGCGTCACATCTGTTCATATCGACAGTTGCACCCTTCCGACCGGCTGCTCGGTCGACGCTGGCAAACTGGGTCGTGGCAGCCATCCGGGCTGGTTACGACTCCACAGATACGCCTCCTCCGGCACATATGCACCAAGTGCGTGGCATAGCCGCTTCATGGGCGCTGTTTGCTGGGGTGCCCCTTCCAGACATCCTGCAAGCGGCATGGTGGCGATCACAGTCCACCTTCACTTCCCACTATCTGTCGGATACCTCCGCAAACCAGTCTACGGTGGCGGCTTCAATCTTGAAGCCCAGACACTAGGTATGTATGACAATGTTTACCTTGCCTCCCGCCTCCGACTAGACTCTAGTCCGGTGCTACACTGGCTTATGTTGGTTTATCCAGGTAAGCTAGGCACGATATAGACTACACAAACCAACAGTGGTGTTGGTAGTCTATGAGTGCCGCTTACCTGGATAAACGCCCTCCCTACCGTCCCCTCAGGCAGGTGGTCTTGAGAAATGATGACGATGATAAGTGGGTGTGTCTCACTTGAGGGCGTACTGGTGGCGGACTGATCCATTATCCGACGGGGGTGGGGAAAAATTAATGTTATTAATGTTCTTCTTTTCGTAATGTTTACCTCTCGTCGGAGAGAGAGGCTTATGTTGGTTTATCCAGGTAAGCGGCACTCATAGACTACCAACACCACTGTTGGTTTGTGTAATCTATGAATTTGAAGCACACACAAGTATGGTATCAAGCTGCTTCGGTATCTGATATTGATACCATTCCAACAAAAATTGTAATTATAACTAGTAGGTTTGTCAAATATAATGTATTAGTTTTAATTTTTAAATAAATAAATAAAAAACAAAATTATTAGCAGCCATAATATGAAATGTTACAGAATTATTTGATTGAAAAAAGGTAATCGCAGGACAATTCTTCTGTTCTTTGAAAGTGCATACATTAAACTTTTTTGAACCGTACTCTACGTTGTCTTTTATCAGTTAGGTTTATCTCTGATTGTGTGATTTATAGTTTTGGGATATGATGTTCGTTCTACATGCAGTTGTGAGTTCAAAAGTCCTTGGTTGAAATATTCCCAGGATTAAATGAAAATGATACTTAATGAATTATGGGATGCTACTAGAGATAATTGTAACTAACATTTAACCATTAATGTTTTTGTAATCTTGAGCAATTCATGCATGCTTTCGTTTTAAAGCATAACATTAATTTTAGAATTGTATTCTTTTGATTTACTAACTACAATTAAATGCGAGATTAATTTTTATGTTTAGCATTTCTGTCATGTGAGAGTGAAACCATCATAAACAGGGTGTGCCTTCGTCTTGTTTTCATTTATCATGTGATACAATACTTATCTACCATCTACTGTAGTTGCTCTATGATCCTTTCTACATTTATACTCCTGGACCCATTTATACTCCTGGACCCATTTATACTCCTGGACCCATTTATACTCCTGGACCCATTTATACTCCTGGACCCATTTATACTCCTGGACCCATTTATACTCCTGGACCCATTTATACTCCTGGACCCATTTATACTCCTGGACCCATTTATACTCCTGGACCCATTTATACTCCTGGACCCATTTATACTCCTGGACCCATTTATACTCCTGGACCCATTTATACTCCTGGTAAATCATGCCCAATATTTTAGTCTATTTTACAGTAGTCTATTTGTACCTACAGTTATCCTGTGTACCATTTATATAGCCATTAATTAATACACAAACCAATAGTGGTTAGTATTTACAGTTAGCCCTTCCTCTGGAGAGCATGGGCTAATTTTGGTTTAGCCAGGTAAAGCTAGGCACAAAATAAACTTTGTCATCCACTTGGTTTACATATTGTTATTTATTAAATGTAACATGTACAGGTACCCATTTATACTCCTGGTAAATTTGTCTTTGCCATCCATTTGGTATATTTTTATTTACAGTAACATTTTCTGTTTTACCCATTTATACTCCTGTTGCCATTCAAGAACTTATATTTTGATTTAACTATATCTTTTATGTTTGTACCCATTTACATTACAGTATATTCCTTATAAATTATGTCTTTGACATCTAGTTACATATTTTATATATTTTTAATTAATAAATTTGTCGGTTTATCCAGGTAAGCTACAGTAGGCACGAAATAGACACCCATTTGTACTCCTGGTATTAAGTTGTGCAATTTTTTTAATTTTTTTTTCAATTTTTGTATTATTGTTTTACATATTTCGTTTTAATAAATTACAGATCAGGGATTGAAGAAACCTATTCCAAGAATATTACCAAGTTGTCAAAATTAGCGTTGAACTCTTCCACTTCAGGGTGAGTACATTATTCCACATAAGAAAATCTAGTGTGCACAGTGTGTGACTGGTAGGTAGAAGGCACAGGTCTAATTTCACAGAGTAAGGAGAGGGCGTAGTACGACATAAAATATGTATAAATAGTACCATTTATTTTGTATGTTTGTTTAATTTGTTGCTCATTCATCAAATACAATTTTACAAATATAATTTTACCTAACCTAACCCTAACCTTATAAGCTCTAGAACTTGTTTCCATAGGGGTCCTATATGACATTGATAAGCTAAATATAATTCAAGATTATAGGGGAGAAGAGAGAAATGTGCCAACACCCCCCCCCCCCCCCCCAAATTGAAATGATCCTACTTACTTTATCTTTAATTTAAATGCATTAGAGATTAAGAGTATGGAACCTGTAGTAATATTTGGGCTTGGATCCCAAAGAACGCAACACAAAAACCTATGTGTGACAAATTCAGATGACCTCTCATGTTGTGATTGGTCAAATTGCTTGTGGTATGCTTACCGTACGTCCTTGCGTTGCATCTATGTGGGAACCAAGCGTTAAAGATGATTATGTTTGTGAATTGACTGCTGAACATGTAGTCAGTTTTAACTTTTCATGACTATACACCGATGCTATTATAAATAGTATTGGGCTTGGATGCAATAGAACGCAATGCAAAAACCCTTATATCCTTGTGTTGCATCTACAGTATGTGGGAACCAAGCATTAAAGTTGATTATGTTTGTGAATTGACTGCTGAACTTTCTCGGTTTGTCCATTAACCTGTCGTCAGTTCTAACTTTTTATGACCGATGCTATTATATCACAAATACAGTAGTATGGAACTTAGGCTTGGATGCAATAGAAAGCAATGCAAAAACCCTTACATCCTTGTGTAGCATCTATGTGGGAACCAAGAATTAAAGTTGACAATGTTTCTGAATTGACTGCTGAACTTCTCAGTTTGTCCATAAACCTGTCATCAGTTCTAACTTTTCATGACTACATACACCGATGCTATTATAATCACAAAGACAAGATTTATCTTCAAACGTGAATTTAGCATGATGATTAGCACTGAAGTTTAACTGGGTTAATGTTTTCTTGTATGTCTTCTGATGACACAAGAACTCACAGGATATCTAGATATATGACATCTGAAAATAGGTTAAACATTATATGCATACCTTATATGCAGAAATGTATCATCCATCATAGACTGTGTATAGCATAGTATATATCTCGGTATCATTATTTAACAAAACATCAAAGGCAATTCACTGAGGAAAATAAAAATCTGTAGCAGCCAAAAAAGCTGGATTGAGGATTTTTTTACAAAAGGCCATTAACTAAAAACATCAAAAAAACAAACAATTTCATAAAAAAATAAAATTGAAGCCGCAAAATTGAAAACAAGCGTCGGAGGTAAATAGTAAAAATCAAAGAGAAAAGATGGGTGACGAACCAATTAAGACTAGTTAGATATTGTAACATTTTTTCTACTATTATAATTGTATATCTTTTGATGTATATTATTGTATATATTAATAATGTTCAGTTTCATATTTTAAAGTTGTTTTTTATCTGTTTCTGGGTATTTAAACAGAAATTTATTCTATTCAATCTACTATAATATTTCCTTTTTAGGACATTTGCACCATTTTGGCAGGTTATAAAAGGTGCAATGGATAAGGTAGCGACAACTCATATCAAATTGATTCAAAAGCTACATGAATTGGTCAAAGAAGTACACAAATATGGTGAAGAACAGCAGAAGAAACATAAAATCGTAGGTTTACCAATTATAAATTTTTATTTTTACAATAATACTTTATAACTAGCCTTTGGTGCATGTTAACTTCCCACATCTTCAATACGCTTTGGATAGTGAGTGTACCGTAAGTTGAAAAGAAAGCTACAGTAGGCCGATATCAGCATAATTCTATTTAGTTGTTAGTTAGTAGTTAGGTGACAATTTGGTTTGCTTGTTGTTATTTATTTATACTGGGTGAACACTTACTTTCGATCAAAGACTGTTCTCCCAGGGGACCCAGTTATGATCAGTGGCTGTGAGTGTACTAGTACACATGGGTAACCCCCTACTTGTTTCAAAAGATGTACTAGATTCTTTAAAGTGCACATGAGCTGGATTTGTACACAGGACCTACGGTTTATAGTCCTTATCTGAAAAGACCCATTCTACTAATCTTTGTTCAAGTCACTGGGTTATCAACGGCCTCTGTTGAAAATTGATCAGGTTGAAACCTTACCAACCGTATTGGTGGCTACAGCCCTGTTAAAACAACAGTGGTTTTATACCATCGGAATGGAGAATTCGAAAAGCAGTGACCTTCATACTTTTTGCTTTAGAATCTTGTTCAAAATGTATAGTATCTCAATAATGATATAATACTATGAACTACACTTTTGAAAACATGTAATCCTTCAAGTGCATTTTAGCTTCAAGCTCAATAAGACATTTCCGGTGATAAAGCTTGTAAATGTAAATGATAATTTTAGTGAAAATGACAAGGTAAATGAACCATAATTAATAGGGTTATTTAACGACAGCGTTTGGTTCGTGAATATAAAGTTGGTAAAGTCTGTGCAGTAGATGCACAAATTTCCATTGAAACTAGAAAGGTCAAAGAAGATTTAAAGAAAATCTTTTCTTTCCGTTAGATGACCTTCAAATTATCCTAGTTTTTCCATAGTGTTTTATTATGTGACGTTTACATACAGGGTAGCACACAAACAGAGTGTTAACTTTAGCAGTTTGTCAAGACTAATTTCAATCCTAACATAATAAATGTAATATACTGTGGCAGTGTAATATAATATATATCCAAATAAAGTATAGAAATAATGACGATTTTGTAAGTTTTTAAAATACATTTTAGGATATAAGATCTTTGACAGATAACTCTTCTAAAGCCTCTAATAGGAAGTGCTTGATACGAATGACCTATATTTTATATAACTCCTGATTCACACAACAAATTGGTGTTATAATGGCTCAATGAAAATGCAATGACCAACTCTTAAACTTTTCAGCCATGATAAAATCCTCCTCTTATTAACATACAATAATAGTCTAAAGTACTGTAGCTTCAAAATCTGAAGCCTTTTTGAGCTGTAAAGACGGTTAAAATATCTGTAAATTTGAGAACGTCAGAAAATGTTCAAACGGCCAAACATTGGGATAACTCTCTGAGCCTACAGTAGTAAAATCTTGTTAATATTACTGTACTGCTGCCATTTGAAGTCTGATTTATGTGAGAATGGTTAGATACATCTTTGTATGCTGCAATCTGAAAGAGAGTAAAACAATAGGTCAGAGTCTCAATACTGTATGTCTTTGTATGCTGCAATCTGAAAGAGAGTAAAACAATAGGTCAGAGTCTCAATACTGTATGTCTTTGTATGCTGCAATCTGAAAGAGAGTAAAACAATAGGTCAGAGTCTCAATACTGTATGTCTTTGTATGCTGCAATCTGAAAGAGAGTAAAACAATAGGTCAGAGTCTCAATACTGTATGTCTTTGTATGCTGCAATCTGAAAGAGAGTAAAACAATAGGTCAGAGTCTCAATACTGTATGTCTTTGTATGCTGCAATCTGAAAGAGAGTACAACAATAGGTCTGAGTCTCAATACTGTATGTCTTTGTATGCTGCAATCTGAAAGAGAGTAAAACAATATAGGTCAGAGTCTCAATACTGTATGTCTTTGTATGCTGCAATCTGAAAGAGAGTAAAACAATAGGTCAGAGTCTCAATACTGTATGTCTTTGTATGCTGCAATCTGAAAGAGAGTAAAACAATAGGTCAGAGTCTCAATACTGTCTTTATTTGGATTGAGTTGCATGTTTCTTATGTTGCCAGCATTTATTAATGTTCTTGTATTCTTCCATGTAGAAAGTTATTCAATCCAGCACAGTACTTCCTAATACAAGGTTCTACACATCTGGAATATAATAACACATCCAGTATTACCCTCTGTATTATACTTTAGTATGTGTTAATATCATACCGCAATAATAATACTTGTACCCATCTTTCCTTTCTGGATTATCAATGCCTTGTGTTTTGCATTATAAGAACAGGAACATGAACTTTTCACACAGACTTATTTAAGATAATCTTGAGAAAGGAGTAATATCCGAATCAGATGTTTTTTATTTCCCACAGAAAATAATACAAGTACTAATAATGTACAATGTAAAGCTCTGTCTACACTATAAAACTACTTTAGAAAAGTGTGATGTGCCCAAATATGGTAGTGATATGCCCAAATATACTAGTGATAGGATATCATCATGTCCATATACAGCCACACCACATTTTTTTTAAACATGAAGTTTGATATTGTAGACAGAGCTTAAAGGTACTGTAATATTTGGATATACTATTTTTGTTGAAAAAGAACATGTTTCTTTAGAAGTATACAAAAAGAAAGGAAAACAGCATTCATTGCTGCTGCAATATACATGAGTAGACAACAAAAAGGAAACTTTGCTGCAGAGATTTGAAAATGTCAAGAAAATCTGTCTCTTTGTCTGTCTTTTATTGTATTCATGCTGTGTGGGCTTATGACATTATCATGTCCAGGTTTAAAAAAATATCTTTTTATGCAGGCAAGACAAAATGCAAACAAAAGCAAACAGAAAGTATTATTATTTAATAAACATTATTAAAACTAAGTAATACTTAATCTACTGTTGAGAATGAATTGATGGTCATTACTTGCTCTATGGATGAGATATTAAGCTGTTGATCCAATCTAAGGTTATCACATGTCATATCATTTTCACATTCCCATTATAGTAGATTTGCATCTTCAATGTTATTTCTTGGTCAGTTTTTTTTCTTAAGAATATATGTTGTTGTCAGAATTTCTAAACTTCACATATTATTAGTACATATTTTCGCTTTACTTTTGGTTCAATGTTCTAAAATCGAATAGGTAAATTATTGTGACAAATGTAGACAATTTATTATTAATTAACTAAATCAAATTATTGGATATGAATTAAATTGTATATCTTATGCCTTGTCTACTCAAGAGCTAATGTACAAAGATATGAGCCTGGTATCTTCTGGTTAATCTTCTTAAGATGTGGTGACGGCATATGACATTGTACAAAAGACAAACCCATATTACATTGGATATATGTTAATACTCTGACTGGTTTAGTTTAAAACGCTTTTCTACATTTAACATGATAATTTATTAAAATATTGCTTTAGATCTTCACTTGTAATCGATCACTAACCTTTTCTTTCGATTTCTGTCCTAAAAATAAGTTTTGAATGACTACTGCTAGATTTTATGTCAAGAGGATTTCAAAATTAAACTTAAACAAGAACATCAAACAATTATAATAAACAATATTTACTATTAGAATAGGAAAAATCAGTGAAATGCATTAATCTATCGCAAAGTATTAGGGCTGGACATTACTCCTGAACAAGATATATCATCGTAAGAAAAGCGAGACAGAATTTATCAGCGTAATTCAACTAAAAGAAGATTATCACCAAGCACGTTGTTACGCTAATGATAATGGACGCAACATCCAGTCAACGACCTAACAACTAGCTTTACAGACACGACAGTCTCTCCTTAGCGATAATAATCAAGTTATGTTGAGTCCTTGTATCTGATACTCTTATCAATCTTTAAGTTGATATCACAGTCATCTTTCATCAATTTAGTTGTGTATTGCTATACTGTACAATGATTGCTAACATATGTTTCATACATTATATTGATGATCCTGTGTGTACTTGATCACTTTTTCAAAATCAATCTGGTGGCACAAATTAGTCTGACCTTTGTGCTCTGCTATCCATTGCTATAGTTAGTACATAATGCCTGTTAAAGCTTGGTTCCCATATAAGGTACAAGGCAAGTACATGCAAGCAAATTGACCAATAATAAATGACGAATCATACAAACTGTTGTTTGTGATTGGTCAATTTAATTGTATGTACTGTACCTTCTTGCGTTGTGTCCAAGTGGGAATTTTTGACTTACTTAACTGGACCATTCTTAGTACAGGTTGTCACTACAGTACATTAGTGGGGGCTAGAGTAGTCACTTGTAGTGGCTGGAGTAGTCACTAGTAGTGGCTGGAGTAGTCACTAGTAGTGGCTGGAGTAGTCACTAGTAGTGGCTGGAGTAGTCACTAGTAGTGGCTGGAGTAGTCACTAGTAGTGACTGGATAAATACTTTTCGTAAGATACAGGTACAGTATCACTATTTTATCATGTGTCATTAACAAATAATGATAAAACACCCCAATTAATATCCCCCTCCTCTTACAAATTACATATTATTAGAACAGACATTTCAATTGATGCTTTAGAATGAAGAATAATTTATTCAATTTCTTCATTTACTTTAGCTTAGTTCATTTTTCTGTCAACTTTCAAACTACAATATGAATTCTTCTTTGAGCTTTCCCAAGCTGGCGACATTTAAGTCATGTATAATCATAATCGTCATTTGTATATCTTTTATTGTTTTGTATGGCAGGTACAGACAGCGACAATGAAGCTTCATTGAACAAAATTCAATTCATCATTAGCAAAATGATGAAGAAGCTAGCTATAACCTTTAAGTCTTATCACATTACTAGAAACACCTGCTTGAAAGTAGGACGAAAAAGTTACTGAGCTTTACAGAATATTGAAATAGCTTGAAATAAAACAAAAACCGAACTGAATTAAAATGTGAAAAAATATTGAAATTTGTCGTTATTCACTTTATTAATATTTATATATAATGTTTGCTTTTTATTTGTACAATATTCATTTCATCTTTTATTTCTTAAAAAATAATACAAAATACAAAATTATACCATATTTATTTGATGTACGTTTATTGCATTGTTTTTAAGGGTGGAGGGAATGTTTATTTTGTACGGTGTAATTATTATCAAATAAATATTTCCTAGATATGAAAAAAATTAACAAAATTAATATCAAGACGTGAAATTGTATTAAAATTTGTGATAAATCGTGGATCTGTCAATCAAGGAATTCTACTACAAATAGAAATGCATGTGTCGAGACGTTTATTCGAGTAATAATATAAGTATTGATTCTGAACTTGCCATTTACAAACTTTCTCATAAACTGCTTTCGGTTTTTCATTTATAAATTTATTGTCATATTAAGACTTTTTTACATGTATAGATATTATTTCTAGGGCTGATCCAGAGGCGTCATTTGTATTTGCAATATGAAACGCTGAATCTGCCGCTACCTGTTTCTTTTTATGACTAATGTTCTATATTTATGTTTATATTATCATTAGTTGTAAGTAAGCTCAAATTACAGAAAACTATATGTAAAATAATCTTTATAGTGGTCCATAAAATAATATTGCGTATCACAGACAATTTTATATAGATGTTTGACAGGATGATTTGATATGATTATTTTAGAGATATACCAACACTATCCAAAATCTTTTTCCCTTTATAGTCTTTAAATGTGTACGGTCCCTATTTCAAACTTGTCACAAAACATGGATGTACTGTGCACTAGTTTGAAGCATGGAGGAAAAAATAAATTATATTATTTTTTCCTCCATGGTTGAAGATACTACAGAACTATATTTTGAGCCGTGTATCAGCCCAATTGCTGTAAACACTGGGGTTCCCATTAAAATTGTACATTTTAATTTGTAAACAAAGTGGCTTGTCATGTATAAAATATTAATAATCAATTACAATGTGAGAAAATTCATTTAAAATCCTCAGAGCAATATGAGAGATTGTATGTTTTAAAACGAATTATCCTTTGCATCCAGTGTTGGACATCAAGCTACAGTATGTACTGTGCACATACCCGCAATTAATGGACCCTCTGAAATTACCTTAAGCTCTGTCTACACTAGTTTGACAACAAGTGTGAGGTACCCAAATATGGTAGTGATATACCCAAATATGGTAGTGATATGACATCATCATGTCCATATATGGGTACGTCATCACATAAAGTTTGATAGTGTAGACAGAGCTTTAGTTCATCCAGTTTGTATTCTTTGTGTCTTATGTCTTTTTTATTTTTTTATTTTTAGGTTAAAACTGAAGTGTCTGGTACCTTCAATCTTGTTCAGTCCATTAACACAACAAAAGAATCACTGGAAAAAGTAAGTCGTATTGGGAAATACAACATGTTAATTATATGGAATAAATTCTGTTTAGTTAATACAACAAAAGAAACACTGGAAAAAATGAGTCACTATATGAAACATGTTAATTATGTTGACTCAAGCTAATAATAATTTTTTATTTTATTCAACTTCTCACTACTAAAAACGGTCCAGTCCCAATTGCACAGTGGCTGTGTGTGACAGTGGCTGTGTTTGTGTGGACCTAAGTACACCGTAGTAACCCCCTACTCATCTCAAAAGATGTACTATGTTCTAATATAACATAATGAAAAAAAAAACAAAAGAAAGACTGGAAAAGTCACTATATGAATGTTAATTAAATATCGTTCTGGCCATTGACACAACAAATTGTAACGAATATGTCATTAATGTAAATTGAACATGTCATGCTAATTTTATGTTTGGTGTAATTTCTTATTTTTTAACGCCAGGCCAAAGAAACTTACAATACACGATGTATAGAGCACGAGAAATTGAAACGAGATAGCGCAACGTCAAAAGAAATAGAAAAAGCAGAAACTAAATACAAGAAAGCAAGTAAGTAAATTGAAGCCATTCTTTTTAAGTTAAGCTATGTTAGATGCTAACTCCACTTTATGCATGCTTAAAGCTCAGCTACGTAGATCTGGTAGGCGCTGCACTGCTGGCTGCCGTGGGTCCGTGGAGGGCCTAATCCGAATTTCCTCAGTTTCCAGTTATGGTTGAGGACCAGAATAATACATTTAATATTGACAAGCGTGAATTTTGAATATAATATTTGGTTAATTGTACATAAATTGAGTATGTGTAACATACATAAATCATGAAAAAAAAATAGGAATTTCCCATAAGATAGTCAAATTCAAAATTTGGCAAAATTCTGCCATAAAAACCAGAGACTTTTTTTCAGTAGTTTAGGTAGTTTAACCTAATGTAATAATGTCTGATGACTCCCTAGAAAATGGGGAAAACAAAGATGGTGGATATACGGTAGATAATTTTTGCTATGCTCAAAAAAAATAATTTGATGTTGAATTCCTATATTAAATCATCTGATAACATTTTTTAACACACCGTTTATTTTCTCTCTTTTTACACATTTTTATACAAAAGAATAGCGGTTTTACTGTGTAATTTGATAAGGAAGTGTTTATTTTCAAAAAGATAACACAAATAAAATCTATAGATTGATAATTATTGGAATGTACAGTATGATACAGTAAATAGAAGTGTTTTGCCCGCACCTGACCTTTAAGCTGATCTGAATCATATCTAAGTTACATCTGATATACTGTAAGGGCTTATGTCTCTATATAACTCGGATGTATCTCTGAAAACAGTTGAACTCTGAAAGATTTATATCAGATGTTTAACTGGTGTATTTTTTGCGTTTTAAACCTAAACTGCAATGTATATGATAATTTTACAGTATGTCTGTAACTTATAATGTTTTTCTTCAAGGTTTTAATTATCTATTATAATATTTATGATGCATTTTATGAAAGGTCTCCTATAATTTTGTGACCTCCATATTGGATGTATTAAATCATATTGTAAAATAATACTTGGTTAATAAGTTATGAAAAAAAATTGTTAGGAAAGAAGATTAAGTACAGGATATGATTGTTAAACAATGGTTCAACGAAACGAGTGTGGGTGACTACACATTACCAATAGAGTGCTGTAAAATAAATAGAAAAAGGAAACATGTCAATAATTGTTATTCTTATGGTTTTCGTTGTGTATATTGTAACCACAATTATCGTAACATGTTTATTTTTTACTGTTTTCCTGAATTACCTCAGTATTATTATGTAATTGCTATCAGAGCTTACATGTTCAATAAACAATTAATATAAATTTAAGCTTGGTTCCCACTTAAGACGCAACTCAAGGGCGTAAAGAGCAATGCAAGTGGTTTAACCAATTACACGCGACAGTTGGAATAATTCATCACTTGTCATTGGTTTGATTGTTTACGTTGCGATAACGTTCTTGCGTTACGTTCTAGTGGGAACCAAGCAAAAGGAATTCCTGGTTATGTACAATGGTCACAAAATCTCAGTTACTAGATCACAGACATAAGGGAAACGCAAGTGACTTAACCAATGACATGCAACAGTTTGAATAATTCATCCCTTGTCATTGGTCAAATTACTTACGTTGCGCTTGCGTTACCTTCTAGTGGGAACCAAACATAAGGAATCGATCCCTGGTACAAAGGTCAGAAAATCTCAGTTACTACAGTAAATCACATTCATTTCATTAATGTTGTGTAATAATATAAAAAGATAGTTTATTGGTTTGTTTATGTTTCATTTGATTAGTGGATGAATACAGGTCGTTAGTGGAGAAGTATG
The DNA here is from genome assembly GCF_964355755.1 of Antedon mediterranea. Taxonomy (NCBI): domain Eukaryota; kingdom Metazoa; phylum Echinodermata; class Crinoidea; order Comatulida; family Antedonidae; genus Antedon; species Antedon mediterranea. The sequence goes on from NC_092675.1 coordinate 29,020,810, forward strand.
CAAATCTAAAGAACGACTATGAACAGCAGATGACAGACACAAGTCATGTAAGTGATGCCACGTCTATTGTTTATGTCTGAATGTCTCTAATCAACAACCAGTCTGAATACAGGTTTACTCAAAGAACCTTTAAAGAATATTTTATGTAATCTTTATCATATGTTGCTTATATTTGTATATTTTAGTTGAGTACTATATGTACCAAGGGCCCGTAAGGCCCATTTATATTAGGAAGATAACGATCGACAATAAATAGATAAGCACGCATTTTTCTTACATAAAACAAAATCAATTAGACAGATTTTCCTTTTAAAAATATTTTTTTAATTCAATTAAATTTTGTCATAATCAATAAAAAGAATAAAATTGTTGTATTGTCTCAGTATTATTGCTATAATCAATCATGGCATCATATGATTGGATGTGTGAAAATATTATATTCATCAAAGGCAGCATAGATGATTATCTATATTTATAGACTGAAATTTTTTTTGTTTTATGTATGAAAAATGCGTATTTGTCTATTCCTTAATGTCCTAGTGTAAATGGGCCTTAAGTGAAACCATCTTTTGACTGATTGGACCAACACCCTGTTTTATTTATTATTGTGAATTAATGATTTAAAATAGAAACTAATAAATAAATGTAGCCACCAAATGAACACACAAAATAGCTAGTTAGTTTAATACAGAAGTAACATTATTCTTATTCATATTTTTACTAGAAATTTCAACAAATAGAAGAAAGCCATTTGAAGGAAATGAAGGATTTTATCAGGTCTTATAATTCATCGGTCCATGAATGTAACAACAGCCTAGGACAGGTACTCAGTTTAAGTTCAAATTATTTCCACAAATATACAAAATCAACAATGTGTACAATATAGTAAACTACAGGAATAGAAAAAAAAACAGCTGTAAACATAAACTTGAAGTTCAGTTAAAGTGATGGAGATAACATTAAATGAGGATGATAAAAATGAGGATGGTGGTGTTGATTTTATTGAGCGAACTTTTGTTTTGCAAAGACCGACGACCAATCTAGGTCAGGTCAATCGATGTGTTGTCGGACATTGCCTGGACCGTCTAGAAACCATCAAACACGTCCCGATATCTCACAATGAACAAGCATGACATTGTTTGGTCATCTTGAATACTCCACAAGGAAGTCTGACAAAGAGTCCTTGGGGAGGCCTTATTAATTGGACACTATCTCTTTTAAATGTATCACAATTAGTGGCTTCAAAGTAGAAAGCTTCCTAATAAGAATGGTGGTAATAGTGATAATGATGGTGTCGATGATGATGATGATTATGGTGATGAAAAATTAATCAGACTTATGTAGCGCCGGTATTCATAATAGTAATGATATTTATGATAAAGATGATGATGATTTCAATGATAATGATAAATATAGAATAATAATGAAATTAGTAATAATTGAAAAGAGGTTGAGGAGAGGATGAGAATAAACACATCTATTACACATTTTAATTTCAACAGATTCAACATGAGTTTTCACAGCAGTGTGAAGACATGACGGAACAGAAATTAATTGAAGTGTATGTTGATTCTAAGGGAACAGGCAAAGATAAACTGCGTAAGTATTTACAATTATTCTGTGCACTTTAATATTTTATTTTGGAAAAGTGTTTGAGAAATGCTGAAAATGGTGTCAAACCTTTTCAAATGCGATTTTGAGGCTGTTTTGTACTCTTTTATGTTTTAATGTGAACTCTATCACTTAAACCATGTGGACACTGTTTGCACTCAGAGCCTCTAATTCCTGCAAAGTTTTAAGCTACTATTTTATAACAGACACTGTTTGCACTCAGAGCCTCTAATTCCTGCAAAGTTTTAAGCTACTATTTTATAACAGACACTGTTTGCACTCAGAGCCTCTAATTCCCGCTTTTTTTAAGCTACTATTTTATAACAGAAATTTCCTACAAAACATTTTTTTTTAATTTGACAATTCGTTGTCAAGTAAAGTAAAAACTAGGATATTTAAATAATTGAATTATCATGATCCATAAAAACTGCTGTAAATAGTACTAATTATAAAAAAAGATAATAAATATCTAATAGACATGATTCAAAACGTTTCAGACATCAAAGGAGACAATTATTGGATTATGACTCGAAAGTGAAACATTTTCTTTAGAATTCTGTTTGTTTGCTTTATCTTTGTTTTTTTTATTAATTAATTTGTTTCGCTTTTTATACATATTATCATGATTCATTTAGCTAATTACTGTGTCTGTTAGTTCTCGTATACCTGAAATTTATCATAAGAACTAGACATCAATTCAGCAACATCTAGAGGGCAGGTTAGGACCTCCTAAAAATGGCCACTATACATATTATTTAGTATGCTTGAAGAGTATTAGAAAGAACCACATAATTATAAACATATATATTGTTAAATACAGTATAATTTTTTTTTAAAAAAATAGCTCTATCTATCTAAAATCTATAAATTCTTAGTAAAATGTTTTATTTCCTAATATGGCAATTATAATGTATTCTCACATTGACACTGTCAACACGCTACATAATAGTGCGTGACTGAGTAAGGGACGTGACTTCAAACTTTTAGCGTACAGTATCTGATTGGCCGATTGATGCAGCCATATTTGGTGATTTTTCTCCATGAGCTGTGATTGTGTTAGAAGTTGACCTTCTAGTTCTTACAATATGTTTATGGGAAAAACCCCTTTATTTTGTACCAGCATCATTTAAAAAATACTAATTTGGAAATTTCAATAAATCTAATTTAGCTCTTATGTCGTCTTATATATGTATTTCTATGTAGTTTATTAATAACCACAGCTACGCATTGGTTTTAATATTGAACTATAGTATAAATATATCATTTTTCAGGGATTTTAACCTTTTTTTTTTCTTCTTAACATATTATTATAATCTATTTCCTTCCTTTTGCTCTTAACCTTTTTGTTACAAACTAATTTTAAATCTTTTTTATAATGTACACATTGTCAATCATTGTGTATTTTAATCGCCTAACAACATTTAGTTAGGTCCAAAGTTATTATACAGATGCCTTCTATATGTGCTTATATTTTTTGTGGTATATTTACAATTTAATAGTTTCTTTTTTATTTATTATGCTCATATTATTATAGATTTTGTTTGCTACTGTTATTTTAGTAATTAGAATGCCGCATTTCTACACCAATAAAATAAACCATTAGATTTATAGAATTTCTATATACACATTTTACATTTTATTATGAACACATGATATTTCAAATAAATGTATTCAATTATTTGATTGTCGCTCTGGACTTTTTTTTCTTATTATTGAGTGGTTATTCTCTGTTTCTATCAAATTCATTATTTTGATGATAATATAAAATACTCTGAAAAAAGGTGAAAATAAACAAATATTAAAATTAAATATATAATCATAAGGGTACCGGACCGTATTTCTAAAGCTCTGTCTATACTATCACACTAGTTTAACAAAAAAAGTGATGTGCCCAAATACTGTAGTGTAGTGATATGCCCAAATATGGTAGTGATATGACATCATCATCCATATATGGACACATCTCATTTGTCACATAAAGTTTGATAGTGTAGACAAGGCTTGATTTAATGTAATTAATACAAATAATTATGTATATAATAACAAAGGTAACATTTTTCTTCTTTTTTTTTATTGACAGCATCAATCGAATTTGAAGAATGTGACATTTCCAATATACCAATTACTGAAACAATTCAGAAGGAAAAGACCAAGAAAAAGAAGAAAGCAAAAAAGAAAAAGGATAAAACTGCAGAGAATGGAACCGGTGAAGGGTAAGCTCAAAATGAAATGTAAACTGTATAAAATATGTACAGTACTCCAACATCAAAATAAATAAATTTATGGACAGCACTCATGAAATTGAACTTAAGCTCTACACTATTAAACTAGTTTGACAAAAAAATGGTAGTGACATGACATCATCTTGTCCATATATGAGCTCATCACATTTTGTTGTCACATAAATTTAATAGTGTAGATAGAGCTTTAGAGTTCACAAAACGTCAGCAAGTTTTATCCAATTTCACTTGGTTTAAAGAATAATTCTCAAAATGAAATAAAATAGTTAAAAGTTATAATAAATGATTAATAATAATTTCATCTTGAACAATTTCAAATAGTTACCTCTTATAAGGGATATTTATATTTATAATTTTTAAGCATAATTTGATTAACAAATATTGTTTATTTGTTTTACAGAGAATCCCCTGATTTGGTAAGTGAATATATTTATATCTTTTTCAATTCATAATAATAAATTCAGAAATTGTTATAAAATTGAATCAGTGATTATGTTTTACTGTTTCCAAAGTTGAAATAAGTTAGAATACGTTTTGCCCAACTAAAATGCATTAAATATTCAGGGCCTAAAAATGGTGAAATAACCAAATTTAGGGGGCGAGGGGGTGGGTCGACTGTGCCCCCTTGGATCTGTCCCTGGTGGGACTAGATCATCGGCCTGTACTTGATGGCTCGGGTCCAACTAAGCAGTGGTTTTTGTATTAGTTTAAAAAATCGTTATTTTAAAATGTGTTTTCGTTATGGTATTAATCTTTACTATAAATTTCACTACATAAACAATGTTTTATGCTACTAATTTCATAATCAATCTCAACATTTATTATTCAATGTCAAAACAACACAGGCTTCTTGTTAGATCATGTATAGCTACATTCATTTGTGATTAACAGGAGGCTGATGGTACTATGTATTGTCAGTGCCAGCAGTCTAGGGAAGCTTAAAGAATTTGACTGACTGAAAATCATACATAGTATTAGTGCCATTTGTGGCACTGTCATCTGTGGTAGTGTCATTTTGTGGCACTTCCATCTGTGGTAGTGCTATTTGTGGTAGTGCCATTTTGTGGCATTGTCATCTTTTGTAGTGCCATTTGTGGTAGTGCCATTTTGTGGTAGTGTCATCTGTGGTAGTGCCATTTTATGGCACTGTCATCTGTGGTACTGCCATTTTATGGTAGTGCTATTTTGTGGCACTTTCATCTGTGGTAGTGCCATGTTGTGGTAGTGCCATCTGTGGTAGTGCCATCTGTGGTAGTGCCATCTGTGGTAGTGCCATGTTGTGGTAGTGCCATCTGTGGTAGTGCCATCTGTGGTAGTGCCATGTTGTGGTAGTGCCATGTTGTGGTAGTGCCATCTGTGGTAGTGCCATCACAGCAGAAGAATATTGTTGTACAGTCTGAGACAACATAGGATATCAACATTGAGTTGTTTATGATTGAAAGGTTCCAGCAGATGTTCCATAAAATGTTTATGGTATTGTAACAATGTTATGAATTGGGAAATTTGTCAAAAGCCAGTACACAAGTGACTTACAATTCACACATACATTATTGAAATATGATAAACAATAAGAACAGTAATATCAACAAACAAAGCAACAACAAGTTATCACCTTTATATTATCTAGGCCAATACACAGCCGCCGAGTGTTTCATCAAGTCAAAGCAACTTGTCTCTGAGTTCATTCAAACATTTGTGTGTGGTGAGTGTCGGGCTAAGCCAGTGTATGGGTAGTCTATAATGCTTCTGTCGCAGCTGCATTCATGTTTGCCTCGATTTTGTGTCAATTGCTATAGAAGCTTAATTTCTAAATGGATATGCTTTAATACATTTATTAACAATTTAATACAAAAAACCTTAATTGAATTGGGTAATTGTAGGTCGTCAGTACAGTATACATACTTAACTTTCCCAGCATGAACTAATTGTTACAATCAAAGTATTGTTTAATCCCAGCCCTGGCTTAGCCTTCAAGTGTATTTGTCTGACACCACACATTGTTTTTTTTTACATTTCCCTTGTTTTCCACATTTTGTAGCTTTTTTTTAGTTGATTAATGTTCATTTTCTTTTACAATTTATTGGGTTTTAAAACTTTCAGGTCTGATAATTGATTGGTTCAAATTTTTATATATAGGTTTTTTAAATTATAATTTGGTTAATACATTGAAATATGATGAAATGTTTTGAATTTAATAGTTTTACATTAGGTGAATTAATCTTTTGGCTAAGCAAAATACAATGCCCACTTAGTAATTGACCAATTTAGAAATCATTTATAAACGAAGTAGACAAATTTAATTATAATCATTGAAAATAGCAAATGGGTTTTCACTCGCCGTCTTTTAAATTAAATTGATTAAAGTATGATAATTCTAGCAGAATGCAGAAACCAAATGGCTAGTTTTATATAGCCATCAGTATACACAAGATACATTGTTACAAGTAGAATTTGAAAAGGACAAAAAAGTAGGAAAAGTTTAAAAATAAGAAGAAAATACTTGTTTCCCTATAACTTATATTAATGTATACATTGAAAGACAATTGTAAGAATTTATATTAAAGCCTGCATGCCCATTGCTTGAATTTAAATTGAACAATTTTTAAGATTTTATAAATGCATGTAGTTTCATTTTGAGTGTCTTGGAATTCAATATTTTCCAAGGACTTGACTATATAGTGAGATTTAGTTCAAAATAATGCATGTGTTTAATTTTACATCGTGCCAAATTTAAATTAGATTCCACTTCAATGTAGTTAGATCTTATTAATACTGCATTTAGTTTATAGATTATATTTTTTTTATGAGATTAAGAATATTGGACAAAGCAACACCATAGTATTGATTTTTTTTATAAAATCACCGTTTATTTCTTAATTTTTAATTTTGTTTACTTACATATTGTTAACATTGAATAAGAAATTTACTACTGTTTGTTTTCAATTTACTTTTTATTTCATAATTATCAAAATAATTTAGGAGGAATTTTGGTGAATCATATTTGTATGTATTTTATACCAGAATGATATTTAGTAATGTACTTAAGTTATTTAGTGATGTACTTAAGTGAATTTATTAAGTGTTAATGTAGGGCTCAATTCATTTATCTTTTTTATTATTTTGTTAAATAAGAAAGAAAAAATATTTGTTTTAACCTAAGAAAGCACTATCCGTGACCTCCACCCCTGTGTTCTTCTTCGTCTGTATGTAGGATGTGTTAGGAAGTCAACCACGCACATTCCGTGAGCTTGTGCCGGACACTGAAACCGACCAAAGCGTCGGTGCTCAACCCACGTTATTGAATGCAAGTTGTTGTAGATTAGTCTATCATTGTGAATTGAGTGTTCATTTTTTAATCTCTGCACAAAATTTCTTCACTGATCCCTTACATTAGTTTTAGTAATTTTTTTGAATCTGTATATTAAATTGTTTGCATGATAGATCCATTTCTAAAACTTGTTTATAGTCAATTTCCAAAGAGTTGCTATTGTGCAGGTGTAGTTACCTCTACCTAATTGATATGCACTATCCTTAATTTGATGGTCAAGGTATTCAGTGGCAACTGATATCTAATTTGCACTTTAATATTAAAATCATGATTATCTCTGTAGACACCTGGATGTTTCATCTTGAATCGTTGTCCCTATCTGTAGCCTATTATTAGCCTTTATTTTTAATATCTTTGTGTTTTTGTCTTGTTTCAAGTCATGTGTTTTCTGCATGTTGTGTATACTGTACATTTTACATTTAAACAGAATGAATATGTTGTTTGTTTCAGTCATGCATTGTTTACTTATTTTATTAATCCATTTACTTTGATGCTCTATCATTTAAAATGAATAGTTATAAATTCTATCTACTGTATCTGTTTGTTGTATTCAAACTTCCATAAGTTGAATTTTGTTTTAATGCTTGTTTTCTCCTCTCTATGTGTATTTTACAGGTTGTTTGGTTTGTTTCAACCCTAAAGCTCTGTCCACACTATCAAACTTTATGTGAAAAAAAAAATATGATGTGCCCATATATATCATATATATGGACATGATGTCACATCACTACCATTATTTGGGCACATCACACTTTTTTTGTTAGTGTAGACAGAGCTTTAGTACTTTTATTTTATATATCTTTTAATTCATCACATGTTGCATGGAATTTTTCTAATGCATCCTTTTCTTTTCCAAATGATTTCATTCACTTATTTGCATGAGTAATCTTTTGCTAGTTTATAAATTAAAAGTTGAATCTTGTTTGTTTTTGTAGAATACACCACAAGTTGACGAGGATGGGTATACTATTCGGCCAGACGCTACGGATGATATCCTTTGATTACTGTTTATTTATATTATTTGTGATAGATTCATTGAAAAAAGAGAAAAATGGGAAAATAAATTTATATTTATAAATACATAAAAATGAATCATCCGGATTGCGGCATATTAATAAATCAAATTTGATTCACATTTTTTTTAGAAATCCTGGAATGTTTCAATCAATTGATATTCAATTTCTTTATTTCAACAAATGCACAAACAGAAAAAGATAAAATAAAAAAAATTCATATAAAACGGTAAATAAGGTTTATTGAAAATAGCGTACGCGACGCATGGTGGAAGGGGTTTGGGAGCAAACATGTACGTACGTGATTTGTTGTTTGCATGTACGCGTCGTGATGTTTGCTCCCAACCATTCCCATTATGCATTATGCAATGACGTTCCTCGTGAAATCTAGTTATTTGCGATAAACCTTATTATTAAAATAGTAAATTAACCGGTTTTGCTTGGTTAGTTACATTGAAAATTGATACATTTTATAAATAATAACACTCCTATTAATGATAGCAACATGTTTAAAGTGTCATTTATCTTAATTCATTTTATTACATGGATTTAAGCAACAACAAGATACTTTCTTCTCGGAATCTGATTCCGATTCTGACAGTTACGATAAACCTCCTCGTAAGATTCATGTTGAAATCAAACCAATAGTACCTGATGGAAATTCAAGCAACACAACGGCGTCAGTGGACGAAATAAAAGCCTCCCTAGCTAGCGGAAAACTTACTCTGTCGCCAGCTGTAAGTACTCTGGTTATTTTATTATATGGTTTATTAATCTTTATTTTTCATGTTTTTGGGGGACAACATCTTTAACAATAAATTTACCAAAAATGTATGAATTTGGATAAAATTAGGGAGTGATCTTGTGGTTGGGTTATACTTATACGATGTTAATAATATTAGGGATAACTGCACTAAAGTTAAATGTAGCTTATACTTTATCTTATATTAAATTCTGTTTTGAATATTTTGATAATTAGATATAGCATTTGTCATAAGAATACATATTCTGTGCAAAATAATTTTCTTTAAATGTATGAATTTCTTTTCATCACACCAATGGTGATTATGAAATTAGATGGTAACAAGATATTAATACATTCATTAAATTTCATTTAATACATTTTATATTAATATATTTATGATGAGTAACTTTTATTTCTATTTTGGTTTGCAGATGCGGAGAGATAAATCAAGTAAGTTCAATTCATTTATATTCCAGAAAGACAAAACATACATTTAATACATAAAAGATGTAAAAATGGCACCAGTTTGGCGGATTGTAGGAAAGTGATGAATCAAATTACAATACATTAAGCTCTGCCTACATTATCGAACTAGTTCAGATAAAAAAAGTGTGATGTGCCCAAATATGGTAGTGATATGACATCATCATGTCAATATATGGACACATCACATTTTTTTGTCACATAATGTGTGATAGTATAGACAGAGCTTTAAACAAGGTAGAGAAAACTTTTATGAATTTATTATTTAATTCTCATGTATTTTCAATGATTTGATTTATTTTTTTAGATGGTGATATTAAACGAAGAGCACAAATTGGAAGTAGAAGGTTAGAATACTAGATTTTACAATTTTTTAAAAAGAATGTCCAAAAGCGTCTTCCTCATTCACATAAATCTTTCATCGACATTGAGAGTGACACTTATGACTAAATGTTATCCAGCTTTTGATAACCAATATTTAAATTCATTATCTTGCAGCTCTAATAGTAGTACAAAAAGCAGCAGTGACCTTATGGCCTTTGACCCATTGGGGTCATCACCAGGTGGTACAAGTTTGATGTCTCATAGTGATACAGGAAGTGGAACATCTCCCACGTCAAGTGAAAGTAAGTACTGTAGATATTAGTTGAACCACTATTTTTTAAATCCATTAAAATGACAATGAATGGTTGTTTTTCTAATTAATTTTGAAAATACATAACTTTAGATTGATTTTATGTTCTAGTACCCCTTTCACGTTGCCTAGCAGAAAGTAAAAGTTTATATACACACCACAGAAACGCCAAAGTTTACGCCCTAGTGTGTCTAATATAAACTCTGTATTGCTAGTTGATGTGAAAACAGTAAAATCCTTTTTTTTTTTAATAGAATAATAAGTTTCTTCAAGTTAGACTTTCAGTTGTCAAATTTGTTTTTACAATAAAGTGCAGCAAGAATTAAATAAACATACCATCAAAAGCAGAAGTCATTAAAACAACTCTTTGTGTTATCAAAACAAACATCTTAATTCATTGCTGGTTTTGTATTTACTTTATAAGATCAATAAAATATAGTTTTGATTTATTTTGACACAAATGTAAACTAAATCTTTTATATTGTTATAAGATAGCAACTTTCTGTTCTGTTATTAAATTAGTTGTATTTTTTTACGAATTGAAATGCAATCATCTTGGTCTTCAATTTGTCGTATTTACCAATCATTCTAAATAAAATATTCTGCTTGAATTAAATAATTGATTAGAAGAGTATGTTTGTTATAAATAAGTAAAAGAAAAAAATGCTAAAAAAGGAATGGCATTTCATCTCAATTGTAAATCTCTTTCTACACTATCAAATTTGACAAAAAAATGCGATGTGCCCATATATGGACATGATGATGTCATATCCCTACCATATCTGGGCATATCACTACCATATTTGGGCATATCACTACCATATCTGGGCATATCACTACCATATTTGGGCACATCAGACTTTTTTTGTCAAACTAATTTGATAGTGTAGACAGAGCTTTAGGTCGTTTTCAAACGCAGTTGAAGATATATAATATACATTGTGATTAAATTTAAAAGAAAGGAAGAGACAAAACACAGAAAGCTGCAACTGGCCATATTGTGAGCATGGCTGCAGATTGTCTATTGTACTGTGTAGTGAAATAACAATGGCCTCAATTAAGCTCTGTCTACACTATCTAACAGGTTTGACAAAAAAAGTGTGATGATGTGCCCAAATATGGTAGTGATATGACATCATCATGTCCATATATGGGCACATCACATTGATAGTGTAGACATAGCTTAAGAGATGTACTTAATAATATGTCTTGATTTGCATAAAATTATATTGTATCTTAACCGTATGTAAAATGTGCATGTTAATAATCATTGTAGACATTTTAAGCGGAATTGATTTTTCACTCAACCAACTAACACTGCCCTCAAGTTCAACGACTCAGTTTTCTAGGAGAGGAGACTTGTTCACACGAAGCAAGTGTAAGCATTCTCGATCATTGCCGGATCTTGCTTTTGTTGGGTTTCTAATTTGCAGTTTTTGTAGACTTTTACAAGTTTTATAATACTAAACATACTAACAATTCTGCAATATTATCATTTCTTTAAAAATCTTTTTTATTTACCGGTATATCAAACTATGATGTAGATTTCTGGCTGCTGTTTCTTTTCGTGTAACATAGTTATCAATCAAACAACTTGTAAACATCCACATTTTGGCAGGAATGGGTATCCCAAGGGTACTCAAATGATCTCAGCACTTAAGCTGTTTTAAAATTATTTTTTTTGAGTACACAAACAAAATCATTTAAATTTTTAAAAAGATCATTGGCTTGTGCCCCCACTCATTGGCTTGTGCCGAATGTGTGACAAATTTGTGATAATTATGTTTCTGATAAATGCATACAAATATCTTTGAAATGCGGAACCATTGGTAACCATGTTATGCTATCTTCAGACTGGCTAAATTAAAGGTTGCATAATTTAAGCAAAGTCTTGTAAAAGAATCGCTTAACTTATGTTACTTTAAGTCATCTGAAGTCTTCTTCTTGTTTTTCCTATTTTACTTGGTTGCGGTGATTTATTATTGCAGTTGCTCTTGGTTGACGTGCATTTAACCAAATTCATTAAAAATATGGTTATATTATCGGTTAAAGTATAAATATATTATTGCAATTGGTTTTTGGTTTATTTTATTATATTGTACTTATTCATTTAGACTAAGAATTAATATTATTATCGTGTTTTAAAGAGTCCCAATCAAATTTGAACTATACCATGAATGACCCAGTCATTTAGTGGTAGAATGTGTTTGCATATCAAGCAGAAGAATCCAGGTTCGAATCCAATCTCAGATTTTCTCATATTCACTGTTTCAAAATTAATTTCCAGTATATCACTTGGTGGTTTGAAGTTTCTCTTTTGTCAATTTATATATATATTTCTTTTATTCTAATAAATATAAATTTGAAAATGTAAACACTATTTGCTAGTAGACGGAATGGTATTCAGTCCATCACCTCAACCTGACAAATACGCACGTTCAGCAACGCCACCTCTACTTCAACCACCGCCTCCATTACCTCAGCGACATTCAGAAAATCGCAATTCACGCAAGTACCCAAATTCCCGTCGCTACGGACGATACATTCCTACATACTCGACCATGCCGACTAAGAGGCATACGGCACACGGACAACGCCCTCCTGTGGTGCAAAAGATGGCAACGTTATCTAGAAGTCTACAGGATCTGAGTAAGCGTGCACGGCATATATACGTATGCTGCTTGTATCGCATGAAAGCACTTGTACCGTGGAATGCATCCAATTACAAAGTGTACTATAATTATACATTAGTGTATATCTTTTGACTTGACTATTGTTTATTATTACCAATATGTTATATTCTTGCGAGCAATGGTTAAACAATGTAAACTCTGAATTAATCTTTCTGTTGTTATTTTTATAGTTTTTGTTCTCTTTATATTTAATCTTCTTGATACAAAGGTAAATCATACTTTTAAAAGTATAACAAAAGAACAGACAAATTTAAAGTATTTATTTTCTGTTTATTTTTAAATTTATTTTTTTTATGTGACAATAAAAACAAATTGAACATCTCTTATATTTTATTTGATCATATAAAAAGTAAAAGTGAAACAAGTCATATGATTCACTTTTTTCACAGTTTGTTTTATATTATCATATATTATTCTATTTTGCATAAAAATGATTTTTAATGTTTAGTAGTAATTTAAGTAATATAGTTATATATTGCCTTTAGGCTTTTTTACATTTTTTTTAGTTGCTCTATTTTTGCGAAGCTGCTTGTGGGGGTCATAGTTCTTGTAGGAGGCTTTAACCGACGATGTTATATTATTTACTTATTTCAAAAACCTCCCAATGTAAAATATATAGAAAACTTATCTTTATATCCACATATTATGAAAATGTTTTCTTATGTAATATTTTAAGAATCTTTATTATTTTAAAAATGTATTTTATATTTATAATATTTAAGCTTCTAACAAGATCAAACAAAGACTAAAGATAAAATAATTTTTTTGTAAAAGTTGCTTTTGTTAGATATTTAAATTGTACAGTAGTACATTCTAAATACTACCTGCTATTATATAACAGCATTCTTTAGTTTAATAATTTGTTATAAGAAAAATATTTCTTCTTTGTTTATGATTTATTTTAATTTTATTAATAAGTTTGATGTGATTAGCATAGCAATGCATCTATTTAATTTTTAGCATGACAACACTATGGCATGTCTTGTGATTTCTAATATTGACAAAAAATAAGATTTATTGATAGATTTTCCAACCATTTTTCTACACCAGACAATGAACAAGACCAACATTTGTTGATACCTTTCCAAAAGGTAGCCATTCCCCCTCTCATCCCCGTTTTTTACAGGATCCACATCTGGGCATTGAGTTCAAATAATGGTTTGAAATTATATCGAATGTGTGTTTTGTTGTTGTGACCTATGACCTAAGATTAAGCAAAATAAAAACAAAACATTCTTGAAAATCATTTACTTACAATCAAATCTGTATTTACAGGATTTTATATTTATATACATTTTGCATTGTGCATTCATGTACTTGTTATAAAAACATATTCAAAACCAGAACATAAAGTATTTTCATTTTTCTCTCTATGCTTATTTATCATTACAGCAAGCAGTGATATATTACAAAGTCCACCCGGTGCAAATGATACTCAGCCTCCGACGTTACCAGCTAAGAACAGACATAGTGTTGGTGCATCCAGTACATTTAATTCATTACCTCCCCCACCCCCAAGATCTATTTCAAGACCTAGAAGTATTCAGGTACTATATTCAAGTTCAATAACATTTTTTTTTTGGTTTACAATAATGGTTGACAACAAGTAAAAATAAGGCGAACAATAGAACAAATATATAAAACATTAAAGAATTACTAATACTTATTAGTATAATTTGTACTTAAATCATTTATTATTATTATTATTATTTATTGCCAAAAAACAGTTACAAACAAACAAAAACACAGAAACTAAGGGAGTAGGCAGGAACCTAAAAGTGAACCTAATCACTATAACAAGAGTTCAGGTTCCGTACTCCCAAAGTAACAACAATGATATAAAATAAACTATATAAAAATATTTAAATAACAAATAGACGAATCAACAGTGTCAATATAAAATAAACGGATAAAATACATAAAAGTCGATTCAACAAAGTCAATATAAAACATGTGATTTAAGTGAATTTAAAAATGTTGGAAAACTGTCTAAAATTAAAGAATTAAATCATCTCTTATGTATGTAATCAAGTTTAGATTTTTGCTTTGTAATATATTCATTTTTCAAAAAAAGTTCCCGATTACAACCAATACAATGGCTTTCACTTTAATGAACTTCTTTTAGTGGAAACGTTACGCTCAATATAAATTTGAATCTATATTTCATGTGATATCAAAATGGAGTTTTCCTGGGAAGGTTTTAAGCTACTTTTGATACACACCCTGGAAGCAAGTATCTTTCCTATTGCAACATAACATTTTGAGTACTAGGTGTGTCTGTCTCATTACATGAGATGTTTATTTATGTTTATATTATGACAGACTCAACATAAACTTTCCCTCTATTTTGCTTTTGCTATCATTATCTACAGTCTCCTAGCCCAGCCTTCAATGAACCACCTATGCTCCTTCCACATCAAGACAGCAATTCATCCCTGACCGGCCTGGGATCATTCAATTCATCACCAGCTATCGGCATGTCACGTGGGCCTAGCCCGCTCACACTTGGCATGTCAGATACTATACCAATAGCAGCAGCCTTTATAGAAACAGTAAATGCATATTTTAAAGGAAAAGATCAAACAAAGTAAGTTATGATTATTGATTTAAAATGTTACAATTCAATTCAGTATAAAACTATATTATCCCAAACTCCGGGGAAATTTGGTTGTGGTATACAAAGATTTATAAAACGTTTAAAAAGCACATCATTGAAGCTTTATGTGGAAATGTATATTTTTTTTGTAGCAATTTACTATAATTGTATAGAATAATATATAGTTTGTATAGATTTTATAACAAACCAAATGTTATGCCTTTTGATATGTTTTTTTACTATTTTTATCTTCTTCTTTGAAGTCTGTTGTTATTGCCTTGTTTTGCCCTGCATATGCTTGGTCCTCCAAGCTGTGACCTGTGACCTGTGACCATTCTTATGTATTTTATTTGAAATAAAGCGTGATTTGAGGATACAAGTACTAAACAAATTTGCATATTATTTTTGACAGATGCATGGTGAAAATCACAGGTGATATGATGCTATCGTTTCCTGCTGGTATCATCAATGTGTTTACAAGTAACCCGTCTCCACCGCTTCTAACATTCAGCATTAGAAATTGTAACAAACTAGAACAAGTCCTGCCAAATAAACAACTTATTAGTCAGTAAGTGAAACAAAATAATATATTGATTTCTAGTATGACAATAGTATATAGTTCCAAAAGTCCAGGATTTAAAAAATATTAATTTGATGACTGCCTGTGATTGAGTAAATTTCAGACTTATCTCATGTCCAAATCATATACTGCTTCTAACTTTATAAGCTCTGTCTAAACTATCAAACTTTATGTGACAAAAAATGTGTGGTAGTGATGTGACATCATCATGTCCATATATGGGCACATCACATTTTTTTTGTCCAAAGTTTGATAGTACAGTATAGACAGAGCTTTAGGTTTTCTTTATTTTATTTTTAAATACTAAATTTATGTACAAAATTTAAATTCAGCTTAAATAGGATGTAAATGACTTACATAAATACAATTTTTTTTTGTTCTATCTTAGCTGATATTGGGTTGTAATTTTCAAAGGATATATGTTTTAAGTTGTGTCTACACTATCAAACTAATTTGACAAAAAAAGTATGATGTGCTAAAATATGGTAGTTATATGACATTATCATGTCCATATAATTATGGTCACAAATAAAGTATGATAGTGTAGACAGAGCCTTAGAATACTTTTACTTTTGGAATTGTTTGTAAATGTGTTAACATAGTACAAACTGGATAGCAGTTCATTAACTTGGCTTACCCCATTATCTCTATAGGGATGTTTCTCAAAGTAATGAGAATAGGCAAGTGTATTCATTCAATATGTCAGCACTTGTTTCGTTGCTTCGAAGTCAAGCAGAAAAAAATGCTGCAGCTTCCTTCTTTAATGTAGATATTCTGAAATATCAGGTAAGTCATAATCTATGCTCTAAAGCACTATCTACTGTAAAAAAAAAGACAACAGAATCCTTTGACTACACATTTGTGTTGTGTGTGTGATTTGAGTATAAAGTTATAGCTTAAAGAGAATTTGTTGTATTTTGCATTCCAGGTTCGAGCACAACCAGATGCTCAGTCGTCCACGCCCTTAAAACTCTGTAGCTATTGGAAGTGCGACTCAAACACTACAGACTTAAGAGTAGATTACGTGTACAACGCTAGTGCCCTCCAACCCGCTATACCATTAATCAACGTTTCGTTGTTAGTTCCCGTTGATGGTGGCGTGTCCATTATGCATTCCAAGCCCCACGCCCAATGGTAAGTAAGAATTTTCTAAAAATAAATTTATTTTAACTGTAACCTTTTTTTTGTGTAATAATAATATTATAATACAAATGAAATTTGTTATCCTCTTTTTTTTAGGTCAGCCGAAAACAATAGAGCCTTATGGAAAATACCAGAGATCTCACAGAAGATGGAGGATGGTGGATCTGGCTCAATACGGGCCAAATTTGAGCTGACGAATGGACCAAGCAAACCGTCCACGCTGGCTGTCAACTTTGGATGTGATGGTAGCACGTTGTCTGGTATTGATGTAGATTTAGTGGGAACGTCTTACCGTCTCTCCCTTGTGAAAAAGAGATTTTCTTCTGGTAAGTTTTAATTGAATTGAATTGATCACTTTATTTCAGAATAAAAATTCCATATATTACAACAACAATATTACTAAAAGGAAAGGAATATCACACTAAAATAGGATTTTTTCCCATTTAGTGAAGAGATTTAAAAATTGTAACAGATAGTTTGTAGTACACCTAACAAGATCATTTTCAAAACTGTTATAATAATGTATATCTATTGTATGTTGTATCCATCAATTTTGTGCTCTCCAATGGCCGTGGTAGAAACAAAGAGTGGTGCTGAGTTTTTCTTAGATTATTATTTTTTTGTAAATATGATAATATGCCACCGGTATAACTGTTGGGTCATGCTTAAAACACAGAAATTCTGAGTTTAGATGCTTAATAACATCATCATCGCACGTTCCACGAACTCTTTCCAGAAGTTTACCTTGCTTTGGTACAGCGATCATAAGATGAGCCTGCATTATGCCCTTTTCTTCTGATGACACAATTATCTATAACAGAATTACACCACCTCCATGTGACTACCTTTATGACATGAAATCGACAATATAATCCATGAGACTATGCAATGCAAATATTATTATGTGATGATGAAATTATGTACAATATTATATTCTCTGTTATGTAATAATGAAATTATTTATTATATTCCAAATATATATTATAAATAACCTTCTTTTCCTTTTTTGTAGGTAAATATTTATCAGAAAGTTGAAAGTGACTTTGTTCCATTCATGTTTCCATACCATTAGATATAGAGAATATACAGTTGCTGGATTCAGACCAAGCCACGAACATTTTCCGATGTGCGAATAATGTTCTAATCAGGGATAAACAGTAATATCAATAATAAAATATACTCACAAATGTCCATGATATAATAAACAGTTTTACATTTTAGGAGTATTTGGGGAAAGCATACCTTGCACAATTGTGAAAGATAACCATGAGGCTAAATATAGAATATAAATAATAATAGCACATATCATATTTTGTAACCTTTTCATTAATATCATTTAAATCAAATATCTAATTAAGGACTGTACATTTTACCTTCTGATTTATTTTAGGTATAAACAATGTCAATTTAAAAAGGGAATATGTTTAAAATGGGTGCTTTTCTTACATTCGGATGTTAAAATAATTATACATTTCGAGGGATTAGACTCATGTTGGTGGTTGATTGATACATTAATGTTACTCATTCTCTCATTTCTCTTGAGAGAGGCAAGAAGTGTTTGCAACATTTTTATGTAGCAGCTGTTTTGAATTCCCATAAAATTGACATTCACATACATCATGTTGTACAATGTGAATATGTTTCTCTTTTTCTGATAAATACCTTATTTTTTAAGAGCCATTAATCAATTTGGAAAACATAATATTTTTTCATTTTTAGTCCTACTTAATTCTCAGGTTCCAAATAATAAAAGCCAGTCTTAGATTGTTTTAAGTAAGCTGTATACTGCTGTGGTTATAAGTGATTCAGTATAATGCACTAGCGAAACTTCTCAAGGAGGGCTTACCCCGTGGCATGTGCACTTATATACTTATTCAATGTGTATTCAATACAAGTGCCTTTGTCATATTTCCACTAAAATCATATTTTCTTACGTTATCATGGCTAACATTCCTTTATCACTCATTGTAAGCTGGTCAGTATACTGGATGTCCAGCTATCAATTGTAAGCTGTTCAATATATTGGACATCCAGTTATCAATTGTAAGCTGTTCAATATTACTGGATGTCCAGCTATCAATTGTAAGCTGTTCAATATAATGGATGTCCAGCTATCAAATGTAAGCTGTTCAAAAAGACGTCCAGCTATCAATTTAATCAATTTAAATACCTTCTATTGTTATTAGGCAAAAAAGTGAATGAAAAGATGATTATATTTTTCTCCATATATTAGTTATTAAGATATGCGATAGGTAAGGGCAAGTTGTAAAAGAAAGCAGTGCTAGACTATCAGAATAATGTTTAAAACTTAT
Source organism: Antedon mediterranea (assembly GCF_964355755.1). Taxonomy (NCBI): domain Eukaryota; kingdom Metazoa; phylum Echinodermata; class Crinoidea; order Comatulida; family Antedonidae; genus Antedon; species Antedon mediterranea. The sequence goes on from NC_092675.1 coordinate 29,040,188, forward strand.
TCTAGTGCTGCAGTGACTGCAGTAAACTACATATTATTTGAGTTTCTTTCAATACAGTCAATTTAACAGTGTGTATGATAACCCGAACAAAAGCTTACTAACCTCAAAAAGGCTTGCTATATAATTGCATAAACAAGTTATGTAGGTACTGCAGTAACTACAGTATTGTACAGTACAGTACAGTATTTTGACATGGTTCCTTACAATGTCATTTAAACCATTTTACAAGATGTTTAATCTCTGGCTAATGGTATACAAATAATGAATGTTGAATAGTGTGTACTATTATATGTCATGTGACCCACATTCATTCAATCAAATGACAGGAATTGATTTAGGTGTATAACATAATATGCTTATGCAGCAGCAGGTCTGTAGGTCAATAGGTTAATCCACTCTATACTGATGAATATCATTAGTATAAAACAACAATTGTACATTATAGTTAAGATTTGACTACATACGAACATCTATGTATAAAGCTTTCCAAGTTTATTGATGTATAGATATGAATGTATTTCTGTTAAAAAATATTTATGAGCTAATTTTTGTACTTGAGTTATTCCAGAATTTAAAGTTGGAAATATTTGTAATTATAAAGAATTAATCGATCGACAAATTTAAATAATTTGTAAATGGATATTGTGAAATAGTTGTACATATCATGACTTGACCAATCAATATTTTTCAACAACATAATTGTCACATAAGCAACTGACATAATGATATTATCTTCTACTGATTTTTGTTCCTTTAGGGAACAACTTAGTGAAAATGTAACAACTGTCACTAAGCAATTCACTTTTTTTTATTAAGAATGTCAGAAATTGTCATACGATTTGTCACTTTAACAATTGTTACTTTTGCAATTCAATTTTCACTTTAAAAATTGTCATTTTGACATTAAAATTGTCACTTTGACAATTGTAACTTTGGTATTGTCACTTTGACAATTGTCATTTGTTTGTTACTTTGCTAGTGACCATTTTCTACCTATTATGTTGTCACTGGTTACTTGTCACTTGGACCTTCACTTTGTCATTTAAATAATTCAGTTATTGAAATGCTTTGGATTTTAAAAGATGGAACTAAACTGTTTACATAAGATGACTTTCTCTAGAAATTGTCATTTTCAACAATTGCGAAAAAAAAGGGAAAATAATTCCTCCATCTTATGACGATTATTATCCGTTAGCATGCTTACTTTACATTTTTTTCAAATGCAATTATGTTTGTATATATAGATTATGATTCAATCAGATATGATCTTAGGTTTTTTAATGTACTTTAACGTTAGTTATTTTATGATCTAATATATAAAATATAAAAATTATGTGAAATATTGTTGATTTTTATAGCGGGGTGGATTTATAAATAATCTTTGTGATTCCATAAGCTGTAAGATTATGTTATAGTGAGCAACATTTCTGTAGTTAACTTTGAATATAGAGGAACTAAAACCAAAAACGTTACTCGTACAGTACTCAATTTTGTTGTATCCTTTGCTCTTAAGGAAGGTCTGTAGTTACAACAGCTAACATTATTTTGCTTTTCATTCTACCTACACCTTTACTTTGCAGCAAATATTGACTGTTTTAGACTAGAGGCCAATTTACACAGACGAGCGGTAACGATAATAAAATTATAGAATCTATGTTATTCTTTATGACCATTTGCACACAACGTGGAGTGGCCTGGTGGGTTCCCGCTCACGATAGTTACAGATTCTACGTGGGACAAGCTACGCAGTTTTTTTCTATTGCAGTTACCGCTCGTCTGTGTAAATTGGTCTTAAGTAACTTATATCAAATTGGACTTACTGCACCAACGTAGATTTTTATGAATATATAATTATAACTTTTCATTTAACCGTGTTCGAACTAAATCTCTAAATAAAAATTGAATTTTGTAGAGGACTGGCATTTAAATAACTTCCACTTAACACATATACATAAAACTAAACATATTATAGGAAAATAAAATTACATTATGTACATAAAATTATATTGTAATATCGCAATATATATCCTACACTATGTTAGTTTAAGTGGTTATCTAATTTTTATAAACATATTTTATTGTACAATTTATAAATGTTAAAGAGTAGTTAATATAATTTACATGTAATTGTTTCTTTTGATTTAAAGATGATGATTATATTTTGGTGAATATTTCACGAACAAGAATTGCATTAAGAATGATGTAGAGGTAAAACAAAATCTAAACTGATAAATATTGATAATTTCTCTCAAATGGTATAATAATTTTCTGTGAATTAATTTCATATCAGGTCAGTAAGTTTATGGTATCATTTAAAGCCAGAACTTTACATTACCTAAACCCTCTTTGGCAGGTTGAGTTAATTTGTGGTAGTCACATAAAGAGAACTCGAACATTTGTGGTATAGTATGCCATGCTTGATTAAGACGTACACTCTTGTGTCCAAGAGTGATTATACTTCATAGTCTGTATTGATCCTTAAAACCTAAAAATCATGTAAATGCAGGCAAGTTGTTAGTGCAGATTATGGACATATTAGTAATTAAGTGACGTTTTTCTTTTATATTGTTAAATTGATTTATTAATATCTTGAATTGGACATTCATTTTACAGAAAGCTAATATATGTTTCTATAGGTTTTGATCAAAGTTATACCTTATATGGTTAATGTCAGTTTGTTACTAAAAACACATTATTTTGCATTCATTATGCAACATTTAGGCTACTGCTTGTATGTGTGGTCATCTAAATGTGTAGGTACGTCTGTACTTTTGACCTATGACCTAGGCTACTGCTTGCGTGTGGTACTCTACTTTCTTTAATGAACTGTATTTTTTCATAGAAAATAAATAAAACTTGTTAGTTTATTGAAATCATCAATTTTGTCTCTTTTATTTAGTATTTTCTGTATGTCCGAGAAAGAGAGATTTAGGCCGTGTTTCTGCAGTAAAAAATCAACTGATAATTAACCGATAAACTGCCCATGGAAACAGGGTTTAACCGATTCCACTCAAGAAAAATTAACTGATAATTATCTCATTCAAATCAGATAATTATTCGATAAATTTGATAATTTTAACCTTTGACCTGAAGGACAAATCAGTGCTTTGTGATCTGGCTCTTGGTTGTTTGGTAATGTCTGATCATGCACGCTTTATTTTGTTAAGTATCTGATTGGTTAAATCCTAACTTAAGCTCTGTCTACACTTCATGTGACGAAAAATGTGATGTGCCCATATAAGGACATGAAGCACATCAAACTTTTGTTGTCAGTTTGATAATTATATTGATAGTGTAGACAGAGCTTTAAGCTATGTCTACACTATCAAAATAATTTGACAAAAAAAGTGTGATGTGTCGAAATATGGTGGTGATATACCCAAATATGGTAGTGATATGACATCATCATGTCCATATATAGGCACATGAAGTTTGATAGTGTAGACAGAGCTTTATTATAAGCTAGCTAAACTTTGCAACCGTATGAGGGCGCAAGATAGAAAACAAAAAGCAGCAGCAACAATTATGAGGTATATTCTGAGCGTCATTATTATTATGACGATGATGGAGCATTCTCTACTTCTCTCTACGGAGCGCCATTTATGCCTTTATTTACTTCCGAAATAGAAATAGTACTACGGTAACTGGTCCAGTGGATCAAATTTGGCACCGGTGGAGCACAGTGATATAGAATAGAAATAAGTCACTAATTTAAATATATTTTCGTATGTTAAGACTTTGCTCAAGTGGACCCAATTTGGCACAAGGGGAGCACATTGATATAAAATAAAAATAATTAGTCACTGCATTTTAACATCTTTTCGTATGTTAATAAACTGTGCTCAAGTGGACCCAATTTGGTGCTATAAAATAAAAATAAGTTACTGCATTTTAATATTTTTTCGTATGTTAACATACTGTGCTCAAGTGGACCCAATTTGGCGCCAGCGGAGCACATTGATATAAAATACAAATAAAGTCACTGGATTTTAATATCTTTCTGTATGTTAATACACTGTGCTTAATTGAACCCAATTTAACACCAGAGGAGCACAGTGGTATATAAAAATAAAGTCACTAAATTTTAATAAATGTAAGAAACAACAATATCCTTTGTGTTCCCTTAAGCAGAGTCAATATTCATTACTTTCCATAAAAAAAAAAATATCCGTAGAGGTTCGAACCCAGGCTGACAGCACCCAAACCTGAGAATTACCCATTAAGCCACAAAGTAGTAGATGGGTGAACAGCTGATAATAGTCTATTTATACATGTATTACGTAATTCATCATTACATCATATATATCATATTAACCTTGTTAAAACCAAAATGACCAGTTAGCTCAGGCGACTGAGCGTCGTGTTGACAACACGCATGTCGTGGGTTCGATTCCCACGCTGGTCGGTGGAATAGAGTTAAAGGCATGCGGCCACTGTGTTTGGGGTTCACAGATTATACGTCCCCCTTTCCACCACACATCATGAGGCGACAACATCAATGCATCTGGTGATGTGCTGGAAACGACCCCAAAAGGCTGTGGCAGGGCCTTAGTGCTGAGGCAGGGAGAGCACATTTGACATCTTTTTTTTTATTAAATTTTTTTTTCAATCTGTATTCGATCTCGTGAATTTTATGTTTGTCGCCCTCAATTGTAAAATAAATTGAATTCATTTTCATCGCAGGTGTACGAAACGGTTTGGTATGCCGTGCGTTGTTATGCAATGGTTGTGCAGGTGTAGTGGGAAATTCGCGGTCAACACGCCACACTGGTTAAATTTTGATTTTGTTAATCTATGTCCGATTCATGCAATATATTGTATGTTATGAATAAACGTTTATGGTAGCTGGTGTGTATGGCCGCACCATCACAGAATAAAAAAGTTTTAAACAGATAGTTTGTCTCCGATGGTTTTTGTATGGGGTTAATGGAAAGTGAAATAAGATAAAATATAGAACATTTGCAAAGATGCCGATTTCTAGACCAATTTCGAAGCTTAGACTAATTTCGCCAGGCCTTAAGCATATACGTACGAAGTCGAATTTTAAAGTAGAAAACCCCACCTACAATTTTAAAGTCGCATCTGGATAGTTGAAATTTCAACATTATTATAAGTGATTATATATATTAATAAGTATAAGTGCAATTCTGGGCTCTATTTTCATTATTAGCTCTGCCCCAACGATGGGCTAGTACGAGAGTTTTCATATTTTCGGGGACAAGCTCTATTGTCCTGGTGTGAGTCTTATATAGTTTGTTTCATATAACAATAACAATATCCTGGTTTTATATAGCGCCTAATGTTGTGAAACCTCTAAGCGCTGAACATTATTACCCCAGTCATTTTTTCCTGATCAAACACCTATGGAAACATACTCCCATAATGCAGCTAGTAATCAGCGCAAAGTTGTGCCAAGTAAAGTGCAATTTTTTTCGGGCGGGAACCGATGCACCTCTATTTTTCAAAATTGTCTTTGCTCAGCCCCAAGCATGGCCGGGTACTAAAGATTCTTATACATGTTGTTTAAAAAAATTAGAGATGTCATTTCCGGGGACCTTGCAGCTAGCTCTATTTTATACAGTTTGGTAGCCGTGCGTTATTATGCAAATGAGTTTGTGCAGGTGTATTATGGGGAAGATGGTATGTTAGTCATTCGCGGTCAACACGTCACACTGTTAAATTTTGATGCTGTTAATCTTTACATTAGAAGATTGTTCAAATCATGTAAATAAAACATTTTCCGGGCGGGAACCTAGCAGCTCCTCTCTTTTAGTTTGCAAAAGTAATCGAAAGGAACTCCATGTTGAAAAGAAGCCCACCCAAGAGTACTAAAAATGAAGAAGTGTACACGAGGTTTTGTGGCAGTCTATTCAATGGAAAATATTATGCCATGCAACTTTGTTTTGATTTTTAAAAAGGTCCACTTGTTTAGGCCTGACATTTACAACCCTCAAAATATCTCTCTTTCAAAATAAAAGAAAAACAATATTTATTATTTTCCATATAAAAAAATATCTGTAGAGGTTCGAACCCAATCTACAAGAACGGAGCACCCAAACCTGAGAATTACCCATTAAGCCACAAAGTAGTACATAACTGAACAGCTGATAATAGTCTATTTATACGTGTATTACGTAATTCATCATTACATCATAAATATCCTATTAACCTTGTTAAAACCAAAATGACCAGTTAGCTCAGGCGACTGAGCGTCGTGTTGACAACACGCATGTCGTGGGTTCGATTCCCACGCTGGTCGGTGGAATAGAGTTAAAGGCATGCGGCCACTGTGTTTGGGGTTCACAGATTATACGTCCACCACACATCATGAGGCGACAACATCAATGCATCTGGTGATGTGCTGGAAACGACCCCAAAATGCTGTGGCAGGGCCTTAGTGCTGAGGCAGGGAGAGCACATTTAACATCTTTTTTTTTATTTAATTTTTTTTTCAATCTGTATTCGATCTCGTAAATTTTATGTTTGTCGCCCTCAATTGTAAAATAAATTGAATTCATTTTAATTCATCGCCGGTGTACGAAACGGTTTGGTATGCCGTGCGTTGTTATGCAATGGTTGTGCAGGTGTAGTGGGAAATTCGCGGTCAACACGCCACACTGTTAAATTTTGATTTTGTTAATCAATGTCTGATTCATGCAATATATTGTATGTTATGAATAAACGTTTATGGTAGTTGGTGTGTATGACCAATTTCGAAGCTTAGACTAATTACGCCACCGAAGTCGAGTTTTAAAGTAGAAAACCCAAACCTAAAATGTTGAAGTCGCATCTGGATAGTTGAAATTTTAACATTATCATAATTATCATAGGTGATTATGTATAGTAATAAGTATAAGTACAATTCTGGGCTCTATTTTCATTATTAGCTCTGCCCCAACGATGGGCTAGTACGAGAAGTATTAATTAATAATCAAACGCAAGTTATTAAAATCAATGATATGGCTTGAAACTAATTTTTCTTTTGCATTACGGATGGAGTAACCAATATTTAACATAGCAAGTTTGAAATATTTTTTTCCAAAAGTAATTTTTCTTCTCGATGTTTTTGTATGTGACTATTTCGATGTGCTCCACCACTGACGCCAAATTGGATCCACTGGAGCACAGTGTATTAACATACGAAAAGATATTAACATTCAGTGACTTATTTCTATCACTGTGCTCCACTGGTGACTTTATTTCTATTTTATATCACTGTGCTCCACTGGCGCCAAATTAGGTCCACTTGAGTACAGTGTATTAACATACAAAAATATTGAATCTTAAGTGACTTTATTTCTATTTTATATCACTGTGGTCCCCTGGTGCCAAATTGTGTCCACTTGAGCACAGTGTTTTAACATACAAAAAGATATTTAAATTTAGTGACTTTATTTCTATTTTATATCACTGTGCTACACCGGGACCAAATTGGGTCCACTTGAGCACAGTGTATTAACATACTAAAATGTTAACATTTAGTAACTTTATTTCTATTTTATATCACTGTGCTCCACTGGCGCCAAATTGTGTCCACTTCAGAACAGTGTATTAACATACAAAACGATATTAAAAGTAGTGACTTATTTCTATTGTATATCACTGTGCTACCCTGGTGCTAAATTGGGTCCACTTGAGCAGTTACCGTAGTACAATTTCTATTATTGAAGTTAATAAAGGCATAAATGGCGCTCCGTAGAGAAGTAGAGAACGCTCCAGTCGTCAGAATGAAGTCCTTTGGCCTAGCCTAGTCTAGTAGTAGGCCTACCTCTTATAACTTTCGATGACTATTTATATGTATTTACTTGTTTTTAGGTAAAAAAAAACATTAAATTTTATTGCGTTCAGTGTTTTTGCAATTTTAACATTCCAAATTTATAATTTTTTGATAGGCCTAGGCCTAGGCCTAACTAGATACTGACTAGCTAGGCTAGTAGGCCTCTTGTAGGCCTATCAATAAGCGCTTTAGGCCGGCCTAGGCCTAGTAGGCTAGGCCTAAGCTAGTTAAGCTAGCTAAGCTAGCTAGGAGGTGTGGCGCAAACTCATACTCTCATTCCAATATATCAGTTGTGAAGGGAAAGACCTGGTGAGAAAGACCAGAAACATAACATGCTTGGAAAGCTCATGTAGCCGGGGTGTGTCGAAAGCGAAGACCTCGAAAGCGAAGATCGAAGACCGAAGACCTCGAAAGCGAAGACCCTACGAAATGGTAGTGTGCACAAAATTCGACCAAAATCGATGATAACACCTTGAATTTACAGATTCTAAAAAAATATTTCGATTTTAATCGTTATGTTATCAAAAAACATGACTTTATCTATTTATTTATTTATTTATTTATTTATGGAGTTAATATGTGATATAGTTTTACGAACAAACACATCGCGCTATTTGCAAGGTGACGGACACACAAGAAGGACCTCGAATTGAATGCAATATTAAATTTCACTTTTTCCGATAACTTTGTATTGTAGCACACGTCGCCTACAATTTAAAGCCATAGCCAACTGTATAGAAAAGTATAGAAATAAACTACAGAAATTGTAAGAAGTAAAGGATGACCATATGCTTATTTAGCCTAATTTTAGAGCCTATAGGCCTATAAAAAGTGTCCGTATCATAGATTTTACACTTGTTTTTAAAAATGTTATACGTACGCGTGAATACAACTTAGAGATCCTTTTTTTTTGCATTTAAATATTATTATGTTGATGTATGTTTATTATCTATAATATTTGCCTATTGTCTAAATGTATGAATAAATACAATAAGATATTTATTTTCCTTTAGTTATTCTGTATAGTATTTTAAACTTGTACATTTTCCCCATTGTAGCCAATACTACAGTATTACTGATTTAATTATTCGCCAGTTTAAAAATGTTTTTCTAATGTATTCATAATGGAAAAATAATATTATCAGTATCGGTTAGTGTGGTTGGCGAAGCGACAGTACTATGTAAAGAAGAAAAATGTAAAATAAATATTTCATTAACCAACGTATGAACTACTAAACGAAAACATCCTACCGCAACGTATTGGCGCGCGCGCAACATAAGAAAATACTCTTCTATCTATTTTTGCATCCCCTCTTACGATCGAGAATCATGATGAACGTAAAGCAGTCGGTGTTGAACACGTCGGTTCCCACTTATGATGACACGCAAGAAGGCGCACTTTGCGTCGATCTGGAAACTAATTCCAGCTCTTAAAATATTTCCCGGGCCAAATTTGGCAGAATATATTCAAATTATGATTTGACAAGAAGTAAAAAGAACGAACGATATAGGCATCAGCGTTCTGCAAATTTTGGTTATAAATCGGTCGTTTCCTGCGACATATCATCTGTTTCACGGCTTCCATAATTCCGAATAATTATGGCATTATGTCAACGTTCACAAAGACAAAAGCCATTCAAAACAAAGATTGAAATAAAAAATATTCCCTCCAAAATTACAAGTTACGGTTGCAATGTGATTAGTGACGATAGTGTGTTCACGTTTAATTTATTTTTCAATATTAAAACGGGTGTTTATTCATATCGGTATTACGTTTACCGACACTGTCAAAAGATTAGTTTAATGAAGTTCCAGTCCCGCCAACCACAATTTTCCTCATCATCAAATAAAAAACTGACTTTTGTTTTCAAGCATTGCCCGTGGTGAATACAAAAAGAGATACTCTCTATAAATCTTTATTAAGTGATGGTGAATGTTTATCGGGCTTAACCACTCTAACCCCCAACCTTCTATCTCACAGGCTTGTGGTTGAGACGACTATTCAACAGTCTCCCGATTTTCAACAGATTGTCGATGTCCCGCTTCTAAATGTTTGCATCCCTGCCATGAGTGTCCATTAACAAAAGAAAACATAAAATTTTAATTAAGAAACAGGTTACCGGTTGTTGACCATTTAAATATAGAATTGACACTAATACAAACAAATCTAACAGAATTATGCTATTATAACGGGTTAACGATCAAGAAAAATGTTCAGAGTGTGATGTCTATCGTTCGTTCTACAGTATTAGCCTTTTGTCAAATTATAATTTGAATACAGTATTATTTTTTACTTTGACATTACAAAGATATAAAATAAAGTTCCGTTAGTTCACGGTAAGCTATTGGGACGAACTGTCATTGGCCCGGGAAATATTTTAAGAGCTGAAATTGGTTTTCAGATCGACGCAAAGTGCGCCGTAAGAAAATAACGTTGCGTGTCATCACAAGTGGGAACCGATGTGTTCAACACCATTTCTGCTTTATTACGTTCATCATGATTCTCGATCGTAAGAGGGGATGCAAAATAGATAGAAGATAGATAGATAGATTTTCTGTTGCGCGCGCCAACGATACGTTGCGGCAGAATTTTTTTTGTTTAGTGGTTCATACGTTGGTTAATGAAATATTTATTTTCCTTAAAAGGAAAATAAATATTTCATTAACCAAAAAAAATTTACATTTTTCTTTACATCATCTGTCGCTTCTCCAACCACACTAAATATTCTGATACTGATATAGGCCCTATTATTTGTCTATTATGAATACATTAGAAAACATTTTGAAACTGGCGATTAAGTAAAATAGCAATAGTTACAATGGGAAAATGTAAAAGTTTAAATACAATACAGGAAAATGAATATCTTATTGTATTTATTCATACATTTAGATAATAAACAATAGGCAAATATTATAGATAAAAAACACATAGCAACATATTTAAATGCAAAAAAGATCTCTGTACCTAACATTTAAAAGCAAGTGTAAAATCTATGATACGGACACTTTTTATAGGCCTATAGGCTCTAAAATAAACCTAAATACCGGGCCTACCGCCATCCTTTACTTCTTACAATTTACTTACTGTAAGTTAATTTCTATACTTATAACCAATTGGCTATGATTTTAAATTGTTATCGGAACAAGTGACATTATTTCATGTGCGAGGTCCTTCTTGTGCGTCCGTCGCCTTGCAAATAGCGCGATGTGTTTGTTCGTAAAACTATATAACATATTAACTCTATTGGCGAAAACACGTGAGCTTGTTCATAGATAAAGTCATGATTTTTTATAATATAACGATTAAAATTGAAATATTTTTTCAGGATCTGTAAATTCAAGGTGTTATCACGATTTTGTATGATTTTGGTCGGATTTTGTGCACACTACTATTTCGTAGGGTCTTCGCTTTCGAGGTCTTCGGTCTTCGATCTTCGCTTTCGAGGTCTTCGCTTTCGACACACCCCATGTAGCCGGCCTAGCTAGGCCTAGCGTATCTTTCTTAATCTGGTGCTAGGCCTAGGCCTACTGCACTTTTGCACCTTCTCTCGAATTTATTTAATTTAAAAACATTCACTTGCTGCGCGGTGAAGTCTTATTATTATGCCCAGATTTAGGTGCAAAAGTACAGTGTGCCTCTTGACTTTTAATAATGTAATGATGAAAAAATAGAGTACTAATAGTACTAGGCTAGGCCTACTATCTAAACATACTAATCATGGAGGTATTATACCCCCATGTATTATTAATTAAATGCACATCAATTGTATTGCCCACTTTACAACCCCGGGAGAGGTTTGTTATGGATGTGTCATTTACAAATAATTATTCATTTATTGACGCAGAGGTGCATCGAAAACGTAAACGGTACCTCATATCAATGAACAATGGCCGTCAATTTACCACGTACACCAACCATATCTTGAACAACACGTTCGCAATGCGTCAAAATGGGTGGGTCATGGTCAACGCACCTCTCCTGGGTCATATGGTGGGTCATAAAATTGACAAGTGTATAACAGTAAGTTTAAAACCAAACTAGAAAATTTGAAATAAAATAATTGAATGTACTGTTACCGGCCATACTAATTACGCCTAGCACAGAGCCCGGTTTCACTAAGTAGTGACCCGATATCGCATGGTGGGGTTTTATGATAAAAGATAATGTTAATACATGTTAGTAATGATTTAGTCGTAAATTTAACTTATATTTTTTTTAAAGTTATGTCAAAATTAACCTTTTCATTCGTTACACCGTATCAACAACAAAACATCACTTATCACAGAGAGGGCGGTCTTCAGTTTTGGAATAAACAATCGGTATTTTGACCGTTGGGTACATATACAAAGTATAAAACATAAATTATGTTAATATCACAATAAAATTAAATGTCATGTATCTTTTATATATTATACATTTTATCATAAAACACTACAGGGCGATATTTATAGTATGACTTACTGTTACTACTAGCTAGGATGATTGTTAATAATATTTGTAGAAAAATTGTCCACTTATTTCTACATACCGTAGGCTAAACAAACCTTTTATGTATAAAGCATTTATAATAACTAAAATATATATTTCATTTTCAGTTTTTGTGTTCAGATGCTGACAGTTTACAAGTGATCTAAATAAAAACATTTTTAATGGCTCATTACCATGGCTACCCACGTCAAAATGAACACAACGATGGTTTTGGAAGCTTACACGAAGAAGAAGCCGATTACGGACTTCCGTTCAATAACGTTCGCACAATGGTGGTGGGAGTGTCGAAAGACGTAGATAGACAAAAAGAAACTGCGTATATAAGAACGTCACCTCGAATTAAACGGCTACCGTTTGGTTTGACATTTTTGCTGGACTCAGGAGGCTATTTTCCATTAGGCTTTATATTTTTCAGTTGGTTGTACAATTCCATATTTGTTCCATATATAGTACTTCATCCTCAATATAATGATGAAAATATTAATATCTACGCAGTAATTGGTAAGTTTGTATTTATGCTTGGTTCCCACTAGAGACGCAACGCAAGGGCATCACGCAACACAAGCGAGTCGACCAATCACAAGCGATGAATTATTCGAACAGTTGCTTGCCATTGGTCGCTTGAACCGTTGCGTCTACGTGCTCGCGTTGCATCCTAGTGGGAACCAAGCTTTAGTGAAACAATTTTCTCTGGTTTCGATTAGTATTAAGATACAGTTCATGAAATGTAAACCAGTAAAGTTTGAATAATGTTTTAAGCTCTGTCTACACTATCAAACTTTGTGTGACAAAGAAATGTGATATGCACATAATTATATGGACATGATGATGTCATATCACTACCATATTTGGAAATATTACTACCATATTTGGGCACATCACACTTTTTGTCAAACTAGCTTGATAGTGTAGACAGAGCCTTATAATTTAACTGTTAATATCTTGAAAGTTATATTATCACAATCCTGCTATAGGATGGGTATAAGGTATTATCTTCAAGCTTAACTTAAAACTGAGGAATTTCGGATTAGGCACCCTCTATGGACCCACCCAACTATGCAGCGTCTACTGAGATCAACACCTCGGGAGACGATCGATAATAAAGAATTTCACCCAATCTGAAAAGTTTATTTCAAGTTATTCTACCCAGAAAAGAAATCTCAACAATATATTTCAATCATCCATTTTGTTAACCATTCATTTTTTTATTCTTTTCCACAGTTTATTATTTTTTCTCTCTTTTCACTTTTGTGTCGTTGTTCCGAGCAACTACAGCTGATCCTGGTCGAGTGGATTTTGAAGGAGGTCCAACGCCCCCTTACGGTAAGTATTCAAACTCTCTAGCTTAAAATTTCAATTGTCATGTATTTGTTATGCAATTAACATACATTTTCTCCAATTTCAAGATACTAATTGCATTTTTTTTTCATCTTGGGAATTTTTTGCAAGGTCTGATAATTGCGCGATGTTAAACTCGTAAAGTGCGCCCTCTGTCTGTCACTGCTTCTATAGCCAAGATCATTGCCAGATTTCTGCAAGGCCTTTACTGTTACATCTCATTCAATTAAAAAAGTGGTTGATTCAATAAATTTTTGGATAGTAGTTGTCATATATACAAATATACAAATATTTTGTATTCGTTGAATGAGGATGAAATTTCTGTTTTATTCAACTCGTGGAAATATTCTCCCCATTCAACTCATAATTTTCATTTGTATATTTTTGTATTGTTGGCTGTAGTAAGTAGCAGAATTAAAATGTCATTATTTGAGATGATCCTGTTCTATGTTAATTATTGTAGTTATAATCCATCATGTGGTTCTGGTCTATTTAGGTGCAAATGATTGGTCTCTTTGTCAAAAATGTATGGTTCAACGGCCAATCAAATCTCACCACTGTAGTCGATGTATGCGTTGTATACGTAAGATGGATCATCATTGTCCGTGGTAAGAACTTAAAAATACAGTACATATAACTGTTAAAATTTAGGCTTAGTATTTAGTAGAAACAAGCTCAAATCAAGGCTCAGCATGTGAGCCGTGATTGTAAGGTAGGCCTAGGTTTACAAATGTGTAAGTCTAAATTTGCTTGAACTTTTTATGCCAGTCTTATTAGATTTGACTTGCGCTGAGTTGACTGTACTTAAAGTACTGTTACTAAGTATAGTATTGTTATATTAAACAATTTGTATTTGCTGCCCTCATGAAAAATGAATAACTATCATGGCCCGTTTTTTATTTGATTATGTAACAATAATTAATACATGTTTTGACTTGTAACGATGACTCATTTGAACAAGATGTGTTTAGAATTGATAGACTTACAAAGTTTAATTGTGTTGTTATTTGTTTAGTTATAATTAAGAAGCACATGACATATTATATATGTGCATATTAATCACATTGTGTTAGTTACAGTCATCATCACATGCCAATTATTGCTATTTTTGCAAATAATAGCTTTACATATAAATTTAAGGTGATTTATTCATCTTAACTCAAATTCAACTTTGCAATAGTTGTCACATCAATTTTGATAGTGTAAACCGAGCTTATGAGGCCAAGAAAAAGCAAGGTTTATTTTATTGATTTTTAATATTCTGACTTTAAAATGTGAACAGATAATAAAGTAAGGTTTCTGATTAATTTTAATAATTTTAAATCAAAAATACATAAAGTATCTTGTCATTTAATAATTAATGGATAATTAAAACTGTTTGAAATGCAAGTAAAAAACATGATTAACATTAAAATTATATTAAGTATACAAATCTGAAACATCATTTCATTTTTACAATTGTACATTAAAAGTAATCAAAGAAATTGAGAGAATGAGATAAAATATAAAATATTAATAATAATTAACAAATATTTATTACTTAATACTTAAAGTATTATTTATTCATTGTTTCGTAGGATAAATAATTGTGTCGGTGAAGACAATCACTGGTTGTTTTTGTTGTTGGTCTTTTACGCAGCGTTGCTTAGTATTTACACATTTATACTTCAAATCTTACATTTCTACTATTTTCCACCTTGTGTATCATGTGATAAGGTAAGTAATTAATAATTACAATTATAGAAATTTGATGTTTGTTTATGGGTTATTACTTGATTTGAAATATTGTACTTAAACACCCCGCTTACACCTCCCTCAAAGAAAACCCCCAATAGAACATCATTTTGAAAAAACATCCCCCTCCCCCCCTACTTATTTGAATAAATATGGTAAACAGTATATACAGTATATAGTTTAATGGAAAACAATCAGAGCACAATATAATATTGTCTTTTTTTATGTGCCATATCAAATATTTTTACAATTTGTCACAAATCAAATTAAATTTCAATAATTGTGCTCTTTGGTCAGAGTCAAACAGTCTAAGCCCTTGTCTGCTCTCTGTAGGCCTGTTCCTTTGCTTTTTTCAATCCATCTTTCCTTGTCAAGTCTCTGTGTTATCTATACAATCTATCACAGAGGCTTATGTATCTGAAAATAATTTTTGTAATTTGATTTAGGTGTTTATCATGCTTTCAAATATAACTACCTTATGTTTCTGTTGTCATGTGACTTCAGTCTCAAGAGGAACATTGTTTTTTTTCCTGCTTTACTGCTTAAATGCAGTAAAAAGTTAAACACTGACAAAATATTGTATTTATAGCTTGTATTGTAAAATTTATTTATTTATTTTTTTTAAAGCAAAAACAAGTTGTTCATAGTTTCCAAGTTTGTGCAAGTTTCTTGTATACAGTATACTGTAGCTACATTTTATAGAAATTGAAATGTACTTTCATATATTTGTATTTAATGTTATATATCTTGGGGTAGGTCAAACAAAGTCTTTCTGACTTATATTACCCTCCCCCACATGATTACTTCATTGTATTTATTATCCTGTATGCGATAATATTGTGGAAATAAATTAAAAATTTAATTAAAAAGTTTCATTATTAGATAAGACAATTTATTTTTCAGTCGTTATTCATCCACCACAACAGTCGTTGGTTTATGTACGTCGTCTTCGTTCTAGCAATTCTACTGACAATTATTTGCGTTGGTCAAGTGTATACACAGGTTATTAACATAGCTACCGTAAGTTGACAGTATTTTTATGATTTAACTTTACTTTACCAGCACAATAGCTTTAACTTTAATCTTTACCGTTTTGATTGATTGATTATTTATTCTGTTTAATTGTAAAATTATATAGTGCACATGGTGTGACCTAAATTCAAGCTGCCAATGATGGAGTTTTTGCAGTTTTCATCCAGATTAATAAATATACCATTTGCTTGGGTAATTTAATAAAGCCATTTTACTTTAAGTATTCCTTGATGTGTCATGCCATTTATTTCATACAGTATAATAATATATTTATAAGTGCAATGGAACATTGGTTATCATCAATGATTGTGCTCCTGACTGACAATCGACTACGACCCCAAAATGTGTTCTATGTACATTAGAACTACGAAGTCCTGTTTTGTAAATAGCATTAATATATACAATTCTAACATTCAACGATAACTCATTGCTGTAATATTTGTTTTGAATTTTTAATCGTGTTAACAGTATTTTACATGGCCTATGGTGTTTTTGCAATCTGCATTTTAAATAGTTTTTTAATGGTATTTTAACACAGGCCTATAAATAGTGTTTCAACATTGTCTTTTGCATTTTAATGTATTTGTCTTTGTTGTTTTATTGTCTTAATTATGCCAAGAAAAATGAATATCCATTTTAAAGTGGACCAAAACTTTCCTGAATCTTGGCTTGCATAAAAAAAAATTAAATAAATCAAAATCACTGATGCAACAAGAATAACATTTGTAAAAATGTGGTTTAAAAGCTGCCCTCTATCTACTACTTGCGTATGAACTCCACTGTGTGAGGCTTACCATACAGTTAACAGTTGTGTAACGATAACCTTTGTTCAGATACCAAAATGTGTACTCTGCGTACAAAACTCTTTCGTTATCCTCTTTTTTTCTTCGATTTGAACACGTCCTTGACGAGAACATTGATTTTGACATTAATCTTGTATTACATTCAATGTCATTGTCTTTAACTTTAGTGATTTCCTTTTTTATACAATTTTCATATATGCCCTTGATATTATGGCTTAAATAAAATTGTATATTGTCTTAAATAAAGACTCTTATAATAAGCCATTTTGTAAATTTATCCTTCGAAAACATCAAATGGAATTGTATTTTTAAAATGCCATATTATTTTTTATCATGTTTGAGATTTTACCTCAATACTAAAACGAGTACTACACTAGATGAGAATTGGAATACAAACATAAGTTGTGTCAGTTTGTCTGTATGATGATTTCCTCGCAGACCTATTGTTACAGTAATCTAGTTAAATGGTTTAAACTCTGACCCATTACAAGAAGATATACCGCAATTCAATACCAGGTTTGTTTGTTAATGATTTAACTAAATGCTATAAATTAAATTGCATTTGACAACAACAAAGCTGTTTAATAACACTACAGAATGTGTATATGTATACTGCCCTCCATAATCAATTATATATTTTTTTTCTTTTAATATTTAGTTGAGATTAGTGGATATTTCGACTAATGATAAAAACCAGATTATAGTATGGCTTACTTGGTTTACTTCTAATAGATGTAGATTTAAACTATTTGAAACTCATTTTCTACATTTCAACTGTATTCAAATTAGTCATTATGTTTGTTTTTAAAAATCTATATTAATATTGTTCTCAATTTTGTCCAAGTACTCTCACTTCACCTGATGATGGTGTAGTGTTGCCTGAAAGGTCTGCTAATTTTTCTGTCCGTTTTACTTTATCGTTCTGATTTAGATTTTTTCTTATTTTATTTGTATCTCAATTGAGATCCAGCCACTGATACCCACAGCAATGCATTGTCATTTTATCAGTAAGTTGCCTTTGGATTTATATAATATATTTAATGATATAGAATTCCCAACAAGACTCCCAGTCCATTCTGCTGTAAATGAGTATAATGCTCCTAGTAAACAATGCTGTCAGACTTTCCAACCTTCCGATTTCTCCGAGAGCCCCCAAAATGTTCATCCGATCTCCCAAATATTAACAAAATCTCACAAAATGTTGTTTTAAATATTCGTCAAATTTGTTAAAAATATGTCATTTATTAACAGTTTGTAAAATCACAAACATTCAAATTTCATATCAAACTTAGATTAATGTCATCCCTAAAGTGGAAAGTGGCAATAGAGATAGTCAGAGGACTTGAACCAGACTCCATGAGTATCCATATAAGTACTAAACCATTGACTGAACATTATTTAAAATAAGTAAGTTAAGCGGACAGATGAATACACCTCATGACTGATTTACTAATCATAATGCAATGTCATCATTTCCTCCTATAGCTCTAAATTCTAGATTATACAGTATAAAATGAGGTTAATTTGTTTATGAAAATCTGTTTCTGTTACAGGTGTATTAATGTTTTGCTAATTGTAAGGTCGGTTATATTTCGTTGATCGTTAGCTCTACATCTTAACGAGCTATCAGCTCTAATTCCACGAATACAGGATGCGCTTGCTCATCATTTGTTTATTGAACTAGAACCTGGAGAACTAGGCCGCATAAATTAACTATAATTCATCGGCAAATTAATCATATAATTTCATTGTTGTAAATTACCAACATTATTCTTATGTTCTAATATTGCGTGACAATATATTTTTTTTATATAATATAAATTATTGATTAACTTAAATAAAGTTTTTTAGTTAAATTTTAAATAAAGATAAACAAAAATAATGATTTCAATTTAAAAAAAATAAAATCGACAGTTACATTTTATTTGAAATTCGTTGACTTCTTTTTTACCATTTGACACATACAATTTGTTTTCGATACAATTTTTCGTAAAAGTGAATGAATATGTGACATTCATTCAACAAAATTATTCTTTCAGGGGCCAACATATCTTGAATATAGATAATTTAGGTTAGTTTAAGATGTAAAGCTCTGTTTACACTATCAAACTATATGTGACAAACAAATGTGATGTGCCCATATGGACATGATGATGTCATATCACTACCATATTTGGGCATCACTACCATAAATCCGGCACATCACACCTTTTTTGTCAAACTAGTGATAGTTTAAAAATGTTTTTTAGGTGAACAGCTTAAAGTCAAATCAAAATATTAATGTACAGTTACCTTTGATAAAAATATGAATGTTCTAAATTTATAAAAGTGAAAGGAAAAAACTAAATCTCAATTATGTGCTTTCCTTTTTTTATTATGGGATTTCCGTCGATTCTACCTCAATTTTTTTGTTTCAAATTAATTACATTTATGGAGTTAATTATCATGTATTTAAATAAATTATTGTATTGTTTATGGAACATAATTTTAGAAAATGAATATACATTATATAGTATAGTATATTTTATTTTAATAGTCATGCTGTTTAACCCATCGTATTCTACCTCCGAAGCCCTTCCACCTCCAGCATGAGGCCAATACATGCATCATCTGTATTTGTGCTGGGACATCTTTTGACTTCTCTGTTTATGCTATGTTAGAATAACGGAATTAAAGCAATATGATGTGGAGATTTTAAAACAGCATTGAGTTAATTTGATAGTTTATTCATCATGTAATTGGCGAGTTTCACGCTTTTGGATGCGAAAAGAAAAGAAAGGAAAGTCTTTATCTATTTATATTCTTGTAAGAATTAGCCTTTTCTCTAAAGATTTTAAAGTTGAAAGTTTCTAAAACTGTTGTTCTAAATTTACATAATACTTGCGTCGGAAGCTACTGACTTTCAAGATCTTTATTGAATTCTGTTTTCAGTTTTCTGTATTTTTAGATACCCTGCCTAAATAAGTCCAATTATTCATGATATCTTTCAATAAAAGTGACTTCTTTGGGTTATTTCTTGTTAAGTCATTGATTGACAACATACAAAATTGTTAATAAATAATTTATGTAGCTTGAAATTGATATAATATAATTTTGAAATCTGTCAGTGACCTTGATGTTGAATAATTTGACCTTGACAATGTCCTTCATCGCAGCAAAGCTGTTGATAAAAAAGCGTTATATGTTGACAACATGTACAGGTTTAATGATACTAGATTTGATGTACTTTATAAAATGCTAGAAACTGATAAATATATTGCTATTATATTTAAATTGGAACACAAAGATAAAAACCCTAAACCGTCCTGTTAAAATAAAGAAGTTTATGAGAATTTTGTAACACCCTAGCGTGCCCCAGCCAACCCCCTCAATCCCCTGCCAGCAACAGTAACAGGTTTAAAAATTATTTGTTCTCTCTGAAGGCAATTCTGGTCTAACATAGATTGTCAGTCTGATTTTTTTCGCATTTATAAATTAATTGCATTTATGACTTCTCTGTATATTTATTTCTAATATTATTAATATTTGAGAATTATATAATTTTTAATATCTTATTTAGCAGCTTAATTTTTATAACCATAAGAGTAAGACCACTATCTCCTTTCCAGTTTTGTGCGAGTGTGTATGTATACATTATTATTAACCATACATCAGAAATTTATAATTTTTTAAATATCCTATTTCATAGCTTAAACTTTCAACAATGAGAACTCCTATTTAGTTTTTTACAATATGCAAATTAAGCGCTCACTATCACATCAAATATTTCAACAACAGAATTCACTGTTCAAACTTGTTCGTTTTGCAACAACAATTACTGACAGATACTTGACGAAGTTTAAGTACTAGTTAAAACTAGATGAAACAAGGTAAAGTTCAATTTTGGTTTTAAATTTTCAAGGTCATATTTTATTATAAGTTACAAATTTCTCTTCAATTTAAGTGTCTTAATTGCAGTTTCCTTTAAAGTAAAATCGTATTTATCTTTTTTGTGAAATAGGTATTATATAGTAAGAAAGCCTGCGCTGTAGAACCCCTTACTTTCCAAACTTCAATCTATTAAGCATTTTGTACTTTTTGGCAAAGTAAGAAACAGCATGAGTAAAAGCAAACACTTTCTTCAGGTGGGACTTGAAGATGTTGGTCATAAAAACCTATGATAAACTGTAAACCTCCTAGTATACAATTGACATTAATTTAATGTTATCCAAATTTCAAAACAACATTCTTTCTTGCATAATACTATTTCTTTTATCTCAATACAGCTTCGTTCATTTAGCCCATATGTACTTTATTTAGGTCACAATAACTAATTTGATTACATGAAATAGAATTTATAAATTAAATGAATATTAAACTTCCTTAATATAGAAAACTTTGCAAGAGAGTGAGCGCCTGTGGGTCCAATTAAGGCTAGACCTAGATTACAATATATTTCAAGATTACTATAATTGTTGATATTAGGCACTGACAGACTTACTATAACAATATTTAAGTGACAGGTGTATTAATATATATAAACATTTTTTAATGTTTATTTCATCATGGTAATTTCTAAAATTCAGTTCAATAAATCTTATTAACCTAAATTTGGACTTATGATTTGTTTCAGTCATATTCACTAACTTAGTAAACAATGTATTGAAAAGTATAATCTGTGTAAAGTAGATTAGAATTGGTGTAAAATAAATTAGAATCAGTTTAAAATAAATTGGAATCAGTGTAAAGTAGATTAGAATTGGTGCAAAGTACAGTAGATTAAAATCCGTGTAAAGCAGAGTAGAATCAGTGTAAAGTAGATTAGAATCAGTGTAAAATAAATTAGAATCAGTTTAAAGTAGATTAGAATCAGTGTAAATTAGATTAGAATCAGTGTAAAGCAGATTAGAATTAGTGTAAAATAGATTATAATTAGTGTATATTACATTAGAATTAGTGTAACAAATTGTTTTTAGCATTAAAATTAGCATAACCTTTATTTCAATGTATTATTTTATTTTAAAATATTTGGAAAAATAATTATTTTTAAATTTTTTTACATAAATTCAACATTGGTTAATTAAGTTATTGTTTGTAAACATGATCTAAAGTCATCATGAATGCTGATTTTTTTTAGACTGTTCTTGTTAAGCTTATTTTACAATCACACAAATGATAGTCAAAGTTTGTACCAAGATTGAAACTAACAATCTTCAAATTTCTAACTACATTCAGGCACTTTTTAGACTAAAATAGTGTAGTCTACATTTTGATTTACAATTTATCTCCTTATTCATTGTAATTTTCGATACAAGGATAAAAATAGAAATTTCACAAGGAAAGCCCAAAACAAAAGTTGTAAGCTTTTAATTTGAATATTAACAAGATTATTGTAGGCCTAAAGATTGCCATCGTCACGTTTCTTTTTTCTGGCGTGTTGCCCATGTGATTAGCGACTCATCGCATTCCTTTCAATGTCAATTGCTCCCTAGAAACTACATCAAGTAAGATGTGATAGGGAGGAGTATCAAAATGTTTAATAACTAAATTAAAAAAATATTATAGTAAGACATTTTTTTTAAAGTTCTTGTTGGGTGGAAAGTTTTCTCTTCTGAGTATTTGCCAAATATTATACTGTATTTTTCAAGTATATTCAATTTTCGTGTATTCACGTATTTTATTTTGAATTTAATTAATGTTTTCTAAAGCTCTGTCTACACTATCAAACTTTATGTGATGTGCCCATATATGGACATGATGATGTCATATCACTACCATATTTGGACACATCACACTTGTTTGATAGTATAGACAGAGCATTAGTCAAATAATTAAAAAAAAACGCTGGTTTGCAGTTGTTTTTGATAATATTACCTTAGTTTTTGTAGAAAAGAACCCTTTCCTTTGTCACAAACTATTAATAAAAATGTTTTTGAAGGTAAATCTTAGTGATGTGATCAAAAGTTTAAATTTAAAAATTACAAATGTACAATATATATTTTGGATCCTCTGTATTTATTTTCACAACCTGTATCATCATTAGATGAAAAAAAAATGTTTATGAAATAAAAATCAGATTGAAAAACGGATAATAAATATGAGTAATAATAATAATTATTATTTATTTTGAATTATTTATCTCACACTGGATAGCTATTTATATGAAATTTATAAATTCTTTCAATTTCTGCACCTCTTTTTATGTACTGTATTTGTATGACCTATTTCTTAAAGGTAAACACATTTTATTACCTGTAAAATAAGATGGGGTTTGTTCCACATCAACACCCAGCATGTCATCTTCTAGGTAAAAGAAAGTCCATATACTTAGTGTATATACAACACTAGTTTATGTCATCCTATCCACTTGTTTTAATATTTATATTGTTTTCTAAGGATAAATTGTGTATTTTTTTTACAAACTGCAGGGCATCACGTATGCAAAACCCAGGAGAGCAACAAATCGCTCTCCTCAAATCACCGAGGAGAGCAATTCGCTCTCCTTGAAAAAATTTTAAATCGCTCTCCTCAAATGTTTATGTAAATATGTAAAAAAATTACAATTATTAATTTTTTGTACACATTTTTTTTGCCCGACAGGGGTGGGGATAACCCCCCCCCCCTCCCCCGCCGGGCACAACAAATGTATACTGTACCTCTCCCCTAAAATCCCCACACCCACCTTCACACAATATTTTCCGTGGGGATCGTATTATTCTACAGTAAAAAAACTCAAGCCAATTTTTTTTTTATGGCCTGGGTAGATTGGGTTTCAGGAGCCTGGAGAATCCTGTCCTGGCCAACTATCTATGCCTTTTAGCCTAGCTTTTCTAGCCTAGCTTGTTGGCCTAGAAATCAGACAGAAAACCTGAAAAGTATTTACCTGCAATTCATATATTATACAATTCTAACATGTAACAGCCATTAAAATATTGATAATAAGTTACAAAGTGTCATTTTAAAATAATTAAGAAAGATATTTGATCGTGTTTACATGTGTCACACATGGGCGCACGCACAATAGGGGAGGGCTGAGAGAGCTTCTAGAAGATGCTGACGTCACACGTCAGCACGTGTTTTGAGGAGGATTTGAGTGACCAAAATTGGTTAGAACTTTCGAAGAAATAATCCATCTTCAAAATGACATAATTAAAGCAACCAGCAGCTAAGCTTTTTTAAATAATAAACATTATATTTAGGCCTCCTATATTAATGTTTCCTTTTAAAATTAAATATATTTTATTAACTCGTTCCATAAAAACATAAAGGGAAAAATTATTGGTTGGGACATGATCTTCCTGTAAAGGAGGTGTTTCTATGACACCGTACTGGTTGCACTATGAGGCGATGAAGTAAACTCGCCCTTGAATGCGCGCAGGCAGGGGAATCCCCTTTGTTGGTACCTCGCACTAGAGCGCGATGAATTGCTCTCCTTTTCGAAGGTTGTTGATTGCGATCGCGCTCGCGATCCTTAGGCTTGTAGCTTTATAACTTAGCTTATATATTATTAGCCTAGGCCTAGATTGGTTTTAACTTTTAAAAATCCACGTGTTTTTAGGCCTCTTGACAGAAAAATCAACACTGTCAAAAGCTAGGCTCTATTTTGAAAATTAAGGAGCGCGATAAATTGCTCTCCTCGAAGCCTGTTGAGGAGCGCGGAGGAGCGCGGTCGCGCAGGCGCTCCTTATAAATGATGCCCTGAAACTGCTATGGGTTATTCTGTTTAAATGTCATAGTTCGTTGGAAAACGGATGTTAAAATTAAGTAGTTGATTATGTTGTCAAACTACCGTTGCCTATGGCCATTGAACCATTCATCATGGCACACACATAGTATAAATATAATGAAATACAAAGGGTAGTGTACTGTTTAATTATATTATACCAAAGGCTAATGAACCAAATAATGTATTAAAATGACACTTTTCACTTGTTTGCAGATCCTTTTAAAACTAGAGATTAAAGTTTTTATTTAAAAATTACCGCCTGTATTCTTAAACCAAACTTTAGTCATAGTTCGAAATTCGACTTCAAAAAGTACTAGTTCGAGCTATTAATAAAAGCTAGGCTAGGACTAAAAAATTTGATCTGTCTCGATTTAGTCGCCGATTTAGTTGTTTTAGTTCAGTTTATGAATTAAATTGATTTTTAAAGTTTTAGCTCGAACTACGACTAAAGTCCGGTTTAAGAATACGGGCGTACAGTACATGTCAGTAGGCTACACTATTATTCACAAGTATAATGATCTAATACTAATAATGAAAGTAAATGTTTGCTAAAGCTCTGTCTACAGTATCAAACTTTATGTGACAAAAAAATGTGATGTGCCCATATATGGATATGATGATGTTATATTACTACTGTATTTGGGCATATCACCACCATATTTGGGCACATCACACTTTTTTGGTCAAACTAGTTTGATAGTGTAGACAGAGCTTTATCCAAGGGATATCAAAATTACTGGAATTGTACTGGGAAGGATTTACACAACATTTGAAATTTATCATCTTGGATCTAATATAGCAGCCACGTTGATGTCTGAAATCCCCACTTATCATCAATGACTTTACGTTGCCTAACTTTATTCATCAAAAAGGCAGTAATGTACTAGAAGTTTTTCAAGCTACATCTGAAACTTACTTTCCAAGATATTTTTGCTTGTTAATATCATTTAATTGTCATGGTTAAACATATATTTGTTTAGAATATTTGATATAATCACAATTTAAAAGTAAAATATAGCATTATTTTCCTTTTCAATTAAATGATTTTGTCATATCATTTTTCAACATTTCATATTTAATATTACAAGAAGTAAGGGTAGATAGATGACTGAGTCATAACACATGTTTATTATTGTTTTATCTTAACTTGTGTCACATGTTCTAAACATTGACAATCATGCACAATTTTCCCCAGGTGCCTCCTAACCAATCCAGGTACCTCCTAACCAGTTGTTTATCTTCAGGAACCTTGTCAAAATTATTCTACTGCAATTACTGCAGTAATTGCAATTCAATTTTTAACCTGTTTATTGAAGTGACTGCTTTATAAACTTCTTCATTGAAACAAACTAAAAGTATAAGTTATTGCAGTAAAAAATGTAGTTACTGCAGTAACTGCAGTATAATTATTTTGACATGATCTCTTACTTCTACAGTACTGTACATCCAAAGGTAAATTATTGAAAAAAAAATGACATTGTTGTGGCTAGATCTCAGTGGAGATACAAATAAAATAAGCAAAAAGCTAAATCAAAACAATAAAGTAAAACAGCCAGAAAGAGAATGCTGAACTTTCTGATAATCATCCTAATCCTTTTCGTTTGCTTATTTATTCGACCAACATAAAATAAATACAGTATTTTTAAAGAGGCAAAAAAAGCTGGGCAGGGCAACTTAAGCAAAATAACTGAAATGAGTCAGCTACCTCTGTATTATTTTTTTTAGCTTTTAATCGACAATATTAATTAAATTAATTTCTGGACATGAAAAATATTTTTTTAATTGTTATCCTTCAAGTGCATTTTGCAAACGTCATTGACTTAATTTTGCAGGTACTGTAGGCCTACCAGTAATATAACAGTTTTATTACAGTATTTTATTATGATGAAATGTTCTGTACATATTATTTAATAACATTTCCATAACTCCATTAATGAATAGTAATATCAATAAAATAATGTTTGTTCAGTCTCAAGGACATGTGACTCTTGTGTTCATTTGCTTGGTTTTTAAAAATATAATTATCATCTATAGGACTAGTACAACAAATAGAAAGGCTGTGAAGATCTTAGATTTCCTACCACAATTTTATGATAAAGTGTTGTCTTTACTTACTTTTTTCATTTGTTCTTATTTGTTTAAACAAGATACGAACCTATGATAAACCTATGAACAATGTCCTAAAGATTTATTTGTCCAACGGAGTGACGACTTTGACAATTTTTGTTCTGAAATCCTTTTAATTTAGATTTCTATATTTTCCTTGTAACTTGCTAATGGCCCTTTTGCTTTGGCTAGTCCTTACTTAAGGTAGGCATTTGTCCTAGCTTTTTATATTAGTATTTTATTATTGTATTCATTCATAATGTTTTCCTTTTGTTTTATTAAATATAAGTGGTATAAGATAATGTAATGCAATTAAAAGATTGCTTGTTCTTGCAGAGTCGTACAACTGTTGAATCAATAATTTATGCAAAAATACCACCTAATAGAAGGTAAGGCTGTATTTTATTATATTGGATTTGGTTTATAGGTTTATTTTAGTTAAGTCTACATAAAGAAAATATGAGAGATGAAAAGCAGTAAAAGAAAATTAGGAGAAAAAAAGAGACTTTTTTAAAACCAGAATTTTCTTATGGTCCAATCCTCTTTCCGCCTTTCAAATACTTATGAGTGTTAAGCGTGGTTCCCACTAGTGACGCAACACAAGGACGTAACGCAACGCAAGTGAATTGACCAATCACAAGCGATGGCTTATTCGCTTGTGATTGCTAACTGTCTATAACTTCGCTTGTCATTGGTTAAAACGCTTGCGTTGCGTTTACGTCCTTGCGTTACGCTCTAGTGGGAACCAAGCTTTAAGCTCTGTCTACACTATCAAACTTTATATAACAAAAAAATGTGATATGCCCATATATGGACATGATGATGTCATATTACTACCATATTTGGGCATATCACATCACGCTTTTTTTTTGTCAAACTAGTTAGATAGGGTGTAGGCAGAGCTTTACAATACATAAAAACCACACAAGAAGTTTCACAAAACAGTATGCTTATAAAAAAACAATAATAATTTTTACAAAACAGTATATATATGAAAAAAAATCTTATTATTCTTCCATACTTGTTTATTTAATGCTGATGTTTGTCTGATACAATTTGTGTATTTCTGTGTAGGCCAACTCTTGCAAAACAGACTTCTTTCAAAAATTTCAAAGATGTGTTTGGTACAAGCTGGGTGATATGCTGGTTGAACCCATTTAGACGAAGGCAAGCAAAACCAATGATCTTTTATCCTCACCAAACTGTCTGATACTGTACTTTTCATTCTTTTAACTTTTTCAGTACAATAATGTATAATAATGATTGACCACAGTGATGTAACCACTATTGGGGCTTTCTGGTTAAACCCATTGGCCCCAAAGATTAAGGGACCCCAGAGCATGAGAAACCTCAATGCAACTACCAAGCATTGGAGGACCTCTTAGGAGTTGAAAACCAGGGGCCTTTGTCCATGTTATGCCACTGATGAAACACCTTGATTCTTGTCTTGGTTATTCATATATACATAGAAATTGTGTTGGTTTCAATGCAAATACAGTCACTTTCTCGTACATTGATGTTCAACAATGTAAAGTGTCCAGCTGGATCAGAGCTTTTGAAGACCCTGCTTTATGAGAGACGATATACCACTAACTAACCCTCCCCTGTCTCATGGCGCGGTGCCCTTCTGAATCACTTGGCTCTGATGAGACAACATAGGCCTATGCTTAGCATTCTTAGCTAAGGCCTCACATTTAAACGCTGCTTTTAACACAGCAATTTTAACCCCCAAACAATTACATTAGTTCAAATATTATTTATAGTTTTGAAAATTCCATGTTTAAGTGTAATTTAAACTGTATATTTAAGGTTTATATGTACATTATTATTATTCATGAGCACCGTCCTGTGTCTTCCTGTCATGTTTCGTAAAGTCCCTATTATAATTAGTGACACTGACATGTCTGAGTGAAACACCACATTCAACATCTCATGAGGTGTATCCCATTTCTACAATCTTAGAATGATGGTTTTTACCATGATTGTCAATATTGTCACCGTCTGTGTCTTGTCACGCTGAAAACCGCTAAGCACCAGACTAGCTCCCTCAGGGAGTCTGGTTGAGCTTAAATTGAGTTGATAAAACATGGGATATATTCCTCTATAAAGTGCACAAAATTGTAACATTTTATTCATTTAATGTGTTTATTTTATACTTATTTATTGTTTTACAGATTGTTAGTTATAATTTTTAATTTAGTTATATTGAAATTAAATCATGATATACAACATTTTTTTCAATCTGTAAATATTGGACAAACGTACAAATTGTAAGTTAACATTTTATTTATTGAATGTTGTTATATGTCTATTTATACATCATACATTGTACCATGATGTTTAACTTATTATTACAGATTAATAGTTAATGATTTACTTTTAATTGAAATTATATCATGATAAACAATTTAAAATTTGGTCTGTACATATTGGACAAATCTTATGTAATATTAATGTATGTGTTAATGGTATAAAACTGTAAATTAATTCATAAATGGTATTCAAAACCATAAATTGTTTCCATTCATATATGTACAATTTGAAAAAATATATATTTAATAGTCTAGGTTATATTTAGTTAAACTTTTCCCTGGGCCCAGCTCAGGGGCTCCCATAAGCTATGGGACCCTGTGTTTAGCCAGTGAGCACTTATAGCCATTATTTTAGGACAGAATCTGGACAAATTTACAGATCACTGGCATCTAATAATGAAGACATTATTGTCAACATTTGCTAAGCAAAACAAGATTCTTTATTTAAATAAAAACACCAAATAGTTTTGGCCTTAGGAAAATAAGATAGTGATCAAGATGACAATCTAAATAATATAATATCAACACAAGTGTTTAGAAACATATTTCGTAGATTCGTAGTTTTTAAAATTATTTTATATGGGTAATTTGAGGATATAGGATAAAGATGGTGATGGGAAAAATTTAGTTTATATTATCCTAATTAATAAAAAAGGGATATGTGGTTTGTTAGTAATATCAGAATACAATTGTACTCTTCCCTAGTAATATTACTCAAGTAAAAGGAAGGATATTTTATAATAAAATAATAAATATGAATAGTTTTTTAACGTAATTAGGCAAACAAAATTAATAATTGGAAGGAAAAGATAAAGAGGACATTCCATAGCAATTTTAAGTATTATTTAGTTTTACAAGAAGGTCAATGTAATTGTGTTATTCACAATTAAATTGCTGTACAATCTATATACAAGAGTTTATGACATTTAACTCTGTAAAGTCACATGGTACACAGCAGACAGTCACATGGTACACAGCAGACATGTTGTGTCATTTTCATCACTTCAATACATGCGCAAAATATGAGCAACATACACCTTTTTATTCTATTTTCTCAAACTTACATGGGAAAAATCCAGAGGTAGGGATTGGTGTTGCTTGTACCTGCCTTTCACAGCTAAATTATGGACTATTTTTTGATACCTACCTTTGACAGCAGACTACAGTATTGAATTTATATACATATATTATTATATGTAGGCACTCCCCTATTAACAAATCGTGGATGCGCTTATCACTTAAGTGCACAAATTGATGATGATAATAATAGTTAATTTTTTATGCCCAAAATGTACTGAAGTACTTGCAGCAATGAATAATTATGCATACATGTGCGAGGGTATTCATTTTGACTGACTGGAAGAGAACAGTTTTTATTAATTATGTCCATCTTTATTAATTCATATTATTCTTAAATAATGAAATGAATAACAGATTGTTAATAGATATGAATAACAATATTTATATAAAGGAAAATTTAAATGAAAAAATGAATGAGTCTTGTATCTATATTAGACAACTAGCATTTTGTGTCAAAATCTTTCAATTTCGGTTCTATTGCATGGTCACCTTTTTGTAAACGTTTTGAGAATTGTCGGTGGCTTGCATGTTGAAAAAAAACGAACCTGTGTGTCTTTCATCTATTCAGTGGCCTAAAGCTGCCCTTTTTAATAATAAATGTTTCGTATTCATTGAATGGGCAGATGAAAGCCTGACTGTTTTAATTTACTCATGAAGAGATCCTGCCCATTCAACTTGTATACTAAATGTAATAATCTGTTTGCAGACAGTTTTAATTATTATGGGGATGCATAATAGTATTTTTGTATTTGTCTCATTATAAATTGCCGCTCTTTTTATTGTATTGCTTTACCAGTGATAGAAACTAATAAATGTTGAATTAGCTCACTTAGTATTTCTCATCAACTTTTAATTATTATGTTATCTTAACTATTTCATTTTGTATTATATTTATACTATGTACTTTGATTTTAATTAAGTTTTACTTGATGTGCTTGATATCATTGAAAAAAAATGTAAGATGAGCTCGATAGGCAGGTAGTTGCCATTTTTCTCCTTCCCTTTTTGTCCATATTTCACTCTGTTATTTTGATATTTTTATGCTTTTTACTATTTTTTTCTTATGGATGAATAAATGAAATAATTTTTTTATGTATATAAACTATAATACTCAAATGTTCTGCCCGGACAATTTATTTAACAGATCCTTTTGAGGAGTAGAGTTTGGTCTACGCTATCAATCTAGTTTCACAAAAAAAGTGTGATGTGCCCAAATATGGTAGTGATATGTTTAAATATGGTATTGATATAACATCATCATGTCCATAATGGGCAGATCACATTTTTTTGTCACATTAAGTTTGATAGTGTAGACAGAGCTTAAGAAAACAAAACATGTCTTTAGAGTCTCCATCAATTTTTCATTAAGAGTGATTAATTAATCATAACATCTTAAATAGACTGTAATTTTATAAATTGTTTACATGTTTTTTTTATACAACATTTAATTTTACATGATAAAATTCAATCAATGACTCACTTTGTCTATAATAAGTTTATAATTGATGATGTAAATTGTGATTAGCATCACTCAGTTACTCAATTTCGTTGAAGTGGTTTACAGTAGGAAGCAGGCATGATGCTAATTTAACCAAATTCAAGTTCGCATTTTGTGGTTTATTTCGGCTTTTTACCAGTTCTTCGTTCCAGCTGACGGAACTGCACATGGTGTTGGTGTGTCATCGGTTATAACCTCTCGTTACCGACACATCTTTGTAATTATGTACATTTAGAAGGAAATGAGATATGATTGATCTTATCGATTGAGACGTTTAGCCGTGCAAATCAACCACCAGTGTGGACCCAGTCTTGATATCATTATGATGTAACTCAACTTGTTCACCCCAGTTTGTTGATGTATAAAGCCAAAGGTGACTTATTCTTGGTACATGATTAATAAGCTTAGTTATCAGTTGTTGAGCCCCTGCACAAATTAGTGCTTTATTTATAAAATATTGTACTGAGTACTTTCCCACTTATAATCTTTAACAACGATTTGTATCTTATTCAAATAATTTTGTTCTTTTGAATGATTCAAAGGAAATAAAACCATAAAACTTACTTTTATTCTAGCTTTCGCTAGTGAAGCCCCAGATTTGAATTTCAATGCTGCTACACTACCGTAGTTATTGAAAATTGTACTTAAACAGAAAAGCCTACAAATACATCATTAGCGCAGAGACCTTAGTACTGCTTCCGTAAACCCCCATTATTATTAATATTATTATCCTAGCCTAAATTCCATTTTTAAATTTAAAATAAAAACAACATATACGGTACATAACTAGCGTATAAATATTAAAGAGCCTTTTATCTACAGTGAAATCTACTCTAGGCTACAATAATCCCACAATGCATCATTGAAAATGGTAGATCAGGCTATAAAATTATTTTAAAATGATCTCCCACAATGCATCATTGTGAAAATGGTGGATAAGGCTATAAAATTATTCAAAATGACTGAAATAAATCAGTTATGAAATTTACTGTATGCAGTGATTTTTTATAGTCTGAAATGTTGGCAAAACTAAGACAAAAATTACTTATATCATTTATGTAATTGGCTTTTGCCAAAATATTTTTGTGAATGAGATGATATGTACTTGGCAGATTGATTTATTAATCGCTGGTGGTACAAAGTAATGCATTTACTGTAGATAAGTATGGCCTTTTTAAAACGTTTATTTTTTAAAATGTTTTTTCAATTATTTTTTAATTTTCAATATATATTTAATCCATGTTGATTTAATATTAATTATTTTTTAGTAAATAAATATTCTACCTTTAGAAAAAGCAAATTTTCAGTTTTTTTGATGATTTGTTTAAAGACACTTTCCCTGCAGTTTTGAAAATGTTTTGAAAAATAATGCACATACTGTAAAAACATTAAACCTTGTCCTAAATGTTATATGGTTAATTAAAATAAAAATTGAAAGTCAATGCACTACCTAAGTTGCGTGTGTCGATTGTCCTGTCGTAGACGGTCGTAGGCCCAGCCTTGCTAGTCTTAGTTTTCTAGGCCTAGCTGGTAAACATCGGTAATGTATGAACATTGTATGCTAGCTATAAGCCTAGCATAGGGGTGTCTCGTTGCTGAATTGCCTTTCTGTTTTTTGCAAAATCTGTTAATACAAATTGGTGTGTTGATACAAGACCATGGTGTTTTCCTTAAAAAGTTGCGGTTCTTTCATTTTTTTCTCTCTTCACGAGTAGGTGCGTCACAGAAGCAAACTGAAAATATCAATCTAATCCGCAATACATGCTGGTCCATGTATAGTATTTATTTTACATAATATACATGGCTGGCACAGTCGCATGCGCAAATTTGAGTTAGTGTTTACCAACCGACCAACTGACTGACATAGTGAGCTATAGAGTCGCGTTGCATGTGACTAACACAATGCAGAATACAGTAACAAATACATATTAATTGTATTTGATAATACTAAAATATAAAGCCACTGAACCTAAGGAAGATGGTTAATATACCATTACCTAAATTAAATAAAAAAGGTTAACAATTATATTTGTGTTTCATAAAATAATGTAATAGCTTTCTTCTGCCTTCTTGAGTTTTTTTTATAGCAACAATGATGATGTGAACTGGTCAACGCCATTGTAGAATTTGTTCCTTGCATTTCACAAAAATAAATTTAGGGATTTCCCCTTTTTTCCATTCCTTTTGATATGTTAATGACATTTTACGCTCCATTGGCAAACTGATTGTTTAATTTTGACAAAATTGCTTTAACCTTGTATTATAAACTAACTAACTGGAAAATTCCCAAGAACTTGTAGTTTATAATAATTGAATTTGGAAAATTATGATAAAATTAGTCTTTAAAAGAATTCTATACAAAGAGACATGTTTTCCTTGATACAATTAATTTTTATAACAATTAAAAATTGATAATTGTAGGTGTCATTGAAAATGATATTATGATGCTCTTTTAAAATTATTCATATTGTACTTGTTTACCTTCTTACTCTTCTTACTTTTTTTTTCTTACATGAATAATTTTTCCTTCTTATATTTTTTTGTAATTCTTACTCTATTATAGTTTTCCTTTTCCTTATTGCATCAATTTGCTTTCTATTCTTAAATGAATTACATTTCCTTATTTCATGAATTGCTTTTCTTTTAAAATTTCTTTCCTTATATTTTTTTGTTTCTACATGAATTGTTTTTCCTTATTTTTGTTAATTTGTATTATTAAATATTATTTCATCTATTCATCTTGAAGCAATCATAATATCATACATTATGTTTTATATTTTTCCCATCTTTTTACCATCTGCTTTAATGATCGTATTAAAATCTTTATTACCTGCAAATCTCTATCGTTTTCGCTGAGGAAGTATTGTTCTCCGATTTCAGGGTACTCGATCCAATTAAAAATATACGATAAAATATTATGATGTATAAAATATTATGATGTTAATAATAATTGTCAATCAAAAACTGCAAGCTCATTTGCAGTACATATTCACAAAGCAACAGGTTTTTTTTTATCACACCAACTCAACAATTATTAGGCAATTAGGATAAGTAAACTTATTAATCAACATTGTAGCTTTAACATTGATATGATTTAAAAACAATTTCATTCATTCAATTGTTTTTATTTCCCATTCAATTCAATTTCAATATCTATTTATTTCGGAAATATCATTCATATTAATAAACTTATAAACAGAAAAAGAAAAATCGTAAACTCTAAACTTAAGTATATAGAATGCTTCTCCATCTACAATACATTTTGGAGTTATGGAGCATATGTTTGCAAACACAAAGCAACAAGGATGTTACCACTATTCAACATACATTGCATGAAACCATAGGTAGATTTTCGCATGTACTCATTAAAGTTTTTCTTTTTTTAACTTCTGTTTTTTAAGAACACTGTATGCTTTTATTTCACAACAAAACAAAACTAACACAAATTTAGTAGATACTACAGACAAGCTATGGACTTAAATTTTCTTTGTTGCGTCCTCTCTTTAGAATGAACTCCCACTTGTGATTCATTTAAAAAAATTAATTTAAAGACTCATTTATTTAGCAAATTTCAGAATAAAAGGCAATGTTAAATTTGTAAAATTGGTGCAATTTAAATTTGTCATTATATTATATTATAAACAATAAATATGGAAAATTAGTATATGGTACAAAACATCAGAATTTGAGTAACGTTTTATAATTGTGACAGGCATCGTTACACACTATAGTTTCTATTGTTTTTATGTTTTTAATAATAGTTCTTTATATTTCTCAATTTATACATTTATTTCAATGTGTAATATAAATACAATTGACTTTTTGACATTTTGTAACATTTATTAGTTTCAAACTAATTACTTTTTGTGGTATCATACCATATTGTTAAAGTTATTGACTAAATGGGTTAAAGTTGATGGTATATATGAAATGAAATTGCCACGATCTTAAAATTATACTTTATTTAAATAAGGTTTATAAAACATCCATATTTTAATAATGCCATATTGACTGTTAATTAAAGGTAGATAGCACTGTAGATTAGAATTGGATGAACTTTATTTCTTTCTTTTTAAACTTTAACACAGTTAAAGTTGTATATGTACAATTCTTACAATACTGTAGGGATTTAAACAGTCAATCCTCTCCATGTTACCTTTGTTAAGCTATGTCTACACTATCAAACCTTATGTGACAACAAAATGTGATGTGCCCATATATGGACATGATGATGTCATATCAATCCCCTCCATGTTACCTTTGTTAAGTCTTGTCTACACTAAAAAAAAATGATGATGTCACATCACTATCATATTTGGCCATATCACTACCATATTTGGGCACATCACATTTTTTTATCACATAAAGTTTGATAGTGTAGACAGAGCTTTATACACTTTGCTTAAAAAGAAAAACAAATAATATTTCAAAAATATTCTTAAAATAATATTAACTGTAATAAAAAAAATAACATTCAAAACTTTACTTTAAAGACAAACTTGACTCAAAATATCAACCTCCCTCAATTGGTAATCTTCATTTAAAAAATTAAGTCTTACACAAACAGTAAACTCCACTCAAAATATAAAACTTACTCAACTCAAGATATACTTTACGTTTACTCAAAATGTAAACTTTGCTATCATAACTCAAAAAGTTCCTTTTAATAATACCTGATTATAAATGTTTTAACATTTGTTCCCAACAAGAATGACATCATTTATATATATACTCTGTACTTTCAAGCCTCGTTAGCCATCTAGTGTTTTTCTAAGTAATATTTACTTTTGTTTTGTTTTGATGTTTCAATTATAAAATTTTCATTTACAAGGATGTTTTCATGAAGTTTATTTTCATGAAGAAAATATTTGTGTTCAAGCCATTAATCCTAGCACGCATATGCAATGTGACGCAAATTTTGATTATACGTTGGAGACAATAGAAAACATCATCTTTTCATTTATATTAAATTGCCTGATTTCCTCAGGAAACCAGATTCTATGCTATTCACCAAGACTTTGCGTCTCTAATCAGAGGTTAGCACAAATTACTTAACACTCTTTAAACAATGGAAATATGACTCACACAATCGCAGGTTTGTAACTCAACATCCACGGTCAGCTGCGATATGAGTGAGGTTGTACCGTTTTCTGACGCAGGCCTTTTTTTGATTTTTTTTTTTTGGGAAATTTGCTTGAGTAGTTGTTGTTGTTGATTAATGAATTGAAATTTAC
Source organism: Antedon mediterranea (assembly GCF_964355755.1). Lineage (NCBI taxonomy): Eukaryota > Metazoa > Echinodermata > Crinoidea > Comatulida > Antedonidae > Antedon > Antedon mediterranea. The sequence continues at coordinate 29,077,296 of NC_092675.1, forward strand.
ATTAGAAAAAATGCTTGGTTATCTTACTCGTACACAAAAGTATAGAACGCATAAATTCATCGGCAGAGTTCTACCAATAATTAGAAAATTAGCTTACAAAATGTTTGAAATTGCGTACTCACGGAAATGAATATTCTGTATAAACTAGAATCTTCAATGAAAAAAAATGTTGAATTGAAGTTTGATATCATTAATGTTGACATTTTGAATAACGTCCTTGTATATACTGCCCTCTATCTAGAGCTAGTCAGCAGACAAGATCAAAAGATAAGTAATTTTCAGATAAAAATCATTTATGTGGGTAAATCATTTAAATAAGAGTCTTTGAATTCAGAACATTATAATGAGCACGCTTCGTCAGAGTGTCGGATGCAATCCCTCAGGGAAGTTTTCAGACTATCCCAGGGGGTTTAGACTACCCCGTGGGTGTTGGAACCTCCCCATGTCTCAGACACAATCAATCAGTAAATGTTCTTTTTTGATTAAATCAATTTTTGTAAAGAGACTAAAGTGCTTACTGTAAAATGTTGACAGGAAGGATTTTGTTATTTTATAGTATAAGGCAGACATTTTAGACATCTTTATTAAAATCAAAACTTATTCTCCAACTTTTCCAGTATTTCAAAATGTGTATAATATAAAATAATTATCATTTACTAAACTTTTGGAGAAGGTTTGGCTCTAGAATTTGTTTTAATTTACCATTTGTTCCAAAATATGACATTTTTTCTTCCTTGTTGTAGTAAATGACCAACCTTTGCAAATGTTAACAGATTTTAAGCAACAAGTAATTTTATGAGATCATATTTTAATCATAAAGAAGATTCGTATAAACAATATGTGTAATGTTAATTTGGTACTTTAATTAGGCAACTAGCAATGGCACATCCAGGATTTTGAAATTGGCAAATGTTGTGATAATCATTGTATTGCAATTTCACAAATTTAGGTACTCATTACCAGTTTGCTGATATTCACCAACTTTATTAAACTTTATTATCAATTCATTTACTTTTTGGTCTTTTATTTTAAAGTTTGAAAAGGCCTATTTATAAAACCTAATTGCTTTAAGCCTAAAACTTGTTAAATTTAATGAAGAATATGAATTATAAATTGAAATGTTTATTACTTCATAAATGTCATATTATTATATAAAGAAATTAAATCTTTGATAATAAAAATATATTTAAATGTTGCCATAAGCTAAGTTTGGATTAAAGCATGGTTTAATTCTACTAACCAACCATCACACCACCCTACTATTTTACTTTTATGATATATGGTTTTATGAAATTAATTTGAGTAATTAAAATAAGTAACAATTTGATCACAAAATGTTTGTGGTACATTAATAATATATAAATAAGTAGATAAAATGTTGGGAGTACGCCATAATTTAATACTATAATGCCCTGGTATAGAGTGACTTACATTTAAAATTCAATATGTTTGTACTTTGTTTGTTAGTGGAATCTCCTAATATATTTTAACACTTTCGTTATTAAACTTTAGTGATAGTTATTAATTGTAACCTACAATTATTGTCAAGGTTAAAGGTCATAAAATAGAGCAGCAAATGATTGAAAAACTAATAATACGCTACTGTATATAGAAATCAAATCAGAATTTATACCAAAATTGATGGTGCTGCATAGGCAAATACGTAACATCCAAAGAGTGACATGACAGTTAAGTTGCTACAATTTATTTGAAAATATTATCACAAATGAAATGTCCTGATGTGTTTGTCAATTGATAATATATATATTTTGATTTGTTGAAAGATAGATGCTGTGTTGCTGTTAAATATTTTCTAAATATATAAAAGGGGAAAACTTTCAAGCAAAGTAATACCATAGAGCGAAGAAACTTTGACAGAAGTGGAATCAGCATTGTTTATAAGGCACAAGCAATAGACTGGGGTCTGGGTTGTGTGAATTGAATTGAATAGTGGGGCACGGGGGTGCATCAGGCACCCCAGCCTCTGATTGGTGCATGTGTATTCTCCCACTACAGGAAGCCTCTGAGAAGCAACTAATATGCTTTCCTTTTTTCTGGGACACTCAAGACCTAGAGCATAGGAACGAACCGAACATTGCTGCATACACTGACTTAAGTCCACACCTTAAAATGTATACTCCACATGCCAAAACCAATTTATGCCCATTTATAATTGTTATTTTAAACAAAACATAAATAAAACTTCTAGTGAAAACTAATCTTTAACAGTTTAGAATATGATGTATGATATTAGGACATTTCTATGTGAAATTGATATTTTCAAAATGCGTAGGCTGAAAAAGAATAAAAATCTTATACATTTTTTTTTTGGTCAGTTGAACGTGACCATGGGACTAATAGCTGATTGGTGATAATTGAGCATGTCATGAAACGGAAAGAAGGACGACTTGAAGGGTTCAACGCACGCGCTCACAAATCCGACGGAAGGAAGTAAGGGGATGACGGGAATGCTATTTAGGATATGTGGAAATTAACCTAATCTTATCTGATAACATTGCGCATGCCTACTGTGCATCCGGAAACAATCTTAAAAAAGCCAATTTCACGATGATAGTGACAACATTAGCAGGTGCTTCAGTAATTTTTGCTATTGTGAAATAATTTTTGTAGAAATTTATTGTGGTTTTTATTATCGTTTTCATCAAAATTTGATTTGCGTCATGCAACTAAATTAAGTTAAATCTACCGTATTTCTCTTACGAACAAGACAGCTCGGAAAGTAAAGCATATGTATTATTTCCCAAAGTACACAACTCTTTTTCAATTTTTTAAGTGGCTATTTTAAAATATGACAGAATTTAAGGAGTGTTAACTTCCTGTATAATTAATATGTCTGATTTTAGTCTATAAGATTAGACATAATGTTCTTAATATTTACAATTCTAGTAATGCTCTTGTCTGGCATTTCTATTCAGTCTAACTGTTTCCTATTCTTTCTTTTTTTAACTTTCTCTTATCAATTCTCAGTCTTTCTTCTAATTATCTTTTTACTCTTTTGACTATTTCCTAATCTTTTTTTTTCACTTTCTCTTATCAATTCTTTTCTTTTCTTTTCATTATCCACTATCTCTTATTTAATCATCTTTGTCATCTCCTTTCTTATCTTCAATATTTCTGATTTAATATTCATAATCTTTCATATCTATTTGTTCTTTTATTCTTTTAGTTTTTGTGTATTAATTGTTTCTTTTGGCATCAATTGCTATTTTCCAAAGTTTCATCATTTCTCATATCCACTATGTTTTATATTTCTCTTTTCTTATCTTTTTTTAATATCTAATGTATATTTATTCTTGTTGTTTGTTTTAGGTATGTTTTTCTTTTTACATCCATTGCTATTTTACTAATTTACCTTCAAGTTTCATACTTTTCTTAATACCTTTCCATTTTTCTTTTCTATTCACACTGTTTCATTTATCAATCAGTAAAAAAAACTTGCTTTATTGTATTGCTGTTTTACTGCCAGATCTTCATTCTTCCAAATCTCAAGTGTTAGAGCTGATGGCAATGTTCAAGTTGATTTGTTTACACAACATTTTAAAATGGTATTTAATAAACAAATTACAAAATAATTATAAACATTGTGTGAGTAATTATGTTTAGTTTCTATTGACCACTGATTCTGAAATAAAAGATTGAATTCATTAATTGAATTAAGCCAAATGCTTTAGGTTTGGTTTTCCAAAATAGATATTATGAATATTTTGTTACATTAGTGAATAGTGAAATAGAGCACATATTTGCAAAAAAAAGGTTCTTATTAACAACATACACTAATGTGAATAGTAAGATTGATGCAGTTTTCAATAAGAATTATTTTATATTTTTTAGGCCTACCTAGTTTATGCTAGGTAGGCCTATGTCATACCTAGCATAAATTTAAAGTAATTTAAGTTATCTATAATATCTCTATGGTTTAGTGGAAGATTATTCCATAAGGTTCATTTTTTATATTCACAAGGGTGAGATGGATTGCTGTTAGTGGTTGGTTGGTCTTGTTGACAGCAGTGGCAGTGATGACCTAGTGATATGAGCAAGGTTGATAATGGTTTCAGTAGGTTTAAGTTCAGCGTTCAGGTTTATTTACAAAATTGAGAATTGATTAAACGCATAAACACACAAGAATGAAATCTAACAAAGTTAAAGATTTCCAACTTTTCAAAATGTTTCCAACAATGATGTCCATAATATCTAAACATTTTTTACTGAATGATTAGTAGCCTAGTTACATGGGGCTGGTTAGTTAATTAAGTTTCTTACGTCAGTTTGTTACTACGTTAAGCTTGGTTCACACTAGAACGTAACGCAAGGACGTAAACGCAACGCCATTGGTTAAAACGCTTGCGTTGCGTTTACGTCCTTGCGTTAGGTTCAAGTGGGAACCAAGCTTTAATGGTAAACTGTTACGTTAGTTAGTGGAATTATTACGTTAGTGGCTAAACTGTTAGGTTAGTTAGTGGAATTACTACGTTATGCTTGGTTCCCACTTGAGACGCAAGACAAGGACGTAACGCAACGTAAGTGAATTGACCAATCACAAGCGATGGATTATTCGAACGGTCGCTTGTCATTGGTCAACACGTGTGCGTTGCGTTTACGTCCTTGCGTTACGTCCTAGTGAGAACCAAGATTTAGTGGTTAAACTGTTACGCTAGTTAGTGGAATTATTACGTTAGTGGTTAAACTGTTACGTTAGTGAGTGGAATTGATTTTGAAAGAATGGGTGATACAAAATAGATGTATTAATAATTATTCTGATCGCAAAAGTGGTAGTACGTGACAACTTTGAGCTTCTGATGCCACTATAATTTCGATGATCTTTATGTAGGGTAGGAATACAGTGTCTAAGATATGAGCATTCATAGATGGCAGACGAAATAAGGAAAACGGCGCCAAAAGAAAGGGATGATAAAGGTGACTAAAGATAGTTTTCGAAACAAACATGAATTCCGGGTTTAAAATTGATAGATCTTCATCAGAGAATAAAGAGATCGAAGATTATGAAATATAATTGTTTAAGCTTTGTTATTAACATCGTCAACTATAATTCAATAGTCAACATCACAGTCACGCAACGTATTTTCATTTTCAAACTTGATCTTTAAGAAGGGCAAGTCATTACGTCATTCGAATCATATCCGCTTACAAAAAAGAGACATAAATATTATTCAACATAGTCTAAGTGAATCGCTTAATCAATTACTTGTTTCAATAACTTTTAATACACAGGGGTGATCCCTCCTAGACGATGTTTACGTACAGGAAATATAAATTGTGTTGCGAAACGAATTTTTTCCCGTGAGAGGGGAGAAAGTACAGACGGGGTATCACGCACAGGGGCGACAGTTAAACGTAAAGAAGCTTTAATCGATGTCGTCGCGTGAAGTGTGAGTAGCGTGCTTAGTTTAATCCCCAGGCTAGGGGTATATTATGAAAACTTCCGCCTACCCTTCCTTGACATTTATCCGTCTACCCTTTTCTTCTTGTTAAGTCAACAAACTTCAAGAATCGAACTTTAGTCAGAGAACACGATGAACACTCGGTAAAAGTACATTAACCTCTGCCATTTTAACTGTCTATGGTTCCAGTCATTAAAATAGTAACTGTTTTACAGTCAAGCTGAGAAATTAGATCGCAACTACCGGTTTTCATCGAATGGGTCCCGGATCACAGCAGTTTCTCTGATTTATTTCTTCCTTTCCACATTTGTTTTTTACGGCATTAAAATTATGTTTTTCATCAAAGGCGTGGGCAACCCGTTACCAACGCGTCATAATATAGGTGTTGAGTGATTAGTTAATAGTTTACGCAAGACAAACAATCAACAATTAACTAGAAACAGTAGTAATAGTCCGATTATCATCTATCATGCGGCACGTAAGTTTAAAATCGACATGCCGCAATAGCCTACTTATAGCAATTAACCCACATATGCCAGTCCTGTATTGTTTTTTATCCCCCAGTTCATAACTGCTAAATAGAACACTGTATAAAGTTAGTAGGTCTATTACTTTTGTCTTAGGGGACGGAACCGTACTTTTGTAGACTTTCCCCAAGTCTGTGTATGATGTCTTTTTTTATGTTATAAGTCAGCGGTTCGATTTGGAAACTACGTGTTTTGCGCTCAAGCTATACGTATAAAGCACCATACAGTATATGCCAAAATATTTATCTTTTTACTAATATTAATTCGAAACACAGTCTAACCCAGACTACCTACTTAGCTATAAAAGATCACAGGTAAGTTTAAACCTATAGGCCTAGTTGTTTTTTTGTTGTTGGTTTGTTGTTTTTTTTAAACAAAAAAGGTTTGTTGAACCCAGCACCAATTTCACATATCAGATCGCCCACACTGAGTGTAGTAGGCCTACGTGTATGTTATAAATCACATTACCACACCACATAGTGAAAAAGTCAAATCATCAAGACTACACTTAATGTAATTTTATTTAGGCCTTATACGCCTTCACATTATCCTATTAAAGCATGAACGCTAAAAACACTACAAGCAGAAATCTCAAACAAATTATAGAAATGTGTACATTTAAACCAGTTATAGTTATGTATGAGAGAATGTATCTGGTGGGTGAAAATCTGTGATAATACCATATGTGGTTCTGTGATGTAGTGGTATCATATTCGCCCTGTAAGCGAGAGGTCGCAGGTCCGAATCCAGCCAGAGAAATGTTTTGATACAACTAAAAATACGGAACTTTCGCCGATGAGCTATGCTCGACTCGATTATAAGATCATGTTCCGTATATGAGCACTGTTTCAATAATTTGACAGTATGATTTATATATTTATATACATTTTTCGAAATGGCTGGGTTTGATTTGTTAATCTTTTTCTCAAAAATTATATAATATTCTCTCCAAAAATTCGTTAGTCACGTCATGAAGTGACAGAGTATATGGTTTGATAACAATATTAAGAAGAGGGGAAGAGTTACACAAAACCACAAAACACAATTTTAGATTCAATCAGTTTTAATTTAATCTAGATTTTTTTTTGAACGTCTGTAAAGCTAGGCAATATTGTTAATAAGTGTTTTCATTTGAAAGAGTGTCTCTTGGTGAAAAAACACTCTTTCACAGAACAGTATAAATATACAATATGTATTCTATTTTTTTATTTAGATGGTATAATAAGCTTTTACAGTTAGACTATTCATATGATATCACCATTTGTCAATAATTATTATATCGGAAGATGATGTTAAGATGTATATGATGTGGGGGTATACGAAGAATTGTGAAAAAATGGGGGCTAAACTGTTTGAATGTTTAATGACATCGTCAATCATTTTTTAGATTTTCACTTTGGAATGTGTTGGTGTATATTTACATTGATTTTAAACCGGAATAGCATCACAGGAGAAAATAAAATATCATCGACAAAAAAAGACCGCGGCAGGTTGAACGACTTGTTGACGCTGAGTTGTCATGCAATGCGCGCGACGCGTTTTATTATGAGGACACCTTTTGGCCACCAGAGGCCAAAAGCACGTGTCTTTACATATCTACACCCACGGCCGATCTCAACCTTTAATTGGTGTCATGGACAAGTTCTTTGAATCGCTTGTTCTGTTAACTTTATGTAATTTGTTCAAATGAGTCATGGATTACGGATGGAATTCAGAAACACGATAATTGAAAACTATAGTTCATTTCATAAGATGAGGACATTGTATTGTCCCACCCACCCTAACTGGTCTTCTGCTCGAATCTACCAAGACGTACATACGTCAAATGTACGACGAATGGTAGGATGAGAACTCATAACCTCTTGTGATGATGCGCGTGAGTGAGTAGCCAATTATTATTTAATAATCATACGGTATATGCAGTTACAATTTTATCTTCTTGGTTTTAAAAATATCCGAAACTATACTCGAGCGATACTATACGAAAAGGGAGACCCTATATACGGAAATGGAGACCATGCTGAAAAGGGAGACACACGAAAAGGGAGACCCAAAGAATTGACAACATAATAAATACATTTAGAACGAATGAGAAGGAGAGACGAGACAGACTCCCTTTTCGTGAGTTCATTAAGCTTGGTTCCAACTAGAGACGGCAACGCAAGGACGTGTTAAACGCAGCGTAAGTGATTTGACCACCAATCACAAGTGATGGATTATTCGAACAGTTACTTTTCATTGGACAACTCGCTTGCGTTGCGTCTACGTTCTTGCGTTGTGTCTTAAGCTTGGTTCCCACTAGAACGTAACGCAAGGACGTAAACGCAACGCAAGCGTTTTAACCAATGACAAGCGAAGTTATAGACAGTTAGCAATCACAAGCGAATAAGCCATCACTTGTGATTGGTCAATTCACTTGCGTTGCGTTACGTCCTTGTGTTGCGTCGCTAGTGGGAACCACGCTTTTGTGGTAGTAGGATGGGAACCAAGCTTTAAGGTCTCCTTTTTGTACGCAGGGTCACAAGTTCTCGAAGGTTTTCTTTTTCATATTGTGTATCGGATCTTCGGTCTCTCCCCATCTGCAGACATTACCAATAAGAGGGAGAGATCTGGTAACTTTTATTTCTAAAAAGGTTGCCGTGCCCAGCGCATACCACCGGATAGCAGACTCATTTGTTACAGATGCATATGCACCTAAACTCATGATCTTCTTTAAATCCTCTAACAGGTTGATCAGAACTCGTGGTACCTATTCGCACTCCTGGATCATGACATGAGATTTCTGACACAGATTATCGTAACCGCTATAAATTATGGACAAATTACCGGTGTTGTGTTCCGCTGATGACAATGATCACTATATAACAATTACTTTAATATGATGAGTGATAACGCTGATTGATGACGAAGAGGCCCCTAGCAGCTGCAGACATTGTGGTTTCCCCTAAAGGAAGGGGACGATTTCAAGTTCCTAATTATGGATCCGCCTTTTGATTCCAGAATATTGATTGAATAATCCCAGTCGACCCTTCTCATTATATTTATACGGTGCCACAACCATTGACTATAATATCATTATCTTTTTTAAGGCTCAATAGTCATAGTACAGTATTAGTATAGGCCTATATGGCATAAAAGCTGAATGCATCATGGAATGGTAGATTCTCTAAACAAAATAATAATAATTGATAAAATTATAAAATAAATCATCGTTTCCAATCATTGTAATAATATTGAGTTGGGAAACTAGTCGATAAGCCCCCGTTCACATTAGTGGAAATTTGTAGGCTTACTTTAAACGTTAATATTATTATTTACAGGAGGCACGTGCGCGCCGCCTCAGGTCATGTGGTGGGCGTGGTTAAAAAAATTGGCCCCTCCTTATAGCACACTTAATAGTGCATGTTTTTAGTCGCGACTCTACAGCTCACTATGTCGGTCGGTTGGTCGGTAAACACTAACTTAAGCACGCGACTGCAGCCATGTATATGGCCTTGTTATTGTTGAAATAACATATTATTATTCATTAATAATTATGCGGATAAATATAAAATTCATAGGTAGACTCTATCATAGTCTTCTGTTATATATTTAATTATTTACATTTATTTATGAAATGTAACTTGCATCCGGGCTTGCATCCTATAGCCAATTAAACAAATCATTGGTATCTTCTGGTCGTAACCGGTTTCTAAAAATACTTGTTAGAATGACTTCTAGTTTAGGACCTATTGAACGTGGTCCCGTGCCCTTACTTCCTCAATTGGGCTTTTAAAAAAGAATTACTATTTATAAAAAGGATGCCAATAAACTAGATTTCCAGGTGAACAGCCGCAAACTGGAAGTGTTGTATTCTGTTACATTGTTCAATACAATATAAGCTTATTGGTGGTAGGCCTAATATTGTTATTTTCCCGCGCTCTTCGTGTAGGGCTTTGTTTTTAATATTTGGCCTCCTATTCGGGTAATTCCAAAATTATAGGCTAACTTGCATGTAAGAATGAGGCTTATGAATGAGTACGCACGCCATCTTACTTTTATTTTACGTTATTAACTATTATCCTTTAGTTGTTAGTTTCCGAACATAATTTAGATTAACTTGTTCAGCCTGCGTTTTTATTAGGATAGGATTAGCATGCGATACACAATTCAAACTTCAAGCAAGCAGCTTAAAAACCTGCAATACATTGCACACAAAACGTACAAATCAACTTTAAAAAATAGTCACGTAAAGGTAATTTATCATTATAAAACATAATATAGTAAAATCGGAACTGCGTGTGTTGCTGCGGCCTTGATCCACATCTTTGCCGCTCTTACTTTAGGCCTCGTGATTCTAACGTTTCTAAGTTAAGGTCAACGTCCGCTGTCATTCTATAAGAACGTTCTAGGCACTGTTCATAAACACTTAATTAATATTGAAAATTATCAAATTCAATACTTTACGTAATTGTTGAATGTACCAATTATTTGTTTTATACAATTTACATGAAATAAATAATAGTTGTGGTTCATGATTGAGATGTTATTTGCTGTTTTATTTTCAAAACATTGTGATCAGCTTATAAATTCTTGTTACTGACTCAACGTAGGGTCTTCGTGTTGTACGTCAATCACTTATGCAAATATCAACCCTCCCACTTTTTTCATTGGCTGGCGATTACGCATCGGCTCATTTTTATGCTAATAGGATAGGGGATCTCTGAAACGTAAGCAAAACAAAGCGTTGGATTGCAACATACTCTGATCAATTTCTACTACGCCATAACTACGAAAGAAGTATACCTTCTTCATAAAGCACATTTTAGTGGATTTGTTCCAATGATTCGGAGCCAAAATCGGCTCTGTTAGAAAGAATAAAATTTTACCGAAACACGAGGTACGGTAGAGACGGAGCGAGCCAAGTTGGATTACTCTTGTGATGTGAGCGAGCTGAATGCAGAAACCAGACCCATGCATACAATCATGTCTATGGTAAGGATATTTTCGGATTTGTTTACATTTTGTGTTATCATAGAAAACTATGAAAATGCCCATTAAGCGTTTTAGAATTACAGTTATACCACCAAATACTGTATCAAGATATATCAGTGCACCTATGTGTTGTTTAATATATTGTAGCAATAGATTTAAATAAGTAATTCTAGCTAGAACTTTCTAGTAAGCTAGGCCGACCCTGGTAAACACATGATCGTCGTCATGTTTTGGTTTGGTACAACGTGGTGGTCGGTGTGTAGCATGATAAGCACACAATACGACACGAGAGCCATGCCATCCATGGCGTTGTGATAATTGTCCGGTTTATGTGCGCGTAGTTTTGTTAGTATGTTTAGTGTATAAAATTGCTTTGATAATTAATACGGCGCTAGGCCTATACTATTCTATACCATACTGTATTTATTTATTTATTTATTTATTTATTTTATGTCTTTAGGCAATGTGGCCAAGGATTACCAATAGTGAATTAATCACTGTCCTATCAGATAGGTGGTAATCCCCCTGATAAAGGGGCTATTGTGTGAACCAGTTCACTCTCTGTAAGAGATTAATAATACAATTTTTTTATTCATCTAACTTTGACTTATTTTATGTTATATTTCTGTATAGGATGAGTTCCACCCTTTCATTGAGGCCTTATTGCCACATGTAAGAGACTTTTCTTATGTGTGGTTCAACCTCCAGGCCCGTAAACGCAAATACGTAAAAAAACATGAAAAACGGATGACACAAGATGAAGAACGTCAAACAAAGGAGGAGTTAATGAACGACAAACCGGAACTGAAACAAAAATGGGCTTCACGGCTATTAGCAAAATTACGGAAAGATATACGACCAGAGTGTCGTGAGGATTTTGTATATACTGTTACAGGCAAAAAATTACCATGCTGTATTTTAAGCAACCCTGACCAGAAAGGTAAAATGCGAAGAATTGACTGTTTACGACAGGCAGATAAAGTGTGGCGTTTGGACCTTGTAATGATCGTGTTGTTTAAAGCGATCCCTCTGGAGAGCACAGATGGTGAGCGTTTGGTGAAGTCTTCCACTTGCGGCAATCATTCTCTTTGCGTCCAACCGTATCACATCAGTGTCAGCGTACGAGAATTGGATTTATACCTCGCCAACTTCATTATGCAGACACCTGGTGAGTTCTATTAAATAGTTTGTCTAAAGCTCTGCCTACCCTTTACTCATTAATAGCAGCAGAATAAATTTTAAGAAAGAATACAAGAATTGACACTTTGTCTGATACAAATTAAACAATATTTTCTACTAAATTCATTGTGCAAAGAATTATAAATTGGTATTTGAACTTAATGATGTCATTGTTCATTAACATACAATACCATATAAAATTGGTAGAGAATTAATTTTCTGTAGCATCACCACCCAAGTATGAAGCTTTTCTTTTGTCAGTTTACTGTATATTAATTAACAGTTTTTAATTTTGTCACTAAAAGTTCTGTAATGTCTTTGTACAATAAATTAGAAAACACACTGTATTTTACACATTATACTGTGGCGCTATCATTTCTTATCATGTGACATCGTCATGTATCTTCGCTAAGCCTGTCGAATGACAGTTTAGCTGCATGCGACTGGCACACATTGAGACTCCTCTAGGCTTTCAATTCTTATTGTAATGATTTCAGCTCTCAGCTGATAGGAGGTATTCCCCGTTGACCTGGTTTTAAGTTGGAATCACTCCAAGCTAGCTCTCAATACACACTGCATACTCACTGTTTGTTATAGGAGAAAGCTTCTATAGTAATTGATTGAGTATCTGACTGTACATAATCAGTGGGTAAAGAATAATACAAGAATTGTCAAAATAGTTGGCAAACACTGATACTGTTGGTAATAATGATATGAGCTACTGTATAAAGTCTGGATATTAAAGACATGTAACTTGCTGTTCCATTTATATGCCCAATATACTCTAACCTTGAGGGGTAATTGTGTAGTTAGTTTGTGGTAAAAATGTGACACATTATATTTACAGGATCATTAATTTTCAGATTATCCCAAGAAATCACTAATGTAACATTACAGATACTGTAGTTTGTAAAAAAAAACTATACATAATGTTGGAAACACTGCATGCAAAACCATAATTAAAAATTGATCAATTTAATAACATTAATTTGAAGTATGTACACAGTCAATTTTCAATGATGTTTATTTAAAATATTTATGGTAAACGATCTATAATAATATAGTACATCATCTCATTCTTGATTTCAATAGGCATGTGTAGTGATAATAAACAGCAATTTATCAAACTATCAATAAAATAATTATTAAAAATATCAGCAGTAAGCACTGTACTTTTACAAAATCAAATCAAAGTTTGTCATAGAAGAGTGGATTTGTGTAATAATTAATATTTCCTTTTATACCGGTGATCGGAACATAAAATTCAGGTTCCTATCATACCACTTCCACAATCAGCTTTCCTTAAGCCATCTTTATATTTTGCAAAATTATAAACAGTTTCACTAAGTAATAATTTGTATAATAAGAATTATTAATCAATAAAATTAATTTGAAGTGTTGGATTTTATTATGGAATTGCACTTACAATATGTTATGGTGGTTTAATTTAATAGAACTTGAATTACCATTAGGATTAATTTTATATTAGAGCTATTATTACAGTTAACATAGAAAAAATAAGAAAAAGCTATTTATCTTGGTTTGTATTCTAATGATAGAATTCTGTTTCTTCTTTCGTAGAATAAAAAAAAATACTGTAGAGTACAACATTAATGTGCTGTAACACACACAAGGCTTAATGTACTAATGTATAGTATGACATGATGATCCAGATTTACCAATCATTAACATGGTTTAAGTATTGACCTATTTCTGTAAAGTACTGTATTATACAGTAGCTTGAAAAAAGTGAAAAATTAAATTAAAGACAATTTATTCTATAAATTGATAGATACTGATAAGATTATTATTATTTTGTTTAAAACATCATTAAATTTAAAGATATTGTTTACAAATGGTAGGTTTATATATTGATTTGGTGTTATATAATGAGAGAATAACTTTAAAGGTAAACTGTATTAAAGCCAACATAGTTCACAATTTATAGCATTTGCAAACAATGCATTCCATGTTGCTAGATTTTAGGACTTGTGATTTGCTTGGTTCAGGATGTTACCTTTGACCTTGAATTTGTGATTATCCAATCAGGTGATGGTCAATGTCACCAAGGTTAAGTCTCCTAAGATTTTCAACTCTCTTGACTTTATATTGAAGGGGACCTTCTAGAAAGTTTTCTTACATTTATAACTTTGTCATTTTATTAAGGGGTCTCAATTGAATTGTGTTTTTTTTAGCGTTATTGTTCGATACTTCAGTTTATTGCTATTTTAATCTTCTTAAGAAAGCGAATTGGTAGGGGAGGGGGAGGCAGTTGCAAGATTATTCAAATTTGCTGTGCATACTATACCGTTAAAGGTTGTGAAGCCTTTAAACCAGTAGGGAGAGATTTGGTAGAGCACTTTAATACTGAATATTAGGTAGTAAATTATAATATTGACTATAATAATAAATAAAAGAAATTCTTACAGACTATGGATTGGTCTATGACTACTGTATTATGCAAAATGCAAGTTGTAATTATGTAAATATAATAAATAGATAATATGGGCACTTACCCAAGTAAGGCGTTTCTTATGTAAGTATAAAAAGCTCTATCTACAGTAATTTAGTAGCAGACATAACTATAATTTAAAGGAATTCAAATCATAGGGATATAAAATTAGTTAATTATTAATTTTAAACATCAATCTTTTCCTTACCAGTATCTAACTAAAAGGCCTTTATGGTTCAAAATAAGGTAAGACAGATATTGTGTTGACAACTGAATAAATTTCAGGAAAGGGATGGTGGGATGGCTTTTAACATTTTTGAACAAAAAATTTTTATAATTTTTTTCATCAACAGCATTGATTTTAGGCAGTGCTACCAGATTCAACTGACACTGACTCTTGACATGAACCAATAATACATTTTAACTTCAAGAAAACCATTTAATTCAGTAAAATTGTTCTAATGTACTCTGGTGTCTCGAAAATTAGAGGTGTGCAATGACGCTTCAAGTTCAACAAGCTTTTTTTTTGCATAAATCTTCAAAATGCCTTGAATATTCCTGAATGTTTTAATTTCTTTTTGTATCTTTCAAAGACACCGATGTACAAACAAGCCCATCAACTACCACCAACTATACATACCACAAGTTGCCTTTAAATGCACAATCAACCCAGTACCATACAGGCTTTCAACAGGCGTCCACCTTACCCTTGAACACCAAATATGGACATTCTGTCATAAACCATGACATTTTAGACTATCAACGTAAGTTTTGCGCCCTCGTTTTGGCTAATACCATATTTTACAGACATATAACATTTATTTATTTTAATATTTTTCATGGAAGTATAACCAGCCACACACCACTATTAATATCTCACTACTATACTATGCATGTACGGTAGTCCTTTTAAAAGTGGATCTACAGTAACAATTTAATTATTGTCATTAAACCACTGATATACTGTAAATCATTTATTTGGTCATCATCCTAATTATTCTCATTCAGGTTGTCATGATTTATTTTATATAACGTCATCATTTTTATCAGTACGCCCATCTATACATAGCATCACAAATATCATCGTGGCCATACTCTACTTTTAAACTGAAAATACATGTATTGGATTATTGTGTATTCACTATTGAAACATACAGATTTGAACCATCCACTTTTTATTTATATCCACAATATTTGTTTTTTTATTTGTTTTTATTATGAAAATGATCACACTCATCATATTTTGTATCCAATGGGGAACAATCAGTCTGTGATATTTAATAATATTTAAAGGTCATTCTATAGTATTTAAAGTTTTGACTAAAAAGTAAGTACTGTACAAAGAGTGGCAAGAAGCCAGTATATCAGATATAAAGTCACATCCGCCCATTATCCAACTTCCTATCTTCTAAGAATAGAACTTTATTAAAGAACTCGCCACAAAACAGTTTCCATATTTTCCCAACAATTTTGAAATAAAAACATTTTATTAATAAAACACACATGTGCATGTGTAAACATATCATTACATTTTTCATGTACTCAGTGGCGTAACGGCTATGAGCGCGCTCACTGGCTAAACCCTGGGGCCCCTCAGAGCTTATGGGGTCCCCTTAGCAGGGCCCAGAGGAAAAACAAGCATTAAAATATGTCGAAAAATGCTAAAAACGTCCGAGAGGCCTCTGGCGTTGGAGGCCACTTAGTGTCCTAAACCAGGGGCCTCAGGACGCCACTGCATTTACTGTTAGAATTCTGTTTGGTTTCATTTATCAATTATTGTGTTCAATTTGTCAAGGTATACTGTATGCACAACTACTGTACTGTAAACTGCATGTCTCTCAGGTTAGTACAGAAGGTCCACTTAGTACCAATTTCCAGTAAAACCCATGATGGGCCTCTACTGAATCAATTTTGCAAACATTTCATTTAAAGGCTTTACTGTAGCCTATCTTTAAAAAAGATATTAATGGTGGATATTGCTAAACCCCCGCAAACTTTAAAAAAAACATGCAATCCCCATTGAACCAACATAAAAGTGATTGAATCATGTACAGTAGTGTACAGTACAACTAACTTGGTATGTCAGTCAAAAAAATGTTTTAATTTGTGGGAGTTTGCATGGTTTAGAAATACCCTTGATGGCCAGTAATTTTGAATTGTGATCACTATCTATCAAAATTGCTTTATACTGACTCTGGAAATATAGTTTTTGACCTATGAATGATGTTGTAACTGTATGTACAATAGGCCTAATAATGACAAATGATTTTACATGGTAATGTTTGGAATGTGATGTTGACAGGTGTTTTTAAGTGCGGTACTGGTCCTCTTTATTTTCAGGATGTGAGCACATGATGGTATGCACGTGGGTGTAAATGAAAACATCTTAATAATAGGCCTACAGTACATATACAGTGCTGCTTGGTTCACATTACCTTTAATTTTGAGCATAATCAAGCAGGTCGTCTTATGTGACCTAAATTGTTAATAACATTCTCAGTTTAACCCAAGGACATGTATTTTATCAACATAAACAAACTATGTATCCAAAATGTTGTACTTATTACTGTACATTAGTGCAATGGGCCTACTGAACTTGTTTAAACTACATTTTTCACTGTACAGTAATTATCATTTCTAGATAATGTATAAAGTTCTTTTAAGGATTTTTGAAGAATAAAGCTTGTCTCTGTGTGGTGTCTTGGTCTATTCTACAGTATACACGTTTCTATTGATAAGTAAATATACTGAATTTATAAAGCAACTAATGTTGTGAAACCTCTAAGCGCTATGTAATACAAACTGAAATTAAACCCAAACCTAAGTATGAGGATATGCCCTCATCGCTAACCAGGCTTCTGTCTAAATTCAATGATCAATTATTTTCATATTAAGTGACAATAGCTTGCTTCGCAGTAATAATAATTTGTCAATAGTTATCTTGCTGTGCTAGGCAGAAAGGACCTCAAGTATGTGGTTTCACAATTTGAAAGTAATCCCAATATAATATGTATAAAATACAATGATTAAATGCTTATTTCATTGCTTATAATTGGGGTTAACTTACAGCTCCAGTTGATAGCAGCAAGGTAACGCTTGTCACACCCCACTGGTTTCTTCAACATTTAATATACCAGTTTCTTAAATGTCCTTGAAACTTTCTTAGCAAAACCACCGGTTCCTATGAGAATAATAAATGTCAACAACCTCATGCTTTAAACCCATATCTGGTGTATTTAGTATTGTTCATGTATGAAGTGTTTCTTTTATTGTTCCAACATCCTATGATACAATAGCACATTGATTTCATTATTGTTTTGATCTTATTCACTTTCTGTTTTTGTTTTTAGACACAATGTTTCTCAACATTAGTTATTGGTCAAGTAGTTCTTGGTACAGTAGCTTTAGGGCCTATTTCTATTGAAGAATCCTCTCCTCCCTCTCAACACCCTTCCTCCACCACTCTGCCAGTGAATCAACTTCCTCCACCCCCCCCCCCCCTCCACCAGCCAATTCACTCCCTCCCCTCTACCACTCTGCCATCCAATCAAATTTTCCCCTTCCACCAGCCAATCCACTCCCTCCCTTCCACCACTCTCCCAGCCAATCTACTCCCTCCTACTCCACCAGTAGTACTGTAGGTAGTTAATTAAATAGGTAGATAATTTTTAACAAAGATTGCATTTAAAGCATATTTTTTACTATCAATAAAATTGGTTCACAAAGTTCTAATATTGACCCAGGGTTGGGAATCAAGACCAGAATCAATAAGATGTTACAAGTTTGTTTATTTTGTGGTTTTTAATATCGACCAATTTTTCTGACAGGAAAAAAATAACAGTTATACTTTATTCTCTTGCTCAATAGAAACAGGGGGGGGGGGTGGAAAGGGGGATAGTGCATTTATGTAACCTTGGCCTGTATCATTGTACTGTAGTGCTCACCATGATACAGTGTGTCATTTTATTAACTTGATTTACCCACTTTACTTTGACCCAATGTTGCTTCTGAGATAACAATGCGTTTACCGGAACCAGGTGCTGCAAAATTAAATCAAAATTGGGTATCAAAATTTAGAAAAATATCGTTTTTGATTCATTAAAAAAGTTTTTTTTTAATAAAAGCTGCACATTTATTTTTTGGAAAGAAAAAAAAGGAAGGTTTCATTTGTTACTTGTATGAATTGTAAGAATTGTATGGCCAACAAAAGTTAGTATTAATAGTAGATTGTTAACAATTGTTTGTTTATTTCAGATCGTTTGTTTATTTCAGATCGGCCGCCTAGTGATTCAAGTGAGACGTTATCAGTGACAAGTGGTAGTGAAACCGACTATCGTGGTAAGATGGATGCATTTATACCTCTTTATTTTAAAGTTACATCCTGCTTTAAATTTAGTTTTTTCTCCTTTTCACAATGTTTGTTTATATTTTATAATAAACAGCAAATAAATCCCATCTGAAAATGTAGTAAAATTAAATTAAAGTTAAAAGTAAACTGTGATTATTGAAAAGAATTTAATTTATAGTTGGGTATTTCTAAACACCGCAAACCTCCAAAAAAACATAGCATCGAACCAACATAAAAGTTACTCAATCATGTAGTGTAAAACTGTGATTATTGAATAGAGTTTATTTTATAATTTGCTGGTGTACAGATATATGATTTACAATGTAACACTTACATGAATGTCTTGTATGTTTCTGACAAGATACAGAAGAACATTTATTGACCACCTGTTCATAAAAATGTTTAATGGAATGTTAAGTGAATGTTAATCAGTCGCACCCTAATAATGTTTCTTACATTTGGCTCGAATGCATAATTTGCTGGAAAAATTAATGTTATGATGATGATTATAATTTAAATTAAATTATTTAAATTACAGTTGCATGTTTTACTGTGTAGCCTATATCACAAATAGATCTAATTAGCTACGGTACTACTAGTGGCTACTGTAGGTGGCGCACTATTCATCGTTAAGATTAGTTTGACTTATCCGTGCTGAAGATGGCCACAATTTCATAGCTTGCTCTTTCTGATGTTTTTCGAATTTGAAACACTAAAGCTACGCAAACTATTTTTTTCTGTGGCAACTTTAAAACAGCTAGTGTGTTTTTAATTATTTTTTTTCTACTCAATCTAGTACTGTAACAATTTTTTTATTATTTCTAAACACAATGATTGCTGTATATAATGTGACATCCCTTGATGTAAAATGCCAATTTTTACACTGTTTTAGAAATTTTTAATTAAATGTTTTGCTATATTTATAGGTTTTATTCATAAAAAGGATTCTATTAGTATAAACAAATTGTTTTTGTTTGTTTTAACAATATTCAATGTTTATGGAAAAGTTTTTAAAATGCAAGTCATTCATTCATAAAAAGAGCAACAACCTCTCAAAATGATCCTTGACAAATGTTTCAAATTTCACATAATGACATCATGAATGCTATTATGGTTCCGTTTAAAGTCCAAAAGCATGTCATTCCTGGAAAAGAACACTTCCCATGATACTTAATTATATACATCGGTTGTTATATCCGCAAGGAAGTGGAAATTTTATAACAAAAATCAACACACAAACAGCATGAACACATCCTTGGTTGAGGTGCGTTTTTTTTTTCACAAATGATGTGTGGCACGCAATTCATATTTAAATATTTTTGTGTTTTTTTTGTACTGTTTGTGTAAGTTATATTATGTATTAGAAATAACATTGTCCCCCTGAAAACAAAATGGGTATTTGTGGAATTTAATTTTGTTTTGGTCTTTTTTATCATTAATATTCAAGTTCATTTTTTTGGGCGGTGATGATTTGATTCAAACAACAACATTCTTTTTATTCATCTTTATTTTCATGTTTTGGTGGGAAATTCATCTTTAAGGAATAGAATTATCTTAAATGCAATCATTTGGAATTGTTTATATTTAAAAGTATGGGTCAGCAAAATTTGGGTCAAATAAAAATGTTCATGCGAATAAAATCATAATTGGAATTTCCTTGAATGTAACCATGCTTAAAACAAGGCATTAATAAGATGACACAAGAACTAAACTGTTATTGAGTCAAATCAAGAATTCATAGAACAGTGTTAAAGCTCTGTCTACACTAAACAAATATGGCAGTGATATGATGTCATCATGTCCATATTTGGGAACATCACATTTTTTTGTCACATCAACGTTTGGTAGTGTAGACAGAGCTTTAACCAGATATTTCTCTCTGCAACATTGTATATATTTTTCATACTCTATTAATAATAATTAGCTTTATTTCCAAGTTCATAGATCTGAACAACTTCAATTTCCTGTTTGCATAATAATAGTATCTTCTTCAATGTCACTTAAATATAGGTCACATTCACTACAGTGTATCTTGTACCTTATATACCAACTTTTTTTAATATTCAAAAAAACTTGATCAATCAGCTGTCATACCATACAAAATCAATATCAATCTACACTATACACTTTTTATTTATATACTGTGTGTACAGTATTAACCAGTGTCACGCAATACAATATTAATTATTATAGCACCTAAATAAATTCCTGTCATTTGATTGGATGATTATGGGTCACATGGCATGCAATAGTAGATTTTCGTGTACGAAAAAAACGAATCATATCGCGTTTTGAAAATATTTTCTTTAAACTATTGCTTTTAAAATAAATTTGTACTTCTCCGCGAAGATTCAGTGTTTTGTCATCATTCACCTCATGTCATTATTTGTACCATTACACTCATAAACATTAATTATTAATAATTATTACAATTAATGATAACATTATGTTTAGATTCTCAGAAATAAGATTTTCCTATTTAAATATGATTTCCTAATATTTCAAGGAAGCGCTACATTAACACATATTGGAATGGAATGCCCAATAAAAATATACTGTACAGTATACTATGCAGTTATCAAAATGATTGATATGAAATTACAGTCTATAAATATTATGCAAGTTATGATGTAAAAAATTCTTTAAAGACAATACAAGTTGAATGCACATTGTTCAATCATCATGTTTACATTGTGCATTTTAAAATAGTTTTATAACTCAACTAAATAATTTAAATTCCATTTTAATTTCAAAACTATGCAACATCTTTCCAATTTGTTGGTAACTCGATATAATTGGTAGTAAAGTAGTAAAAAAAAAAAACACTATTGGAATTACTAACTTTTTTGTAGTTATATAACGCCCCTCGATATTCTTGATATAACCCTGGAACGTCCCTCAAATGGACTGGAGTGTCGCAATGTCAGGTGGCGCATGCTGTTGTTTAAAATTGTATCATTTTTTGAGAGTTCATTTGTTTAAACAGGAAACTTTAATTTAAATTGGTATTGTTCTGTTAACCTAAGTGAAGGTTAAATCTTGTGCTTTATGTAACATCCATAGGCATGTATGTAAGGTAGATGCTCCGCACCAAATAGCACAGTTTGTTAACCCTGTGCCTGATGCAACACTAAGTGAGTCATATCCTGACGAACCTGCACAATGATGTGGTAGTAGGCCTACAAGAAGGTGCTTCATGGCAACGTCTTATAACAGCTATCGTGAATCACCCGTTTCAGGCCTTATCCAACTACAATACGTTCAACTGTACTTGTTTTAAAACGTCAAAGTTTATAAACTACGTTATTGTTTTGAGTGCTGCCTTTTATTGTGGTCTTCATATGTCATTCAAGTGTTTACCAAAGTGCATTGTAACATTTTCTACATAATACATCTATACGTGTTTAATCCCAAAAAAAATGACTGGGGTTATAATGTTCAGCGCTTAGAGGTTTCACAACATTAGGCGCTATATAAAAATCCAGTATTATTATTATTATTATATATTTGGTGCTTCATACTTTGATATATAAATTTCTTTCATTTTCCATCTTTAAAGCTGACAATATTGTTTCACTTTCTTCAAAATCTGTAAAAACAATATTGCCTTTTTATTAATAAATTGATACATTTTAGTATTTTACAGAAATAAAAAAAATAAATAAAAAATATTTACTATTTTAGAGTGATTTCAACATCTGAGAAAAAGTAAAATGAGATATAAATCTAGCATACTACAGTACTTGAATTTAACTAGCACGCAGAATTCATATTTTTCTATATTTTCATGGTTTAAGTAATGACAATATTGTATAACAAGGGTTAATTTAGGATTATGTCCATTCACCCATCACCACCTTGAATTTACAAAATCACCTTATCAAATTTGACAGAAAGCGATTATGGCAACTAACCAGGGAAATCTCCCTGAACTAAAAAAAAATATAAAGTTGAAGGGGGTAAATGACCTTGATCAGTATATTCCTGACCACCCAAGCTGTTTCTATTTAATATAATATAGCAGTTAGGCTCCACAAGTCTTAATCTTAAACAAGGTTGCTTTAGTTTATGACCCTGGACGTGATAACATTCCCCCTGCAGCAGCAATAGTGAAACAATGCATTCACAAGGTCATCAACTTCTTCAACTTGGCTCACACATCACTTTCTTGAGAAAAATAGAAAGTTCTGAATGTTTTGATTTTGTAATAATAAATTCATTAAACAAATATTAACACTTAATATAATATTAATTGAAAGTGTCATTTGTAATAGGTGTACATTTGAAAATATGTAAATTTCTTCGACCAAAAAAAAGAATTAGGCCTATCGTATTACTAATCCCACTCCCTAACTTAGGCTAGATTCGGACAGACTTTGATAATTCCATTGTTGATGCAATCTGAATATTATATTTCCTCCACTAAATTAGCAAATTTCACAAATAGGCCCCTCGGGACTATACTCGGTAATGTATACAGCAGATGTATTCACTAGACACTTTGTTGGTCCTGAAGTTGTCCCCTTCATAGAAGTAATTAATAAACTACATTGATTTATTTTTTCAAAATGTATTTATTCTGTCGGCTTCATCAAAGAAAAGAGCATGAGTTATGTTGTCATTTTGAAATCCCCCTTTTTCGCTATATTGAGAAAAACTGTGATTTAATTACACTTTGTCTTTAAGAGTTTTATTCTAATTATGTATTTGATTAATTAAAGCATTTACATAATAATTGTTTCCTTAAACATTAGCATTAATACATTGTCCTTGAATCCAATATTCAATTTGTACAGCAGGTTGATTTGTAACCTTGATCATAATTTCGCTAGAGATAATTCGTGCCCTAGAAAATGATTTTCATAATTGTCTTCAGTGTCATTTGGCAAACGATCCATAATTCCATGTATTTATAATTTTATTATGATTTGACTGAAAGAAAAGTGTAGTTTATACAAATAAGGCAAGATCAAGATGTTAATATAAAGCTCTGTCTACACTATCAATTTCAAACTTGATGTGCCCATATATGGACATGATGATGTCATATCACTACCATATTTGGGCACTATTTGAGCACACTTATTTTGTCAAACTAGTTTCATAATGTAGAGCTTTCGTCTTTTTTTCAGTAATCACTATAGAACATTGGCAGACCAAAGGAGTACCTACTTGATTACAATACAAACGTTAGAACTTTAGGTGGAATTCAGTGCTTAATTTCACAATTTCCCAACATGCACTCCCCTCCCCCATCTCATTTAAAATCCTTGGTCTACTGCTGCAGATATTTTAAATTGATTTTAATTATATTTTAGTTTATAAGTACGTCATAACTTAAAGCCCCATTCCCTACGTTTTTTAGATCTAATTTAAGATCACAAACTATATTTAATGTAAAAATAATACTATATGGTCCTATTGCGATAACTTTTTTCGTCTTTAAAACGGTTAAAAATGTGAAAAATAAGTCGATTCTAATAATTATAGCGGCCCGCTATAAATCCTAAAATGCATTGCGCGCGGATTGGTATTTTTGTTTTTCACCTGTAATTCGCCCACTTTTCGATCGATCGTGAGGCCAAAACAAATGGAAGACTCCTAACTTTTCAGCGAAAATACCGGGTTTTCCCCAATTTGTATCAACGGAGTCTGGCAAAAATAGAAAGACAATTAATGCAGCAACTATACAACGTCAGGCTAGGTATATAGCTCGCGTACGGTGTTCGTACGTTACCGATGTTTACCAGCTAGGCCTACAAAACAAAGCCTAGCTAGGCTAGGCCTAAGACCGTCCACGAGAGGTTGATCGCCGCGAGCTACTTACAGTAGGTAGTGCATTGTTTCTCACTTTTTATCATAATTTACCATAAAACGTACATTTAAGACAAGGAATGACATGGTTTAATGTTTTTAAAGTGATATATATGTATTATTTTCCAAAAACGTCCAAAATTGCAGGGAAGGGGTCTTTAAGGATCATGATATTAAACAAGTCATTGTATTATTGGGGAATAGGAATGGGGTCAGGTATGTTAGTGACTCTATCTACCACTATCCAACATCTGCATCTTGGGTACAATTAATAGATATTAATCTCTACAAGATATTAAATTCATGTTGGCAACACCAATACTTTTATGAAGAATTTCTATTTTGGAATTCCCTATAGAATCCTCTTTAAATTACAATATCTTATTATAGAGGGCAGTATTTGCATGTCACTCTGTGTTAAACTATTCCATCTGGTGATATGAGTGTTGCCCTAGTTTTGTGACCCATAACTGAAAAGTTTACAGATATGCTTTAATTTAATATTTACACATCAAAATCACAAAGTAATTATTACTGTAGCAGAGGTTGTAGTCGCATTCAACATTTTTAATTCAAAAGCGGTAATGTTTTTAAGTACCGTTTTGAAGTTTAGATTCAGTTACCAGGTGACAACTTATGAAAGTTTGTAAATGTTGATCTAAAAAAGTGCATACAGTACAAGGAACGAATCGTCATAAAACAATCAAATATATCTAACATCAGTTTTATAGTTTCAATATATTTTAGAAGAGCACTTTAAACTACGATAGCTTCCCGATGGTACTATTATGCGTATTGAATAATTACTGGCGATAAACTACATAGAGGAAGTGAAGAGAGGTAACCTCCTTCCGACCAACGTTTCACATCTGTTAAATTGACGATTATTATTGCTAGAACATCCAGCGATTGTCCGTTTGTACTTAACCTATAGTATATGATACTATTACTAGTATTGTGAAGTACTTTGGCAAGATTTCATCTGAAAGGGAAAGTCCCTTTATTGCTTCCTACTGCTGTGCCTTCATCTTTTAGCTTCAGCTATCATTAAATGATCTTATATATGCTTTGATTTTGTGTTTGATACCCGGAGGACTAAAGCTCCGTGTAAACTATCAAACTAGTTTAACAAAAAAAGTATGATTTGCTCAATTATGGTAGTCATATCCAAATATGGTAGTGATATTTCATCATCATGTCCATATATGGGCACATTACATGTTTTTGTCAGTTAAACTTTGATTGGTTGGTTTGAAGACACTATTATATCACTAACTAGTAACAAGTGTTAATAGATACTTTTTATAATCTAGAATAAAATATACTCCACACATCTATTGTTGCCCAATGCATACAAATGCTATTGCTACTAGTACTACCCTTGCTTTATTTCATTTTTTTGCATATAAATTATTACTGTATATTTAACTATTTGTACAGTAATTAAGAAAAATACAAATGTTATAGAAATACTAATAATACAGTGTGTGTTAATACTGTTTAGAATCTAAATTCATAAAAATATAAGTGTTTGCATTTTTACTGTTCAAAATAGAAAACGCACTCAACTTTATATTAGGTTGAGCTATCTTTATAACTTTATTAGTAATGTTAAAACATATGGAATTTTCAGGGGTATTTTATTCAAAATATTGGAATGCAATAATAGAATACACTGTACATTGCTGCACCTTCTTTATAATGTTCAATTCATTATTATATTCATCTATTATAAATTTATTATCTATAAATTTACATTTGTCTATTGTTTTTATATAATAAGTACGTTCAACCAAATGAATGCATCATAGTCTTCAGACTATGAATCAGAATTAATATTGTATTCAAATTTTGTTTGTGCCTAGGTTTACCTGGGTAAACCAATAATTGCCATACTATCCCCAAAAAGAGAGATGCATGGAAAACAGAATAATTAATTTGAACACCCCTATTTCTTACACTATTAATATTATTTGTTTTTGTTAATAAAGTCCAATAGTATGTTACTGCCATGTCAGGTTTGTTGCAATATTATATATACTGTATATATAAAAAACTGTAGGTGGCGGTCAATAGAAATCAATTACAAATAATGACTTAATATTATGACAATAATTTGACTGAACTACTGTACATGTTGTTTACAGGTGGGTCGGTGCTTAATGGGCATGGTGCCGTTGACAGTTTTGCCGCTCGAGGAGTGTTTACAGCGACAGAACTAAGGCGGGCAACAAGACGTAAGTACTAATTTGCACCTTTAAAATGCATTTTCAGAAATTGTGGAATTCTTTGATGTACTGGACCTCATTTAGTTCATTAACTTGTTTTCATCCAACCAATTTTGGAACCTCATTACAAAAAAGTGCGATGTGCCCAAATATGATAGTGATATGACTTCATTGTGTCCATTATTATGAGCACTGTGTCCATTATTACAGTATTGGCACATCACATTTTTTAGGCTCACTAAAATTGTGTTTACCTAAAATCAATTTTTGGACCTCATTGCTTAGTTTTGTGAAAAGTTATATAGAAAGGATCTGTTGCTTCCTTTGACACATACTGTATTATTTATTTCTTTATCAAAATAATTGAATAATGACTAACTCTTTGAAATTGTAAAAAAAATTATCGTAACTGGGATAATCGGTCGAGCATGATAACTTTGGCCAAGAATGATACCCATTTTGCAGAAGTTACAATGACCCCTCTTTTTAGGTGCCACCATCTTACTATTGGTATCGTGGGGCTAAGTAACAAAAGGTTCATTGCCCTAGGATCATATGTGACTATGTCATGTTCAAATTATGACATGCCAGCAAATTGTCCATTCTTTTGTCATTTGAATTGTACTAAAAACAGATGTTTTAGAACCAACAATTGGAAGGTAGTGGCGTTCAGTGTGCATGTGCTCCCTTGAGACCTGCAACCCTTGCTGCATTCTGTTTTAACTCTGTTTAATTTCATTGCATTTCTATTTGGCATCAATTTTGTTTCAAAGTAGGGATTCATGTTTTATGTTATCATGTGTGTTGGCAACAGATTAGGGTTAATAGTTCTTCATATTTTAAACTTTAATGTTGTGTTTTACCAGCTTAAATATAAATTTAGATATTTTATTGCAACTCTAAATGATGCAAATCTAGCATTGACCTTGTAACTCCAAAGGTTGCAAACGTACTGCTATTCTTGCATCTCCAAAAGTTGCAAACTCCCTCCAACAGAATTATAAATCATAAAAATATTGAATTGTTTTTTATTTATTTATAATTATTGTTGTTACTAATCCTGATTTCACATGACAAACTTGTTAACATTAAAACTAAATTAAACTAATGTGATTATGCAATACATCAAATTGCGTCGATACATCGTTGCGTTCTAGTGAGAACCACGCTTTAGATATTAAAGTATTCTCAAATTTTAAATACACCTTAGACTTTTTAGTAGCTACATCACAGAACACCTAAGACCTAAATTAGCATAATTAAGATCAAATATGTGTTAGATTGCAACCTTTATTTTCAGGCATCAGTGTAGAAACATGTTAAATCTCAGCTTAAAATGGTGCTGCTAAATAATAATCCATTTACCCTTTGTGTTAAAAGTCCTATTGTTCATTAAATAACTCTTTTCAATTAAAATGGAGTTTATAAATACCTGATTTTTTCTGATAGAGTAGTCATGTACAATCATTGAAAATACAAATGTTACATTACTTGTATAACACACAAACATGCACTTTCTATTAGAAGTGTAGTGTTATGATATGGCAACATATTAGAAGTGTAGGCGGCCTACTATAGTATAAATTCTTCTTTGTTCATCACACAAAAAATATACATTTTGTTATTGTTTAGACAGTATAACCCCCCTTTTGAATACCCTTATTCAAGGGACACCTTA
Source organism: Antedon mediterranea (assembly GCF_964355755.1). Taxonomy (NCBI): domain Eukaryota; kingdom Metazoa; phylum Echinodermata; class Crinoidea; order Comatulida; family Antedonidae; genus Antedon; species Antedon mediterranea. Next base: position 29,105,916 of record NC_092675.1, read on the forward strand.
ATACATTTCTGTGGAACGAACGAGGAGCAGTATGTTGTAACACTAGGCCAACCACTTATTTATTTATTTGAACCATATTTAATGAGAGTGATCCATCCAGCAATTGCTGATCATTTGGAAAACCCCTATTTAAGTGACACCGCTATTAAGTGACACCGCTATTAAGAAAACACTGTTGCGCCTTGAAGGTGTCCCCTAAATAGGGCTTGTACTGTAATTTTTTCTGCTGTTTTTATATATTTTTTTAAACAATACATCCATATAATACAATACAGTTATAGCTTCTATATCACTTCTTTTTCTTATTTAGCACCAATCTGTAACGGAGCCAACGTAACTGGTTTAAGTTTCCCAGGGGACCTTGACAGTCCGAACATGTGTCAGTTCTCTAGTTCATTCCCGGGGGTAGCACACCCTATAAACCTCCGGAGAACGCCAATGTCACAGGCCCAACCGCAACCTATGAAACGACAGAAGAGAATCTCCAGTAGCATGGATGATGATATTGATAGTGTCGGCGAAGAAAAGATCTACGGTCATTCCCCTGCCTCCGTCAGCAGTCACTCGTCTGGTTGGCATAGCGACATTGATCCCGCCGGTAAGAAATGAAATGTTTTAATCATTTTCGAGTCATGTGGGATTCTTAAAGTTAAATTCAATTTAAAATTCCTGTCATTTATACTATATTTACTGAATTATCGAATCTTTAATATTGTTATCAAACATTAGTCATGTGACCGGCCTCTAAACTTATCAACCAATGAATGCTTAGAATCAAGTAAGATTGTCTGTTGCTTCGTAATGTTTAGCCAATCAGACGTTTGCTGTATAAGTACTTTAGTACCTGTGGGTATTGAATGGAGACGTTAAACTAAATTAATTATAATCATTTGAATTGATTGATTTTGAAGTTAGTTGTATTGTTTTTAAATCGGAGCAGACATGAATGACCGTTGATAGTTGTCCTTAAATAATTCATTCTCACTCTTTATTATATTATTGTAAACCAATGCATTGCAATGTAAAATTAACTGTCTATATCTCCTGTATTTCTTCCTAAGAAAACAAAAATAAGTAATACTGTAACATTTGTTCAGTCAGAATTCATGAACTGTAGGGCTTCCCTTTACATTACATATTTGAACGCAATATATAGTTGATTTAATCATCAATTTGCTATAATGTCATCAGGTTTGCTATGATGATGCTAAATGATAATAATAAATTATAGAGTACAGAGGCAATTTATTATTTTAAAATGAGTTATTTGGTCTATTTTCTATTTTTAAATAATTAGTTTTATTTCAAATATTAATATTTACTGTCTTTTTCTATTAAAGGTCAAAGTCCGGGTGCAGTGCCGTCACCAAATATTATTCACTCCAACAAGGTAAAAATTTCAGAGAAGGGCAGTAACTTTACAAATACGATTTCACCAACCAATGGAATGGCAGCGTTACTGAAGGTTCAACCTAAACTGGAGCCAAATCTAGTAGGATCATTTAGAAGTTGTGCTAATGAAAGTGATCTGAGAGGTGAGTAAAGGTTTAATTGTACATAGTGATTTTGTCTTCACTAGATGAGTAAAGACCTAGTCAAATTGTACCTAGTGATCTGTCATCACTAGGTAAGTGATTGTCTTCACTAGGTGAGTAAAGGCCTAGTTCAATTATACCTAGTAATCTGTCTTCACTAGATGAGTACTAGTCAAATTGTATCTAGTGATCTGTCATCACTAGGTGAGTGATTGTCTTCACTAGGTGAGTAAAGACCTAGTTCAATTATACCTAGTAATCTGTCTTCACTAGATGAGTACTAGTCAAATTGTACCTAGTGTTCTGTCATCACTAGGTGAGTGATTGTCTTCACTAGGTGAGTAAAGACCTAGTCAAATTGTACCTAGTGATCTGTCATCACTAGGTAAGTGATTGTCTTCACTAGGTGAGTAAAGGCCTAGTTCAATTATACCTAGTAATCTGTCTTCACTAGATGAGTACTAGTCAAATTGTACCTAGTGTTCTGTCATCACTAGGTGAGTAAAGGTTGTTATGCTTTCGAAATGCAAGCAATGTCATATTATATTGTTATGTCGTAACAGCAAAGTGTTCAGATTTGCTTAACTAAGCCTTTCGTTTGAAATTGAAGTGTCACCGATTTGCGCGAACATCTGGTATGCAGGAGTAAATTTGATTAGAGGTCAAAATCGTTGATGCATGACTTTCGTATCGTAAGCGTCATTCACTAATCTTGTACCCCTGTCATAAGAGGTAGTTCAGACCTATGGAGTTGTACTCCGCATATGATTCAAAAGCATAACTTTTTAGGTCTGAGCAGGCCCTAAGCCTGGTTTCATACTTCACTGGTAAAGGTTGACTTAAAGAGTGCTTTTGTCTATAAGTATCACAGTCTTCACTGTATGATTGCTTCACTGTGACATTTTTCCTTCATTTAACTCAAGTTCAAAATTGTGAATTAAGATTATTAGAATCATTAAAATTATCAGCTAAAAAAATTGTTTTTTACTTTAATAAGTTTTTTTTTTGCTTGAATTTCAGTGGCCACATCACTTTATTCGCTCAACCAGTCTGATTTCTTCGGCACTCACTCTCGTAGTATACAGGGCAACAATTTAACAGATTTTGTACAGTATGTTTGTGATCAGGAAACAAATAACCAGGTATGTTCAATATCATTGTTCATCATTCTTCTTATCTCATTTATATCTAATTATACTCCTATGTAGTTTTAAAGAGGCAAAATCACGACTATACTACATTCAACATTGAATACTGTTTTATTTTATACTCCGATTGTATTAACAACTGTCTTATTAAAAAGTCTTTTCTCTCAGAATTTAGCATAAATTAGGGGTTGGGGTTATATTTCAGCATAATATTAATAATATAATAATAAAGATTTCTAGAGCGCACACCTTGCCACCAAAGATACTCAAGGCGCTTAATTATACTGATTTACAATATGTTGGTTCATATGGAGTTTCTTTTTGTGACCAAGGAGTTGATCAGCTCAATAGTAAGCGTTCCATTCGGGACGGTAGACAAAAAAAAAAATGGTCATTTAACATAATACAGTCTGCTATATTAAGTTTTTCATCTACAGTCCCGAAATGAAAGCTTACCAATATGTAAATGGTAATTATTGTGGTTTAAACCTCATATTACAAAGTCAATTTTAATTTCAAATTTGTAGAATAATATTAACTTTTACCTATTTTGTTGCCAACAGCATGGTATTACAGGTAATGCAAATACAAAGATAGCCGGATTTATTCCTGCCACGATGCTACCCCCTCCACCACCGCCACCTATGGCCCGACCAGTTGCTATAGCAACGTCAATTGGTCAAACAGGGGTGTTATCAATGTCAAACCCATCGATTGGCAGCACACCAGGTTAGTTAACTATTCTTATATTGTTATTGTGTTTATTGTTTAAAGCACAAACAAACAAGTTAGTGGACAAATCTAATTCCATGACCTAGATGATCGTAGAGGCGTAGCAGATGAGATACAGTAGTAGTACTCATCATAATGCAATGCACAGGCATAAGCCATATTTCCCAGTGGTGCCCATTTCCTCTCTGGTCTGGCAGGGTATTTTGCTGGATGGCCGTCGTTGGTTCTCCTGAACCGACGCCCTTGTAGTTAGTTTTTTGTTTTTAGTACCAACTGGGTGTCCAAGTTTTAGAGGAGGTTTAGTCACCGGTGTGTGGCAGTAGCTGTGACAAATAATTGAATTTAATTAATTGTAAAAATTATTTTTTAAATCATTAAATTGAGGTAGTTACTATTGATATTATTATTGAATTATTTTTACCATTTTAATAGGAACAACAAGTGTAGTGAGTGCTTGTCCAACGACACCACCGGGCAGAAGTGTCATGCACAGTCCGTTCACCGTCTTACACAGGCCAGAGAACACCATGTTATACACACAACAACAGGTACATATGCTTATTGAAATACTTTGGTTCGAGTGAGTTAGCGGTTAAGACAGTAGAACCGTAATTACATTCAGCAAGGGTTCAAGCCTCACCCGCTCAATGGTTCTGGTGGTAGAACAAGTCTTCTCGGATAAGGACTATAAACCGTTGGTCCAGTGTACACATCTGGCTCATGTGCACTTAAAAGTACCTAGTACATCTTTCGAGATGAGTAGGGGGTTACACCGGTGTGTCTTTGACTGAAAAGGTTACCCAGTATAAATAAATAACAAATTTAGAATTCACAAATGTTAAGCTATGCTTGGAGAGCCTTGCAAAATAATAATATTCTACTTAATCGTTTAGTAACAAAATGTCATCTGAACCTTTTAGAGGTTTGATTCCAGGCAGTGATCTGAAGCCTGTATGTCCGTAAACTTGTTATATTTCCTCATCTTCTTAATTACCTCATTTTCACATCACATTGGCCAAATGCTTGGTTGTAAAACAATTGGTACTTTTTGTTTTAAAGCAGTTGTTATCATACCCAAATATAAGCCCAGTGAATATCAGCCCAACGACATTCAGTCCGACTACATTTAGCCTTCTGACTTCACCTGTGGCCACACCAAGAACTACACCAAGATCAACGCCGATACCCAGGTGGACAACGCCCCTGATATCGTTGGATGAGAATGCAGATTACGCCATGTTAGCAGGTGTGTAGCTCTAGTTTGTGTGGCACTTTGGTAAAGAAGACAGTATTGTCCTTGTTCATGTTTCTAAAGCTCTGTCTATACTATCAAACTTTATGTGACAAAAAAATGTAATGTGCCCATATATGGACATGATGATGTCATATCACTACCATATTTGAGCATATCAAACTTTTTGTCAAACTAGTTTGATAGTGTAGACAGAGCTTAACATTTATTGGCTTATAAATAAAAGCGTTAGGCAACATAATATCATGTTTGATTTTTTTTTTCTGGTTGTTCATTGTTTTTAAGAATAAGTTTACTCAAAATGTTTTTCTTTTCTATTGTGTAGGAATGATTCCAGGTGCAGCGACGGATGAATCTATCATTAGTAATGATGGTAAGAAGTAGCTATATATCTACAATTTACCAAGCATTTTGATACAATTTTTACTGTATTTTATCACTTCTTCTTTTAATTTCATTTCATTTTATTGCATATCAAAATCGCAGCCAATGGCTGAATTACATGATACTTACAAATATAAAAACATTTAAAACAGGCATAAAACAGTATATAAAGTTCACATAGAAATCAAAGAACAAATAAAAGTGGAATCAAACATATTGCACAACTTCTGTTTCACATCTAGTAGTATTTATTTTATTATACACAATAAACCTTTCCCTTAAATAAACTCCCCATAAAATTCCTCCTGATTAATAAACACTCTGGGGAATTTATTCAAATAAACACGATTTTATATGCATAGCATTCTGATTGTCATAGCAATATGGACAATATATCCAAGCATAAGTTGTAGTTAGCATTTTGCGAATGCTGGTATAACTTAATTTCGAATAACACACAATTTTTATGAACTGAACAACATGCTATTTATTACTCTCAAATTCTATGCATATTCTCAGAACAATTGATTAAAATTCTTGGAAAGAACATGACGTGCTTAGTATTAGGTAGATGATACTATGCAGGCAGTTGTTGAACATGTATTCAACATCCCAGTGGGAGCGCATTGCTACACCTTTCTACCCTGTTGTCATCATGTTAACATGCCTCACAAATGTTGCACGTTCAGCTTTTTTTTTTTTTTTTTTTTCATACTCAGTGTAGACAGAGGTTTAGAATAATAAATGAAGTAGAATCATGCTACGTGAGTAATGTAGAACTCCTATTAAAGGGACACCTTTCAGGACCCAAAAATGTCTCACCTTAAAAGAATGAGTTCTGCTGTATTTTCATTAATTGGCCATGCAAACAATTGATATTTCCCTTTTTTTTTTGTTTCAAATTTTAATGCTTTCTACTTTATTTTTACAGAGCAGAGATTTGTACCAGTTCTAATGAACACCGAGCCAATGGATACAACTAACAGTGTGCCTAACACCCCCACCAAGTAGCTGATTGGTCCGTTAGTTTGATAGTTGATAGCCACCAAGAAGTTGATTGGTCTGTTAGCTTGGTGTCGCTTCTACTAAACAGCTGATTGGTCTTTTAGCTCTATGTTAACGCCCACAACTTAGACATTTGGTCTATTAGCTTGGTAATGTGGAGTTGTGAATCTCAAACAAACAAACAAAGCAGCCATACCATTGAAGAAGAATTACCTACTTCATGTTTGTATATATATTATTATATATAGCAAGAAAACCCAGTTTTTGTGCTTCCATATTTGTATATAGATATTACATTATATATATAAACAATGCACACTTTTGTGCTTATTTTGTTTCTTTTTCAAAATTATAATTCCATTATTAGTAAATAGTTAAGACAAGAAGAGCCTTGATATTTGAGAGTTGGCATGGATGTAGATTAGTACTACCTCTCTGGCTGTCGTCGTCATCGTCCTGTGTTCCCATTGGCTACTCTAACGACCAATAATCTGTCTGTCAGATTGCATCTCGCTCCATGTTTACTAAGAAATATGAAATGGACACACTGGTTTGGAAATTGTAATAATTGAAAGCAATAATTTAAATTGAATATAGGTAATTGATTGTATATTATAATTGATTGATAAATTTATTGTTGAAGAAATGGGTAATATTTTTTTCTGACATATGATGTTGACTGCCAAGTAAACGTTTTCTTCAATGAAACATTTAAAAATGCTTCACAGAAAATAGATAAGGTCGATGGAAACGGAGAATGCAAAGAAATTGATGTAATATGTTGAGGTGCAATGAACTGCAGATTATGTGTTGTTATAATTTTTACTTATGTAGTGCTGCAACCAGTTAGAGCGCCCTCTATGGTATGGCCAGTTAGAGTGCCCTCTATAATGGCTTACACATTAGTGGGCAGTGTTACATTATGTGAGGGTAATACTGTAGATATAGAATGTTGACTGGTTTGTTGCGTTATGAGATGTAGAAGCCATGGGTAAAACAGGATCGAGAACATACAGTGAATTTTAATTACAGAAGGGATATTTTATTATTAAGGATTGTATATATTGAAATGTGTATATTATTTTTTATTAAGAGTTGATAGGTGAATTGAAATATCACTGGTACATCCAACCGAAACAATTAGCATGCTCAAAGATTGGTTTTAAAATATGGCTTATGTAAAAGAATAGAATTTTTAAAATGTTAATCAAATTTTAAATTAATTAGATTTTCTAAGGGTTTCAGAATTAACTGCTAAAAAAGATCAAAACTTAACATTTATTAAAATAGTTAATCTATGTTACTTAGATTTTCTTCCACTGTCTCTTCCATATTTTAAATATTTATTTGCATCACCCAAAGGCCTCTCACTTTATAACATATAAAGGTTCTTAAACAAATGAAAATAAATTAATTTGTATTTTAATTATGTTTCTGAATTGAATGAATGTTGACCCTTGACCTGCAACTTATCGTACATTTGAAATGTACAAAATATATGTGTCAAATTATGTTGTATTATTTTAATGCATTTTATTTCTTTGTAAAAATAGTTTTTAATTCTCACATGAAAGAGATGTTTCAATGAATTAACTGTTTAAAGTGAATTAAATATTTAAAAGTCAAACAGGGTAGTTTTACACATAAGAAATGGAAATAATATTAAATTACAATAAACAAGATGTAGAGAAAACAAAATCTGTAGAATGAATTTGAATAAAACCATAGATAGCAATACACAAAATTAATTCTGAACAGTTGACTGTGAAAATATGAAGTGAAACATTTTTTAACCAATCAAAGGTCAACATTTTTATTTTTAATAATAATAATAATAATTAATAAGGTTATTTGTAACTTCTGTACAGAAAAAGACAATTAAGCATGTTATAAATAAAATAAGTTTATATAAACTATCATCACGCATTCATGTGGTAGTGTTGATTCTTAGGCTACACTAGCAAACTTTTGTGTTCTGCTGCATACTCCGAGTATTTTAGTCTCTGTTACTGCAGGATCACATGACTACAAAGACTCTTATTGATTGGCTGACAAACTTTAGCAAACTAGTTGGTCAAGAAGGTGCATGGCCTAACTTCTGAAAACTAGTTTTCTGCAGTTTAGCAAAGGTTTTCAAATGTTTGTATACACTTGCAGTTTGTTTAAGTTTGCATTTACTAAAGTTTGTTAGTGTAGACTAGTCTTTACATAATTGGATTAAGTTAGTATTATCTTTTTATATTATTTTAAGGAGATAACACATACGTTATGCTTGATATATATCTTAACACAGTCAAAGACTGACTGCCTATACTCAGATTTAAAATGTAGTAAATCTTAGACTACAGGTATAACCTGATTGAAACGGTTTCTTTTACGTCGTAAACAACCAAAGTATTATTTTAGGTTTTCTATATTATCTTGACTTGGTAGAAACAATCAGCCAATATTTTATATATTGTCAAGGAGGACATCGTTATAGGGAGGGGATTCAGGCAAAATACAACCATTATATTTATCTTTCTTTGGATTGAAGCCCTTATAAAAAAAACCTTGTCCAGAGAAACCAAAAGTTTTTTTATGTGAAATAAATTCAAATTTGTTTTGTCAAATTATATTTTTGGGGCCGTTGCAATTAATTAATCCTTTCTTAGTTTTCATTTGAGTTTTGTTTGTTTACAGTGCTTCAATGTATATAACAACTTATTTTAAAAGTATTATTACTATTAAGTTTGAATTTTTTTTTGTTAAATATTAAAACTGTTGTTAACCTGTGCACCTAGTGCGAGATGTGAAAGTTATCTATAATTATAGAGAAGATGAAAGTATATTTTCAACGATCAAAACATGTATAAAAGGCTATTTTTGTGTGTTTATTATGCATACGGTTATTACTATTAAGTTAACAATTGCTTAAGGCTTGTATTAAACATGGTTATATTACACCTCTCTTAAAATATACTCATAAGTCTGCTGTGAAAGACTATAACAGAAGTGTTCATGTTTTTATAGAAGTCAGAAAATTCATGCAAGATATGGGTACTGCAGATGATGCACATTTAAGCTTGGTTCCCACTAGGACTGTGTTGACCAAATGACAAGCAACATTGGTCAACTCACTTACGTTGCGTTACGTCCTTGTGTTGCATCTCTAGTGGGAACCAAGCATTACTGTACTTCAATGTTCTGTTAATCCCAAATTTGTTTTGAAATACTGCAAATTCCTTAATAATTATGTCTTAAATTGGCACGGATTATAAATACTGTTAATTCCTAGGTTATAAATGTTAATTGAATTGAAAATAAATTTCTGTTATAATACTAGAAATTCCTGATAAAGCACAATGTTCTAGAGATCGAGGTTTTATTTGACAGTGAAGTATAAATTAAGTGATTAATTGAAAGAGTAATTTTTTATTTTGTTGCCCTTTTATGCGGTCATGCCATTTGATTTTAAAATCTTGGATATAAGTTTTAAATGTTTTCCAGTTTTTTTAACTCACTACTAATTAAAAGTTTATTTAGAAGTGTGGTTAGTTTTGTAATTTTTGAAATTTAAATGTGAATGTTGTAGGATAACCAGATTCTTGCAACCTATCTGTAGAATTGTGCATAGGTGTGGACGGCACAACTATCATTCATCTCCCCTAAAGGGTGGGGGGGGGGGGGTGGTGGGGGTCCCTTCGCAACCAATTTTGATTTTGGCTGATGCTTACATATTAGAATGTTTTCATTTGTCCCTAGTTGGAACGTAATGTTTAATTTATAATTTTAGCATGTTCGGGATGCGTTTTTATTATGATGAAGTAACCTGTGTTAAAATGTATTTTATCACAAACTAATGAATTGTTTATTGGAGTGCAATGCTATTTAAAAAAGGTTTTTTTTCTGTGCCAAATTTTTCGAATGCTATAAACCAAATAGTGTTAATCTGTAGATGGTTGCAGAAAAGTTTCTCAATTGGATTTGAAGGTTAAATTCTGTTAAAATGCTTATTTTGCTAAACATGTAGATCTCGCAAAATTCATAAATTACATTACACGTGTCTGAACTATAATTAGTAGTTTCATTTATGTTTAAGTGAATTTTACGGTATTTATTTTGCAAAAACTTGACGTTACTTGACTTAATGTTGCAGACATTCCAATAAAAAGGAAAACAAAAGTTGCGAATCTTTGGATATAGTTGAGGATGGGCAGAAGTTGCAACATGTCATGTAATAAATTTTTACGTAAGTGGATAGAATAATTGATAACTGTGCCTTGATTAACATTGATTTTAAACAAGTTGAAGTGTATTCATCCCTTGCTATTTTTTTTTAGAACTTTTCCTTCAAATTAAATTATAAATTGTACAGCTATCATTTCATAATAACCATATATGGGCACATCATTACTGTATTTGGGCATATTATTATAGTTTATAACCATACGTGGGCACATTACTATATTTGGGCATGTCATAGTTTTATGGAACAGGTGGTATGTTAAGCAATTAGCTAAATGTTTCAAACTACATCTTTATAAATGAGGCAAGGTAGACCAACTGTTTGTAATGTTGTAAATGATGTTTAAATTCTGCAAAATAAGAGTATTTTTATGCAGAATAAATTAGTTTTATATTGTGGGGACAACATTTACATATTCAGCTGATATAAATTTGTATTATTGTTTTGTAATGAATAATATATTTGTATGAATGATTTTTGGTCTGTCTTGCTGATGTTGTAATCTTTTTAACAATTTTTTTTTTCTTGCAATGTTTTGCCTGACTTCAATATTAAGAGCGTAAACTAGACATTATATTCAATAACAAGTATATTCGAGAAGTGTACAGTTTGTATAATATGCATACAGCTTGAAAAAAAATATACCATGCACAAAATTACTAAAAGATTTGTCTTTGATTGTTTTCTGTCCATATCTGCTTTCTGTTTGTCGCCCTCTCTTGGAAATAAGCAAGTCTTGTGTTGTGTCTGCAACCAAATTATGTTCCACATACAGTACTTAAATGAACAAACAAATTTTCTTGGAATCTTTGATGAAGACTCATTTTAGGTTGAACAGGGAATTGCTAATTAACGACCAGAATTTAGTATATTCAAACCTGATTCGATAGAAAAACCTTGTTACTGCCCTCAACATGTCAGTAGTCAATTGTCAGTTTTACACAAACACACAAAGTTCTGTTTAGTTATAAAAAAAATTATTTACTGTATAGTGTTTTAATTATCTATCAGTATCAAAATACAAATTCAAAACTAGGCAAAATTGTTTGCCTCACAAAACCTTACAAGAGCAATTTAGTTTATCTGTTTAAAATGTGTCCATGAAAAAGGAATAATCATTTTTATTAATCTGCCGGAAGGAGACAAGAAGTCTGTAATTTTGATCCATTTTATTGTTGATGATATAAGCCTAGTTTAGCATATCATTCCATTGTGTAGACATTCTGATGAGCGATGAACAAATCAGTAACTTTTAAAGTTCTGGCCAATTGGACACCAGGTGTCGTCAACGTCATTGACACGTTCACCTGCAGTGCGGTTAATTGACTAGAAAATCAAGAGAACGAACATACGCGATATAATTATTTCACGGTTCAGCCTACAAACAGCGACTTTTCCACAACTCATTAAATAAAATATAAATATCAGCTTTTTATCGATCATTTCTATTACCATTTATTGTCACCATTTCTTAGCAAATTGCTATTTTCTTGCTCAAATCAGAAAACAATCACAAAATATTCTTAAAAATTAAATTATAACCAGAATTGCAACCAGAAAACATGCATTTCTTTACATTTAATAAATAACATATACTGTATTATTACTGCAGTATTATTTCATCATGTCCATTTTGGATATTTACTGCATTTGTAATCGACAAAAACAAGAAAATGTAATTGAAATACAAACTATTAACCTAATTAAACCAAAGTGAGCTGTTTTGTTTTGATAACACCTATTACTCAAATTTTACATTTAAAAATTAAAACTAAACAACAAAGCTATAACCTTGGTTCGAACAGGGATTCACTCTTCCCTGGTTCGAACAATAATAGGTAAATCTAGGCAATTAAAAACATGAACAACTTAAAAAGCAAGCAAAGCAACTATTAATGAATGGCATAGCACCTATAATTGTTTCGTCTTTCCCTTATGTGGCAGGTACAGTACCCACGCCAGTAACTATGTTGTTTTGTGAGTTTATATTTGTTGGGTCAAATGCATCATACTCATTTCAAAGGTAAATTACTAAAAAACTAAATTAAATATTACCTTTTATCATTACAATAAATATGTATATACAGTGGTTTATGCAGAGTGTACTCACATGGAGTGTGTAGAACGTGTTTGGTACATCACTTTCATTGAACTGTTTTTAGCTTTTTAAAGCTTGTTCAAGGTTATTTACAACAAATACATCACATAGGATTGTCGTAACACACATCTAAGTCAATAACTTACTATTCTAGTATAATAAATAAAAGACATTTTTATCTTTACAGACAATTATATAACAGTTAGTGGATGCTAATTGATCCTCTTAATAGTTACAGCTCTCATAAGTACAATTATTGCAAGCTAAGACTAGGATTAAACAATTGCATTGATTCCTCTACTTAAGTAATTAAGCCTGGTTCCCATTAGGACGCTGACCAATCACACGCGACTGTTCGAATAATCTATCGCTTGTGATTGGTCAAATCACTTTGCGTTGAGCTACGTTCTTACGTTGTGTCCTAGTGGAAACCGAGCTTTATTCCATGCTCTGCTGCAGTGGCATGGCCAGAGAAGATGAACAAGAAATCACTCATCTGTTATGGAATGGATTTTGGCAATATATTATGAATGAATGCTTTCTTGCCATCATTTGGCGTCTCTTGGCCATCTCACTTCTAAATATCTCACCCATTTGGTTAAAACATTGCGTTATTTATAAATACGAATAAAAACACAGGTATATATTCACATTAGAATATTTGTATCCAAAAAATATACTATCTTTAAAGATCGTACCAAGAGTAAATATAATCTATAGCACTATATACACCTTTAAAAAACAGCATTTATTTAATAATTTAATGCGATTGTTTAACTTTTAATTGCATTGGCTAAGCAAATGGAGTGTTTCTATAGATACAGGAAGATCATTACCTAACACTAATTTGTTTTTTTTTGTATTTTTATTTATTTTTTATAATTTTTTTTTAACATTTTAAATATTTATTTTGTTTTTTTTAAATATTTTTTTATTTTAGTACAAACTTGAGTTTTCTATTCTCTCTTTTGTTTTTTTGTTTTTTTGTGGTGGTTTTTAGGTTTTTTTTAACAGTCTATACAGTATTATTATACACACATTTTACTCATTATTGATATCAGCAACATTGTCTTTGTGTTGTTTAGAGTGTCTATATATGGCAATTTTTTCAACATCAACATGATTAAGTTAATTTTGATTTGGCAAGTTAGTCTTGGCTGTGTGGCAAGAACATCAAATTTAATTAAATGCTCTAAAAAGGCAGAATAATTTTCTCGTAGAGCACACTGGTCATTTTCATCATCACATTTAATAATGCCAATTGTAAATGATGATGCAGAATATAATATTTACAGTACCAAAAGAAGATGCATAACTTCAAGGAAGTGCATAAATTGTCATGTTTAACCTAATGTGTGGAAGATAGAATATTACTATTATAAAAAATTACTATAAAAAGTATAGAAAAAATATACAACTTATGAGTCTGAGGAAATGTACAAAGTTATCTTATATACTGTTGTTTATGAAATGATCTATAACAGTAAATAATAAATAATATGAAGTTATGCATTTAAGCAAATGTATACAATCCATCACCTAGCACCAATAAGGCTATGTTCACACTCACAGCACAGGAGCGGATCTAGAGGGAGCACTACGGGATCCTCTGGATCCGCCCCTGCAGCGTTTGTTTCCAATTCAACGCAGCGTTAATTTTGTCTAACACTAGCGTTTGAACTGTAATTTCCGTCATCGCTGATGGCGGCCATGTCTGTTCGTGGCCAGCGTAAAAATCACTGTTGCCTCTCTCGTCTGTATTTGAATTCCAGATGTTGGGTATCCCAGACACAGTGTACCTAAGTCACATGCTACCAACCTTTCAGTCGTGAGTGTGAACATACCCTTGTACATATTATATATACAGTATTTACACAATTATGCTTAATAATTATATATATACAATATATACATATATGTTGAAATACATACAATGTTTACATATTAATGTATAAACAATTATACCAGATAATGTATTCATATTATAATATTGCTGATAATGTTTAACATAATCATTTGACATACATTACATGATTACATATTCTTCATCATGTTATTGTAGCAACATTCAATGTTGTTACGTACAATACATTTTGCTTATTTTGTATGTTTAAGCAAACCTACTAGTTACAAGGGTTTAAACATTCATTATTGACTGCTGCGATGACATTTCACTAAAGGAATTTGTAGGTTTTTGCATTATACATGTGCTTTCCTTTTTACTGAATTTTTCCTAATTACTAATCTCAAACTTGTACTCCATTCACGTCATCGTAAGTAACTTTACCATCATAGCTATAGTCAATCATGGCCTGGGGGTCAAGGTCAGGGTCACCTCCCATTGTTGTTCCATTTCGTTGATGTACTTCAAAAGCCTCTCTTCGGTGGTCAACAAGTGCTGGACCCCATGTATCAGTTGAACTGGCCATTACTTTCAATCGCTATAATAAAATAAAATAAATATTATTTATACTTTCTGGGTTTCTTCTTCACTCATAAATAAAACTGAACTGAAGTATATGTGTGATACATGTTAAGCTTTGCATCCACTATCAAACTATAGTTTGACAAAAAAAGTGTGATGTACCGAAATATGGCAGTGATTTGCCCAAATATGGTAGTGATATGACATCATTAAGTCCATATATGGGCACACATCACATTTTTTTGTCACATAAAGTTTGATAGTGTAGACAAAGCTTTCGTCATCCAACCATTACACGATAAAGCACCAACAAAAATGTTTTGTATTACTCATAGTAACTTACGTCAAGAGCGGAACCTTTCTGCTTAATGAAATCATAGATGGCAAGTCCAGGAATGGGCACAACAGCAGTAGCGTACAGGAACCAACCAATCACATGAGCCCAGTCGGGAAAATCAGAATCTCCGACAGTAGGAGCTGTCCAGTTAGCCCAGTCAAATAAAACGACAGCCTGGAAAAGACAAAATTAAATATTTTGTTATTGAATAATTTTAGTAATATCTTTTGTATTGATAGATACACATTATGTAATCATCATACCACCATTGCCAACTATTGATTCCTAATTAGCAAAGTGTAATAGATAATTTGTTTGTTTTTCACCTAATTGTTTAATTCTATTGATCAAATTCTAGGTGACCTTCTTCTTGTATTTATATTCAATTTATGTACAATATTTGTGTTTTATTTAAATGTGTGTTGAGTTAAATTCACAAATAAATTTCCTCTTACTGATAATATTACAGGTGTAATAGCAAGCCAGTTGAGAGGCCACCAGTAGAAGAGAGGTGAATCCACAATGCGGTCACCGACCATCGTACGGATATCATTAACGAATCTCTTGTAACCATACAACCACGCAATTCCAATGCATTCTCCGAGACCGTATAACAGGATTGGGTTTGCTACGTATGAATCGATTAATGCAACCCAGTAATTACCAGCCTGAAATTACAAAATGATATGTAATTATTATTAATTATGCAAATATGTAAATTATTATTAATTATGCAAATTATTCAATACAGAAATCAACTTGATATAAATTTAATTGTAAATAACAAACTTTAATATCTTAATGTTTTTGATGAAGATAAAATAAAAAAATAGAAAATAAATTTAAATAAATTAGGCCTATTAAATACAGAAACATAATTGTCGTGTTTAAAGAAAAATGATTTATACTTCAGAGTTTTAGAGCTATAGTAAGATATAAATGACAACTTATGTTTTTTTTAAATATATTTCTTTGATATTAATACTTATTGCATGAATCATTCATACTTTTATTTTATCATATTTAATGTCTAGTGTATATACCGTAATCTACTTATCCATACCTGAGATACACACAGTAAGCCAATGAAAAAGCTAAACGAACAAAAAGCCCCAAGTACGTATAATTTCTTCTTCCTCAACTGCTTTGGATATTCGTCGATAACCGCTGTGATTATTGTTTCAACAATTACAAACTAGAACAAATTGAAAAATTAGAACACATAAGCTATGGTGAGTGGAAACACACGCTTAGTCAATTTAGTGTGAAGTGAGCACTTTAAGTACATGGAAATAGACACTTACATTGAGAATATGGCATGAATAACAAAAGATAGATATAGTTATAATAGCATTAGGAGGTTTAAATTAAAAAAAGTATTTGCTATTTGAAGAAGGATTAATTGTTAATCTCCAGCATATTGTCTGTTTTACATCCTGTATTAAAGGCTAGAAAATTGTGAATAAGCAAAATACCAACCTGGCTATCAAGTCCAAGAGTTAGCAACATGAAGAAAAACAGGAATGCCCATACTGGAGCGCCAGGCAGACTAGCAACAGCTGAGGGATACGCGATGAACGCTAAACCAAAAGCTGAAAGAACAATCGTCAAAATATTTATGATTTAGTGAATTTCTAACTCCATTTTTCCCTTTAATCTGTCTTTTATAAAATATAAATCAGTATTTATTCTGGGTTGATTTGGATTAAAAAAGATTTTGATATGTAATTATATTACTTTTTAATATGTGTATCCATCACACATTGGTTCATATAACAACCCTTTCTACCTTCTAATTATTGCAATACTTCTTTGTTACTTACATTGTGTGACCACGTCCTCAATTGGCTTATCAAGTTGTTGTGCCATGTACCCAATGATAGAGAAGATCACAAAACCAGCTAATAAACTTGTTAAACAGTTCAAAATTGGGATGATCATAGCATCTCTGTTGGAAAAAAAAAATTTAAATTATAAAGTTTTATTTCCACAATGTAAATACAAAAGTTGTTATAATTAGAAATTGTACTTGTACTGGAAAAAACTAATAAGTTTTAAAGAGCTTTAAGGTTTCTTAGTTATATTACTGAAATTTATAATATTATACCTGAAGCAGTTGTTTCGGAATTTGTTGTATGAAGCTAAAGTGATGAGTCCGCCCCATGAAGCACTGAGGGAGTAGAAGATCTGAACGGCGGCGTCTTTCCAAACTTTAGGGTCCTTCAATCGGTGCCATTGTGGTGTGATGAAGTACTTGATACCTTCTTGGTGTCCATCAAGAGTTAGGCCCTTGATCAGCAGAATGATAAGGACAACGTATGGGAAAGTGGCTGTGAAGTAGACTACCTTCCCTGATGATTTGATTCCCTTGGCTAAGCAAACAAAAACAATACCCCAGGCTAGCAGGAGACACAGACCTAGTTCCCACACAACATAGCCGGTGTCATTGATGCTATCAGATCTCTGTAAAGCCTCATATCTGGGGAGAAGAGCATAACAATTCATCAAACCACTATTCACTTTGAATTAAAATACCTAGAAATAACCCCATAATCTTTTAGAATGCTTCATGCAGTGTCATTGACGTCACTACCCAAACTGATTATTATCGATTTTTGTTATTTTAATAAGTACCCAGGGTTAATTTTCTGTCAGTCATGATTCATTACCCCTTTTAATGTTCTACTGAAATTGAAAACAAGCGTCACATTCGACGAGATGTTTTTAAAAACAATCTTTTATTTTGTAGGATTGAGAATTAGAAATGGCTAGTTGGAAACAGATCTAAAAATGTAAATACTGTATCAATGTAAAAACTGTATTAATGTGAATTCAAATAAACGAACAAGTAGTCTGACTTACAAATAAAATTCTTCACTTGCGCCAACACGTTCTTCTCTGAAAGGATCAACGTACAAAGACTTATCCCCGCCCGCACTAATGTTGTACATAGCCAACTCAGCTTCCGAGTAGTCACTCATGTAAGCACAGGTATTGTTAAATGTGACGAATGTACCGTTGCCGTGTACGCAGTCTTGCACCATCTCTGCACAGTTGAAGACTGAGTTCCATGCGTGATCGCAGCCAACCCACGGGAGACTTTTGGTGAGAGATGCGAACATGTAACGTATAGTATATGTGATAATTACGTTGTAGTAAATACCGACGTAGAATGAAACAGCCATCATTCCATAACCAATGCCTATAAAAAATATGAATACAATATGCTTAGATGGCCATCATTCTCTTCATGTAAATGTAAATTGGTTTTGGTTAATTTTATAAATAATAATGACCAATCAAAAGAATGAATATTTCTCCACATAAACTATTATTTTGCATCATGATTGTAAATATAATAAACTGTACAATGTAATCAAACATTTGTTATCACACAAAAAAAATATGATATTATTACTTACAAAATAATCAGCTTGTTTTAAATTTTAATAGATATTATCTGCATTTATTTACCCAAATTTAGGGTACATTACAAGCAAGTTATGGGAGATTTACCCACCAAGACTGATAAACACAAAGATTGGATTCAGATTATTATCATAAGATATGTGAGACAGTAGCAATATCTGTTGCAATGCCAAGTTAGATGCTTAACTACAATTTTAACATATCGTATCACGAACCTTTACATGCGATACAATTTATTTAATCTATGATAAAAAGCTGCATTGCATTTAACCTGCCTGAAGTGTATCTATTTAGCTAGTTTCATGCACCATGACTGGCGTCAAAATGTTCTAGCGTAATTGCACGGAAGTAGGGCTTTGAAAATTCTACAATTATATTAAGTGAGGATTCGTGACACGCGGGAGTTTCATGCGTCAAATGTAACACAATCAAGGACAATACATATAAAATATAATATTAAATTATGGATAAATAATATTTGGATAATCGTTATAGATACGGCACAGTTTTGGATTTGTTCCAAGCGAAATCAATAAGTCTCATGGAAATGTGACGCTTTCTTTTCAAATAATCTTTGATGAGGATCTTTATATATTTTGGTCGTCGTCCAAGAAATTAAGTTTTTTTCCCTCTCCTACTGTGCAGGATGCACTAACAAGGAAGTTCTCAAAATGCAGACACGGGGAAAGTACCCTAAAAATTCATAACAACTATCTTTTTGATAAAAACTATGAATGAAACATACAGTAGAACAATGCCCTTTCAAAAGTAAATAGTAATACTGCTAAAATGATTCATTTTGTTTCATTTTCTATAAAACCAAAACAAACCACTTGCAACATACATCAATGACTTTAAAACCACCAATTACAGACCTCCCTATAATAGCAATTGACTCAACAAAACAGTAGGGAAATTTGGCTTTAGTTAGGGATAGAATGATCTATCTAGTTCTATTTGTCCCATGACCTAGAGGATCAGAAGGTGCGTAGCAGATGAGATACTGCACCGAAGTCCTTCCATAGGGAATTAGTAGTTGCACTCATCATGATACGATACACAGGCACATTAAGCCATATCTTCCAGTGGTGCCTAAACCCCTTTCAATGTGCCTAGCAGGACCCTCTAGCAAGAGTTTATGCACACCGCGGCACAACACCATACAAAATTCTGGTATAAACTCCAGAATTTGTCTAGGAAATTTGTTAGTTTGTGTTTCAAATTATAAGGAAATATTTAACATTATTTCCGCAATAGATCTCAAGATTGTAATGTAATTCAAACTACAATAGTAGGCCTATATTCTTTCTTAGTAATTATTTCATTTTCTATTTCCTGAAATTAAAACGTACCTCGTAAAATTGGAACTGCACGCCATGAGGTTATAGGTCCGAGACTGCAGTATTGTCCAAAAACCAACTCCAAAAAAAATAGGGGAATACCAGCAAAAAGCAACATAATTGTGTATGGTATCAAAAATGCACCTGTAAGATAAAAAAGAAGAAAATATATATTTTTTGAAAGTCCACGTTTTATTTATCATTATTTTCATACTGCATCGAGTATGCAAGAAATCTTAAGCACTGTTTTGCAAATTAATACACATTATTGGGAAGCTATTTAATTATTGAGTTACTTAACAAATCAAAAATAAAACAGAAGCACTTTTAATATGAGTCCACTCTGGTCACATGACTGCTCACGCGTGACTCTGCGGTAAAGAGAAGCGGTAATGACGTACATTACCAACGTCAAATAACTCAGAATATCAATAATTTTCGATCGCAAAAAATTTACTTCTCAAATTAATCTAGAAAAAACATTAGGTATTTTCAGAGATAATCTTAAATGTGATTATACCATTTCCTTTGTTTTTTAATTGCAAAATTCTAATATCAATATGTTTCTACTACGGTAATGCTAAACTTATAAATTTCATGATTTCTTTATATACACCACAATCAATCACAATCACAATCAGAATCACAATCAATCAGAATCACAATCACAATCACAATCACAATCAATCAGAAAGGTATGAATTATCCAGTTACATTTTTTACCAAATTTTGTCAAAAATGATATAAAAAGGCCTATATCAATTATGCAAATAAAATATGTTAATTTAAAATACTAATAGTAATAAATATAGTAAAAATTAAAATACGTCTAGAGAGAAGCTCAACAACTGTTTTATTATTATCGTGACATTTAACATAAAAAAACCCACAAATTTGGCTGCAGTTTTCGACGAAAATTGGCATTGAAAATGTTTGATATTTTGAAGGACGTATTTGACACTTGTAAAAAATCATATTTTCACACGTTTGACAAATGATAATAAGATTATAATTAGTTAATATCATGTGTTAGACTTGTGATACAGTTACAAATAGTACCGTGAGTATGACTAATCATAGTTTGGCATCAACATCGGTTTAGTAAAGCCCTCATTAATTTATATTCCCTGTCGTCGAGAACATTCTAGTTAACCATATATTCTGTAATCAGTCTTAAATATACCGGTATATATATATTTGAACATTTTTATGTAAATTTAAAGTTAACAAAGTAAAAATTATGCAGATTAAAAAATGTATTGGATGAAAATATTTAGATATTAAGTATTATGTATACAGTATATTTTATTTCTTGAATTATAAATATATGGAAACAGTGAGCGGATGCAGTATTTTGAAATATAATTAGAAATGATTTAAACTTCAACTTACCCCCTCCATTGGAGTAACATAAATATGGGAAACGCCAGACATTTCCAAGTCCGACTGCGTACCCTAAACATGACAGAAGAAAATCTAATTGGCCAGACCAGTTTCCACGGACTTCATTTTCGTCTTTACTTGGGAGGTCAACGTCGTCGTGAGGTGCAGAAAAATCACTTGTCGGAACATGGCCACCGTTACTTAGGTGTCCATTTTCATCAATTTCAGTTACGTGTCCATCGTCTTTAGGAGGCTAAAATAAAAATATCAATATTTAATACTAATGATATAATGAAATAATCCTATATTAACATAATATAGCTTTTTTTTGCAAACAGTGTTTTTATGCATTATTGTGTGGATAACACCGATTTTTCTCCCAACAACAAATCTTAAGAAATGTGATGGAGATTATATACACAAAACAAACAAAAACATTAGGTTAACATTAGGTTAACATTAGGTTAACATTAAGTTAACATTAAGTACATTAGGTTAACATTAGGTTAACATTAAGTTAACATTAGGTTAACATTAGGTTACTTAAAATTCTTATAAGTAGCAACAAATGTAATGATTTAACATTAAAATCAAACTACATCAAGATTTCCATGAAAATTGTTGAACAGTTGTCCTGAAATATGATATTAAAAATTGAATTACTTTTGGTTTCTGGACAATACTAAACTAAATTAGTTATATTATAACATAATGAAACAAAAAATAGAATTTAAAAAGAAAGTCATAATTCACTCATAACGTTTACCTCCAAACTCTAGCCATGGTGATGGAGGTATAAAAATATACCTCCATGCTCTAGCCTACCAATCTTACCTTTTGCAATGCCATCTTTCAGTCTTAAATCTCAGTAAACTAATATATCAAACAAATTATTAAAAATTTACTTATTAATAACAAAACAACAAAGTTAACTCGTCTGCGTGAACTAATATTTGCAACTGATGCGCCACCATCAGGTGCTTTGTTTATGTTTACATTTTGATCCGGTCAGCGTATCCGACGATACATCCGGTTCCATTAATGAGAACTGCTCAGAGTACACTACCATATTTGGTAAAATGGGTTGTTCCATTATTATGATTTACATCTTTGTAGTCATCGACCTTCACTTAAGTGGTGTTGTCATAATCCGTTTATTTGACCATATGGTGGGGTCAGTAAATGAACACACTTGAACCTTTGTAATGTACAAAGTGTTATTGTTTTTATAATTTAGCAAATGACCCTCTTCCTCTCTTCGTCGACAGCTTCTGAATCGCAATCGGCTCATTTAGATTTTATTTTTTATGTATGAATGTATTTCTGGAAGGATAATTTACAAATCTACCATGGAGCTATCTACGGAGTCACCACCATAACAAATAAAACCCAATGAAAAATAATCAAACAGTTAAAGAAAATCTACATTCTATCTAGTCCCGATTGTAGTCTCCAGACAAACACCGCGTACAAATAAGGAATTTCGCGCCAGTCGTTAAACTTGGAATACGTTCAATACAAAGCGCGCCAAATATTCGCGCCAAACTGAACGGCATTGTCGACGACGGGAAGTCATGCCTAATTAAATTCACGAGTCACTTATCACGACCCAGATTCGGCGTGGGGTGTAATTTGCAACTTTCACTTGTTTTCCCCCCTAAATACGGATACAAGAAGTAGGCCTACGTACGTGAGCAATGTACTGTAATTGTTTTTTTTATTTATTACTCATGTTTGGTGGTGCTCAAGGAGCAATAGTATATGAGTAGGAGAAAGGGAGACAGATGATGCGATCACAAACCTGGTAGACTGATATTTTGATATTTACCCCGGGTAGCCTACACCCAGCCTATAAAAATGGTGTTTTACAATTTAATTTGGAAATCGACCACCCTTAAATTCATTATATCAACAAAGTAGGCTTACCGGTTTTGTAGATAAAAAAGCAGACAAAGGATTAAAAATATCAATAACAACTTTGCGGTGACCAATAATGTGGTTTTCCGTGAAGTATTGCTCTCCCGCGATAACAGCCCCCATCGGAACAAACGACCTGCTGATTACCGGTGGTAGGTACATAATTAAATTGATTTTTATATTGATAATGCGGAACCACAGGTCGTTCAACCTTGGATCAAAAACTAATCCATGTTTGTTTACACATTTTGTATTTATTATCATTTTATACCTGATTTAACCGTTTGTTTATTTATTTCCTTTATTGCATCCAGTAAACAGTGATGAAGTTCACATAAATACAGGTATTTAAAAAACTTTATCAAAGAAAACAAAACATAGTATAACACAAACCAAATAAGTTACTAAAATATATCATAGTCCACAAATCAGTCTTTCAATGGCCATCATATTCATAGTACATCCAGTAACACAAACAAAAAGGTGGTGTTTTTTTGCATGGTATTTATAAATTTAATGACTCGGCATGTTGGAATGGCCACATTATAATAATTGACCAATATGGAGCTGATTAAGACCAGACGGTTATACCTCCCGCACAAAAATGAAAACTGTGTGAATTTGTTGCGCCCTATGGGATCGATTCGGAAAGGCCTGTACTATTATCAGATAGATTTCCTCCGAACACTCCTTTATTTAATTGATCAAATTCCCGATGTCAACTTGGCTCGTTTCCAAGTTTTGCCATTCATTAATTCTTAAGTTATGCTTGCACACACACGGAACTATGCGATTGGCTGCCATGTGACACCCAATCATATTATGCTAATCATTCATAATACCGGTTTAACTGTTTGGTGTATTCATGATAAAATTACCTACTGCGGTAATGTATAATCAAAAACGAATTTAGAAAATGACATGATCAAACATCTATCATCAACATGAATTGTGTTCAATACAAAATGACATTATCTGACGATGATACACTGCGTAGGTAGAATTGCCATGGTAAACGCTATCACGTGTATGACCATAAATGGACATGAAGAGGAACGACAGCTGATAACTATATGTGTTTATTTCATATTGAAACAATTATCAACAGAAAATGTAGAAATATGTGCGGCATGACGACCAAAAGGAAGCGTATATAATAGCATATAAAATGAAATCAATCCATAAAAAATGTATGATCAGAAATGATACGCTTGAGGGATCCAAACAGCGGTTACCGTAAAATCATCAAGAAAACGGTGTTACCGTAAGACTTGGAAATTAACATAAAAATTCTGAAGCATAATTGAGTCGGATTCGGTCTTGCATCACTAAGGGTGTTACGCGTATTTTACCGCCAAACGTCCCTCACTTTAGTTTTATCAAAATGAGATATATTTTGTGGTTTAACATTATTAGTAACGATTTGGTATTATGATCTGACAATGCTTAAAACCACTAAGATTAAGTAAGATTTTAAAACGGAAGTTTGACAATGAACACCTTTAATCTATACGTATTTCTCGTTGATTATTAGAAAAAATGATAATTTATCATTTATAAATGACCTCAAAAACTAGATGATACTTTCAATCATCCTTGATACGTTGGAAATGTTTTACATCGTCTCTTTTTGCGCTAGCCTACTATAACCAACAACCTTAGTTCGAGAAATATTGTTTTTATTATATATCTAACTACTAACCACGTTAATTAATATACTGTAATAATTATATGAGCCTATGTTTAATATTTATACTGTGTTTATACTTTTAATAAACAGAAAACGACACTTACCGTCTTGTCGAATTTTCATCAATCATGCTGACTAAATTTATGAATTATCCCAAATATTAAACTTTCCTACTAAAAAATAAGATATATTAGACTCACCAGTGGTTTGTATTCTTTTTGTTCCGCCATAGATACAATGTTTTCAATATAATAATTTGTAAATGCTTTTATTTCGTGTTTGTTGTGTTCCGTTCACTTTGTTATTGTGGAGATGTCAACAAAGCTGTGCATATATACTACTACGGCACATTATTGTTATTGGCTTTCTTGTGAATGGATTGTGTGACGCATAGAGTTACGCTATTGTGATTGGCTTATAGAAAAGGTGGACGTATTTTGCTTAATATAGTTCAGCTGTCCTGATTGGCTAAGAGAAAATAGGTGGGCAAAGCTATCAATTAAAATTGATAAAGGGGCAGTCAAGGTTGTTATTGTATACCTCCCCATCTATACTGTAGTAAGAATTTTAAATATTTTATATTATACGGTATAATAACACCAAAGACGGAAATACTTGGTAAATGTGTTGGTTCTGTATGTAGCCTATTGATGCCAGTACTCGTTAATTACAGACTCCTCGTTTATTAGTGGATTTGAGGCATTCTTGACAAATGACAATGATTTTATTTCTACTGGATCATAGGATTTGGGAGAGAGAGAGAGAGAGGTCTGTGGCTATCTTATCTAGGTCGGCCTACCTACTTCCTATTAACCTTGAGGAAACGAACAAATCACAGTTTCGTAGAATACCAAACCTAGTAATACACCTACTTCCACTTAATCAGTTGGCTAGGGAGTATGAATCTCTGATTGACGACTTGGTTCCTCGACCCTCATAGTTCATCTAGACCCATGTGCATTCAATGGTTGATGTTTTCTGTAGCCCTAGTACGGATATCTATTTTGTGTACTGATGAATGCGCTGGAAAATTGTCAATCGATTAACATAAAAAATATTAATATGTAAATGACATTTTCTTTACTACTTTTACTAAATTTAACAGCACTTATGGAGTGAGTTTGGACTTAATAGCCTATTCACACTCCAGTATTCGAATATCACAAATCTAAGTAGTCACCTTCCGCATTCTATTGTTCCCAAATATGTTACTTTTCTTGTGTCTTTTAAAATGAATTGTTGTGTTTTTGTTTGGCAGTGAAATACAATGACACAAATGACTCAATCAATGGATAATAACAGTGATCCTCCCAAATTAATTTTCCATGCCCAAAACAATACATACATGATGTCTCATTTCAACGTGAACTTATCTCATTCTGAAAATTGAATAGTATAATATGTAGTATGGCTCATTGACTCATGGGAACTATTATTATAGATAGGTACAAAGGGCGTACATTTTAGGTTAAATCACAGCGAATGCCTTTATTCATGGGTATCAAATTATTGTGGTTTTAAATATGGCTTCCATACGATGTTGTGTATTTAAAGTTACTCGGAAAGGAAAAAATATGGAATGCTGACGACTTCTAAAAATAGACCTGCTGTATATCATTATTATCATTTTAAAAATAAATACGTATGGTGTGAAAACTGTCATAAATGCGAACTGTTATTATAATTCCATGCTCTTCGGTCAGATCCAAACTTTTCGCTTAGTCTATATTCAAATGGCATGTTCATCTATTATTCATGACGTCACTCACAACCAGTTACAACCAGTGTAGCTTACGTAAACATTGTAGTATTTTATTGATCATAATAATAATATGATTATTTCCATTATAAACATCTTAACGAAATGTATTATAACTCCATCTCAACCATAAACATAAAAGAAAGTAGATGTTGAAAAGAAAGTGTTTTGTATACTGTAGAATACGGTATTTTAACGCACTGAGTTGGTATTTTTTGGAATAAAGAATAAAAAGAGTTAAGGGGATACGATTTTTTAACGTATGCCCAAATAAGGTTCTAATTGAGGGTATAATCAAATTACAATGATCTTTTTCATATTTTTAAAGTGTTTGATGATTAAAATAAAGTTATTTCAGATGTTTTGTATAGGCGAATACTTAAGAGATGAATAAATAAGTATACCTTTATTAATTAATCCGTTTTTGCAATGTTTTAAAAGAAAAATATAAACAAATATCTAATGTTCTTGGTCGAATACTAATATTACAGACTTTCAACTTTGGATATTTCGATTAGATATTGATTGGTTTTTATCAAGGCCAGTTTCTTTCATCAATTTTACTATTTTTAATTTATAATTCGGATGATGAATTGATGCTTGGCAGAATGCCAGACTTTAAAGCAGACTTCTCGTCGATTGTTTACAAATATTGATGCTAATTATTGCGTGGGCCACTGGCAGTAATTTATTCACATACATTTATAATAATATTGTATATATTTATTATATTATTAAAATAATAATCGCATTATGATCTAAGTCTTTTTTGCCATATGATTAAAATACGTTATTTTGTTATTTATTATATCATTTTGTATAATTTATCATTTTTACTTTTTTCCATTTAAAAAAAAGTTCTGTCTGTTTTTAATGATAACACTTTCAATATTTACTAATACCATAGTAATAAATATCTCTATATGCTATAATACCCATAAAAAAAATTAAAAGCAAACGGACCATAATTAAAAGTGTTTATTTTGTTTTTAAAATTATGTAAAGACTGCAGCAGTTAATTAAATTTATTATAAGACTATTAATATATGATTACTTAAATCATGGAGTAATCTTATTACTTCATACTTTACAATAGACAGGATTATCATTGGTTTCCTAAATGTAATCCCACCCACATGACGTATACTACATAATAGTATGACGTCACACAACAATAATCCATCTAAACCTCTTTTCTTCCCCAAGTCAAATTAAATGATAGTATTACGTAGATAATCCGGTTGTCTTCGTGTAATAAATGCACTTTTGTCGAAAATACCCGTCGAAAATACGAAAACTCCACAAGAGCATGTTATGTTTACAAACGTATACACACTCTACACCCTAAGTATGGGTGTAGCCACTTTTGTCGAATGACGCCTACGGCAGAGAGATATTCTGAATATTTTAATATTAACATTTTTAGGCCGCTGTAATAAAATGAAAGCGAACGGAATACCAGAGATGTTTGAAAACATGAGACTGAGTGTTTGATTGTAAACACTCGTATTTTTATCTATGATCATCTTCACGAAACATAAATTGAAGGCCTACATAAAACACATGATCACGTGTTACATAATGCGATGGTTTCAATTAATTCATTATTTACAAGCCACCAAAATGAAATGTAAATAAATAATTAATCTCAATAAAGAGAAATCACTAGGAAAATTAAGAAATAATTATATAATTTACCCATAAATAGGGAAAGAAACATCAAACAATATTATAACAATACTTTAAAGTATTAACGAGGGAATGATATTTTATTCTAGGGAAAATATTTCCCGAAGCGCGTAATAAAAAAAAGCATAATGTCAAAATACTCTAATAATATCTGAACTCATACATGGAGTAATACTAATGATAATTATGCTCGAATATAACCATTTAGACATCGTCGTCTGTATAGGTAGATTTAAAAATGATTGGACGTCTACCAAATATTATAAGTAGCTTCAGACTTCAACCTGTCCGTCTGCATCTCTTCTGAACATGCATTCCATCTTCGAATTGATGTTTTCAAAATTAACAAAGATATAAATAGAATATATGCGAGAGAGAGATGCGAATAGGAATTTAATGAAAATTTAACAAGATTGCTTTCCAACTTGACGTCATAAAGAGCACGCGTACGAGTCCCGTGATTTCCGTGACGTAATTATGCTGTAATTACGATGCCGAGGTGTTTGTATAACGTATCACGCGGAATTCATAATACACTTTATGTCGGCGGAGGCTACATACGGGTAATAGGCTTCCGCATTTATTTTTGTGTACGGTATTTTATTGTAAAAATATTCTCTCACTATCATCATAATTCATAGCATTTCCATCATCATCTATACAATATATATCTGAAATATCATCATCATCATCTCATCATCATCATCGATTGTCGTCATCATGGATGGAGGCTGTCATTATCACCATTGATAGTGATCATCATCATCATCATCATCATCGTCATCATCTTAATCAGTTGATTTTCCGAATTATCATTCCTATTTATGTTATCACATTCCATCGTTTTCATCATTTTATTGTGGTCATCTTCATAATTGGCATGGTCATATTTATCGTGCGCGCACGGTCACACGATGAACTTTTAAGAACGACATAGAGGGCGGTAAACATTTTTTATCTGTGTAGTGTGTGACCTGGAAAAAAATCAGTAATGTTGAATACAGGGTAAGGATTATTGATATAATTTAAATGCCATTATTTAATATATTTGAAAAATTATATCATGTTTACGTGTTCGTATATTATTGCAATATTATGGGTAACATTTTAGTGTGTGTGTTATTTGTATATTATACCAATTAAAAGTTTAGTCCAGGCCTCCTGTTCCCATCGCCGGGTTTGCAGACACCGACGGAGTCGACCCCATCACTGCCTGTGTAAAAAAACCAATAGGGCCTAGCCAAAATATCAGGGCGTTTGGAGATCGTACTAGTTGTAGGCCTAATTAGGGTATTATTGAATCTGGTGAATGTAGGGATTTCTCATTATAATATAGTAATAATTAATAATAATTGTGTCCCATTAACCCTACAAACAACCTGTATTATAGGCCTACATCAATGCCATGCCAAAAAATACATACAAAGTACTGACATTAGAGACAAATATATTTAACTATTGTCATTGACGTTAAAATATCATAATTTTTCAATTTTTCTATACTAACTACTGTACCCTCATTTATTAAAATAAATACAAACATATTTGTCAGTTTTAATTTTAACTGGTAGATACTGGTACAAATTTACAAACTAATTGAATATGTCCCACCCAAATAAGTTTGTTTAATGGTAATGCAGTCAACTCTCCCAATACCGGACTCTCTGAAAACCAGAAACTCTCTTTCCTGGGGCCGTAAAGGTCATAAATTCTTTTTTACCATTAAAAAGGCATTTCAGAATACCAGACTTAACAGAAAACCAAACATATTGGGAAGTCTGGTATTGGAGTTGACTTTATTAGAAAATCTGTGTTAAGTCATTCCTTTCAAATTTAAAGAACAATACAAATGCTACATACAATTTGCAATATTTGTGGCGCAATTATGAAATTGTACAAGGATTAAAATAAGAATGCAAAGAAATTTGGCAAGGATCTGTACAATTTACCTTAGCACAATTTTATATTTTATTTACTGTAAATAATAAAGTAAGTAGATAATTTAATAAATATATAAGTAATAATTAAGTAAATTAAATAAATAAGTAAATATATATTACGGGGCGCTGATAATCATCCATGTTATTGTCTAATCACCCTGTCCTGATCACGTTATTACTCCGTGAAACAAACAGGTTATAGTGGGAACAGTTTAAGCTTGCAACACAGAGGGTCGCAGTAAATGCATGTAAATAATAATATGTTATTGTTAGAATTAATATTAACCCGAATATTTTGATAAATGCTAGATAATAATTGATGACAATGGCTCAAAGTTCAAACCCAAAATAAGCACATGCTTAAACTGAAGTAGTAGTAGGCGTATTGCAAATTAAAGGCACACTGTAGGGTAATAATTCTAACTATGACTGGTCACAAACAAGGGCAAGTCTGAAAATCATTTTTATGTTTAGCCTTTTTAGGTCAAGACTAGTTTTATCATGTAGTACTTGCTATCAATTCTAGTGGGTAACAATGATTTGGTGCATCGTTTACATAGGATAGGTAGTTGCAAATCAAAAGCTCCCTATAAATATTATGAGTCCTATGTATTGGTCATCGCAAAACGGCACGCGGCATGCTACAAAGTAGCACTAGCAGCAAAATTATTAATATTGTTCTGTCTTTTGCAGAAAGCTAGCTGGTAGGACACTGTTTATCACTGGTGCTAGTAGAGGCATCGGAAAAGCCATCGCACTAAAGGCAGCTAAAGATGGTGCTAACATTGTTATAGCTGCCAAGACGGCACAAGCTCATCCAAAGCTACCAGGCACCATATACACAGCAGCAGAAGAAAGTGAGTGAATGTGTTTTCATTTGTTCTGAATTACTTTGTTACTTAATGTTTATTTGTTTGACCTGTGTGAGCAAGAATAAATATATATAGTAATTAAAGGATCATTGCGATGAGAAGACCTTTAAAAATAATAAGGGAGGCCGTTGTACAGTAGGTACAGTATGAATTAAGATAGCCTGGGCTTACAACCAAAAAATAGTTGAGGCTAAAACAGTGGCCACATCAAAATCTCTGCCCTGAGGTTGATAGCACACTGCTGTACTCTAAATTGAGTGCTTGAGTTGCAGGTTCTTGATTTTATTCAGTACGAGTGACACATTCTTTAAGGAAATCTCATAATCTAGTTGCTACTCTTCTGGCAGACCTGTGTCAAGGATCAGTTTCCTCTTCTGTCCAGCCATGTTTAGTGTAGGCCTATTGCACTCAAACAGTAACATTAACATGAACAGTAATTCTTCAAATTAAAAAATTAATTAAATTTAAAAAGATAATTTAACAAGAAACAAAGGATCAATTTTGACAGAAAATGATAAATATATAAAATATAATAAATTAAAAAATGTGTTGTTCTTCGTCAATCTAGTAGAAAAAACTTTTGATTACACTTGTTTTAATAAAAACCAAACTGGAATCTTATAAGGGGCAAAAGGTCCCAAATCTTGTCCTACTCTTGTATTTGAAAATGAGCTCAAGAAATCCTGCTAAATTTAGTAAAATTTGCTGATAAACTTTTAAGCAGCAATATGTGAGCATAGTTGCAAGGCTGTAACAATCAACCACTAATTTGCAATCAACCACTAATGTAACATTAACCAATAACGCAACAATCAACCACTATGAAACATCACCCACAATTTTTGTTACGTTAGTGAGTGATACAGGTGCTAGGACCTGAAACAATTCAAAGTTGACTGTGAGACTAAACCAACTGAAGGGATTTGTGAATAGGATTATACTCAAATCAAATCAAGTATTATGGTATATCTGTGTAAAGAGGACAACAATTCCTTAGGTCAAGAAAGATAAACAGAAATATAGCAAGATAATGTAGGTGATTAAGAAGGTTCCACGTGGCTAATGTCCAGTTATGATTGGTCAAGGTGATTTTTTATCCTCATCCTGCGCTGAAGAGGGTCAATAATTTGATAATTACCGTAGGTCAGGGGGATATTTTTGGTATTTCAATTATCTGTTACTATCTTGTCAGGAAACCAATGATAATCATCTTGTTAATGTTATTAACATGCATAGTAATTCTAAGATTTAAATGTTTAAGTAAACAAATTGTACTAAACCATCTTTTTTTTAAATCACAGTTTTCTTTACTAAGTGTCTTTTGGACGAAAAGAAATGTTTTTGAATTGAATTTTTGTTTTGTTATTTGTTTTTTTTTTCCCACAAAAACTACAGTAGTAAAAGATTAAAATAAACTAGATTTAATTCGTCACTATGACGAATTATAGGTTATATGCATTGATTTAAATAAAGATAATTGATTTTTAAAAGATATATTGATTGATTGATTTTCTCAGAATCTTTAATTATTTATAATATATGATAGGACCTTGCTAACGCGAACACCTTAGCCGGTATCACAATCCGATCAAAGATCCATATGCGTATAATGTCATAAACCACATTTGTTGTTACATAAAAATAAAGACATAAGTTACTTTTTATCTAGATTTCATTATAAATCATGTGTATAATCTATACACTAAAAAATAAATTTGAACAAACAATACTGATAATAAAAAAAAAATCTTATTTCTTTTCCCAAGGTGAGACTCGATCTCGGTACCTTAAATGCCATAGACACGAGCACAGACCATCGAGCCATACACAACTGACTAAAAGTTGTAGAAAAATTCCTCCGTGTATTTACTATGCAGTAACCACTTTGGTGCAAATAGATTATTACATACCGCAATGAATTATAATTTTTTACTATGATGACATCTTTAAAAATGTAAAAAAATGATGCACTGTCAAACTATATACTTTTAACTTTAATATATGAACTTCTTAAGAAAGAAAGTTTAAGTTATTTCGGCCTAAGAAAATGTCATAATTTTTTTTGATTGTCGAAATTATTTTTTTTCAATTTAATATGCAATCAATGAAGACTTAATCCACTTTTGTTCTCTTAATTGGATAATAAATTATACATATGATACATACACTTCAAGAAAAGGAAATAAAAAATAGGTGTTCCCCAGCATTCTGACGATATATATTAATTTTAAAATTAGCCTGTCACTTTTGACGTGCTCGTATAACGCAATTTTGAGTTGAAAAGTGAATCAAATATGATGATATTATTAAAGAAAGACTGTAAAACAGAAATCGGGCAAAAAGAGTGCGCATTAACGTTTAACGCACAGTGCGCGTGCAAAAATCTGCGCACTCATGGCAATTTTTTACACGGCTAAAATTGCCTGAAACGTACTCTAATTTCATCGAAAATAAATGTTGACAATTTTGAACATTTTAAGCGCGCGTACGCAAGCGTTATATGCGCTACGTGCGTAATTGTATTGCCATATGATGAAATATGACCTGACATTTATGAGTACCAAATTTTGTTTAATTGTGATTCATGCTTGTGAAGATATGATTACAAACGTGATTTCGTTAAATCGCGCGTAATGATTGATTGCGCACCGTGAAAACATAACCACATCGATTCCTGGCCAAAAGGAATATACTCTAAAAAATTGACTTAGCTAGATGAAACTGATGCCAAGATAATTCACGGACAAAATAGTGCTAAGGAAAGAATAAATAAATAAATAAATAAAGATCCTGACAGAATCAAGAGGTTATATGCATTAATGCATATAACCTACCGTAATAATATATTTATGTTTTTTGTATTATAATTGCTTTATTTTCTGTTATTTTAAAATATTATAATGGCTTTTTAAAATGTAATTAAATATGACTTCATTATATCCAGGTTGTGAGACTTATGGCATCGTAATTAAACCAGATATTTACTTTAATTAAAGCCATTGAACTCTATTATTATTGTTTTTAAGTAACAGATACCATATGGTAAGAGGAAAAACAACAATTTCAAATAAGAGTATATTTTTCTTAGAATTTTGTAATTAAAATTTTATTTGTAATAATTTAATACAATTCTGTAATTGTGTATTGGATAAGATTGTCAAATATAAAATGTCCCATATCCCTGTTGAATCCATTTTGGGGACACATTAAATTCTCAGTTCATGATACTGATAGTTGTTTTCAGACACCAAACTCTCGCAATAATCGTTATTTTCTTTCCTTCCTACCATAAACCATCAACTTCATATTTTTTTTATTTTAAATGTAAACAATATTTATACCATACAAAAAATTTATATATTGTTGCAGTATTGTTTAATCTTTATCTTAATATTTTTCTGGGAATAATTAATAAAGACAATGACATTTCTATTTTTGGCTAGTCACTCCTAAATCTGGTGGTACAAATTGATAAATAAACATGTTTACACACAGAGCTTTATAAATAATAATATTATGGAACATATTTTATACAATGCAAATTACTGAAAGCACAAAAGTGTTTTCTCTGGGTATATAGCTGGATTGATTTAGATGAAATAAATAAGTAAAAATGTTAAAAACCAATATTTTGTGTTTATAATTTACAGTTGAAAAGGCAGGCGGAAAATGTCTTCCGTGTATCGTGGACATACGAGAGGAGATTCAAATTCAAAATGCAGTTGATGAAACGGTGAAGATGTTCGGTGGAATTGATATCGTAGTGAACAATGCAAGCGCCATTAGCCTTACAGGGACGCAGGAAACATCGATGAAAAAATATGATTTAATGCATAATGTGAATACGAGAGGAACTTACCTAACGTAAGCAGCTGGGTTTTGCAATCATGTCTTAATATTTTTCAATATACATCCATCATTTACAATAAAATATATATTAGATACATTACCTACTTATGTTGTATGTACAGTATGTACAAAAGGAAATCATTAAAAATGTCAGTAACAAATGTTATACTATGGTCAATATATATATAATATTTAATAATGTCTCTACAGTAATTGTCCATTTTGTCTCTACAGTAATTGTCCATTTTGTCTCTACAGTAATTGTCCATTTTGTCTCTACAGTAATTGTCCATTTTGTCTCTACAGTAATTGTCCATTTTGTCTCTACAGTAATTGTCCATTTTGTCTCTACAGTAATTGTCCATTTTGTCTCTACAGTAATTGTCCATTTTGTCTCTACAGTAATTTGTCCATTTTGTCTCTACAGTAATTGTCCATTTTGTCTCTACAGTAATTGTCCATTTTGTCTCTACAGTAATTGTCCATTTTGTCTCTACAGTAATTGTCCATTTTGTCTCTACAGTAATTGTCCATTTTGTCTCTACAGTAATTGTCCATTTTGTCTCTACAGTAATTGTCCATTTTGTCTCTACAGTAATTGTCCATTTTGTCTCTACAGTAATTGTCCATTTTGTCTCTACAGTAATTGTCCATTTTGTCTCTACAGTAATTTGTCCATTTTGTCTCTACAGTAATTGTCCATTTTGTCTCTACAGTAATTGTCCATTTTGTCTCTACAGTAATTGTCCATTTTGTCTCTACAGTAATTGTCCATTTTGTCTCTACAGTAATTGTCCATTTTGTCTCTACAGTAATTGTCCATTTTGTCTCTACAGTAATTGTCCATTTTGTCTCTACAGTAATTGTCCATTTTGTCTCTACAGTAATTGTCCATTTTTTTTTTTGCTTTTCTTTATGTTATATTTTACTTTAACTATGTTGTTTTACTTTTGTACGTCTGATTTTGTTTATATGATCCACCAGTGATATCAGTACTACAATACTGAAGGTGTCTTCACAATAAAGACAGAAATAAATAAATAATACTGTAGCCATTCACAGGGTGATCGCTAATGTAATAATAATTTAGTCTGTTAAAAATAGATATTATTTAACAGGTACTTCATAATTTCATTTTAACTGTCAAAAAAGTGGAGAAAAGGCCTCTCATTTTACTCTTACAGGTTGTTAACATTATTCATACCTTCTTTTTTTCTAGGTCAAAACTTTGTTTACCATATTTAAAAAACAGCAAGAATCCCCACATTCTGAACATTAGTCCACCTTTGAATATGAATCGAAAATGGTTCAAGAATCATGTTGGTAAGATAATTTAACTAGATAAATAAATACCAATAAAGATGTAAATTCCATTACCATTAAACATCACCCTTTATCTCTTTGTCTGTACAACTATAAACAAACCCTCTACATTATTTAAAGATTAAGCCATCAAATTGTGTTGTATGTTGGAAAAGAATGCAGACAAGTTATGATATTGATAGATCAATAACCCTACGTTTGTTGTTTACGATGATGACGTAAATGGTAAACATATGTTTATGTTAATTTTCAGCATACACAATGGCCAAATATGGTATGTCAATGTGCGTATTAGGAATGGCTGATGAATTACAAGATGACAACATTGCAGTGAATGCTTTGTGGCCAAGAACAGGTATTGCAAAAATTGCACTCACAAAATGATTTATAACTAGAAGGCGTGTTTGGCTGTAAGAACTGATCATCCTTTTCAGAAAACATGAAATAAAACTCAATTTTACCAGGCACGGATTTAGGCAGGGTCTAAATAGGTCATGTCTTGATAATTTTTCTGCAACTTAACGGATTGTTTTTATAATTTATTAAAAATTCCCCCCCCCCCCCCCCAACCGATCTATAATGGTGGATCCGCCCATGTTTACAGTACATGGTCATATCTATAAGTAATAATATAATAATTTATAAGTAACTATTTCAGTATGAATTATTTTTATTGGGACTGACAAAAAATATGAATAAGAAAATAAAAGCTATACAGCAAATATGTCTAATGCAATGCAATTGGTATTGCATTTTAATGGAAAGAGAAAAATGAATCAACATCCCTAAAATAAACAATAACAGTCAAGATGAGAGAAAAGAAAAAGACACCCACTCTTGATATATATATATGCCTTACTTTTCGATTAATGTTTCCATGGTAACATTGTATTTTATTTTAGCCATATGGACTGCTGCTATGGACATGTTGGGAGGTGGAACCGGTGAGACACGGAAGCAGTGTCGTAATGTTGATATAATGGCGGATGCCGCATACACAATCCTGACGAAGGACAGTAAATCATACACTGGCAACTTTGCCATTGATGATGAGGTGTTGCAATCTGTTGGTGTAACAGACATCGATAAATATGCTTGTGAACCAGGTGGGTCATTTAAATATATAGTAGGGGACACCTTCATGACCAAAGTGTCACTTTAAAGGGTCTTTCACACATGTTCTGGCACGGTTCCGGTCCGGCACCGGAAAATCCAATCAAATGTTTCGTTTTCACGTGCATATCCATTGCCGCATAGCTGCGTGGAGCATCGTGAAAACAAAACATTTAATTCGCCAGACCGGAACCGTGCCGGAACAGGTGTGATAGACTCTTAATAGGTGTTGGTCATACTGGTAAAACATATATTGTCTCTTATTTGTTTCATGAAAGAATAAAAGTATCCGCTTAAGGGTTAAGTATCCGCTTAAGGGTGTCCCAAAAGACAGGTTCTACTGTATTTGTTATTACATTATATAAATAAATAATGTATTATTTTTATATAAATACATTTGTATACCTGGAATGCTACGCTACACAATTGCACAAACAGTATGTGTTGTATAATAGATGGAGGGATAGAGGGAGCTTTCAATTCGTGCGCATGTGGAGATGTTGGAACACGTGTCCTCGCTCCTCACCTCGACACATGTTTGATGGTTTGTAAGTTCAGGCAACGATTGACGACACTGACCTCTGACCTGACCTAGGTTGGTTGTCAGCGCAATTTGAAAGCTTCCTCTACTACCTCATAGCTAACCAAATGATTGGTGCTATTAACTTAGGAAAATTGACACGTGTCATTTTGGTTCTGTTAACTGTCATATTGACTTTTGTCAGAATTAACTTAAACACACACATATATATATTTTTACATCTGTTAGATCTTTACATCAATATAACTATAATTTACATTTCAGTCAAAACACAATATAATACGCCATAGCATCAACATGTACAGTATTGATTATCTTCAAATATATCTGCTGTTGATATTGGCATGGATATTATTTTTACAGTCAATAGAATAATCAGTATTCCTCCTACACATGCCTACCATTAATTCTACCCACATCCTGTGATATACATTTATTGTCACTCACTGTCACTATAAATACACCGTAGTGAATATTTACTGGTTTTCATACACACAGTAAAATAAATGCTATCATTTTCGAAAATATTTCCTGTAATGGAGTAAAAAATGTTTATTGTCAAATATGTATATAGCATAGCCGTAGCCACCAGTTGGTTGGTAAGGCCTAACACTAACCCTGTGTGACCCGCATACAGATTGTTCTATTTTCTTGAGACCACCTAACCAATTTATTTCTCGTGGCTACAGCACTGTATGAGGTTTTATTTAAGCTCTGTCTACACTGTTGAACTAGTTTGACAAAAAAAAAGTGTGATGTGCCCAAATATGTTAGCGATATTCCTAAATATATGGACACATCACATTTTGTTTGATAGTGTTAACATGGGGCCTATAATTAATATATAATTTAAAGGCCCATGGTGTAAACAAAACTTAAGAAAAAATAATTTCATTAAAAAGTATAAGCATCTAATTCAAACTAGATTTGAAAACATGATCATTTCAAGTTGATCTTGATTAATTATATTATTTTATTATTATTCATTATTGTGTTTAACAGGCCATACTCTGCTTCCGGACTTTTTCCTTGAGGAAGCTGGATCACCTGAGGATATGAAGGACCAGCTGGAGAAGCACGGTTCCCAACCTGCATTTGGTGGCGGTAAAGCATCCAGTCCATCGGCAGCTGAAGCTATTAAGTTAATGGACACATTAAAAAGCATCATGTCTGAGGAACATGTTAAAAAGATGGGAGCTGCAATTCAGTTTGAATTAAAAGGTAATAAACAAATTAGGAAATTCACTTCCACAAATGCTTTTGTGCATAATTATCTTACGGTATTTACATCACATTTCCCGTTTGATTAGAAAGAAAGTTGTTTAGTCTTGGAGCTAATAATTCTTTTTATTAATCGATTTTATTTTTACAGATATTGATGAAAGTAATTGGTACCTTGATATGCGGAGCGGCTCCGGCACGGTTGGGAAAGGTGAGCTTGAGGGCGGTGCTGATGTAAAAATGTCAATGAAAGTGGATGATTTTGTGAAGATGTTTAAAGGTTCCTTAAAACCAACTACAGCTTTCATGATGGGAAAATTAAAGATCAAAGGAGACATGGGCAAAGCTATGAAACTAGAAAAACTAATGGGGGATTTACAGTCTAAATTATAGGCCAAAGGCAAAGCTATGAAAGAAACACTAATAGGGGAATTACAGTCTTAAATTATAAAAAGAAACATTGGTATGGGACATTGAGATTTTCTATAGAGGGCGCTATACACAAATTTTATTCTACACATTAAAAACTTTATTAAATCAATGTATTGCATAAATAAATATCCTCAAACCAAATGAAGAATTAAGTTTTGCTAAAAAATTTGAACACAATTGTAGTGAGTTTTGTAGCCAGCTGTTTGTTTATCCCAAGTGACTCTACTACTAGTCTCTCATAACATAGCTTGTTTTATTGTTCATGGAAGTGTATTCAATACAATGCTTAAACAATATGGTATCTGCAAATATCATCTGGTGTTCCAGAAAATTTGTACAAACACAATACTACTAAAAACAAGAATAAATGATTATCCAAGAAACCAATTGTTTGTATTTATTTAAATTTAAAAATAGATTGGGAAAAAAATCTTTCCACAGCACATTGATAATCAGCAGACATTTCATAACATTTTACATGAGAGTATCAATGATGTAGTATCCTACTTTTTTCAAAACTTGAATACATAACTTACAATTTTAAATACTGTAGTACAAAAATGTAAAATACAGTACAGCACTCGACAAAGTGCATTACATTTAGTGATTTAGGACAGTGCCAAATCTGTTAAACTTCACTTAAACAATTTAAAAACAAGTACAATTGCCACCAAAACAATCAAATCTCATTTCACATCCCTCTGTCTGAAAAATGCTTGCTTGTTAAAATTTACAAGCAATGGTTAGCCTTCATGTCATTAAAAACTCAGTTCGTCTATCTTGATTCTCTTTCGCTTATACCTCATATGTGCAGGGCCCGAACCTTGCAATACCCATTATGCAATGTCTGATTTGTTAGCTTATCAGTCGATCAATCTCTCTCCGCATATTTCTCCTCGCTTGCACTTCATATTTGTCTCGAAAAACTTGAGTTGCATATATATTTGGAAGTTTCAGAAAACCCTGTAAAAGCTGTGAAATGTTAAATAACATGAATGTTAGATTAACTTGAATGATTGCATTTCAACAAATGACACTAAAATGATCTTAGTATAAACCAAAAGACATCTCTAAAGCTCTGTCTACACTATCAAACTTTATGTGAAAAAAAAAATGTGATGTGTCCATATATGAGCATGACGATGTTGTATTACTATCATATTTGGGTACATAACACTTTTTTTTCAAACTAGTTTGATAGTGTAGACAGAGCTTAAGAGATGCATTAAAAAAGTAAATAAAAAAATAATTCCTTTTATGTAGTACATTATATAGTAAACCTTTCCAAAAGCACCCAAAACCAGACTTTCCTTGAGGTCCAAAAGAAAACTATACCAGCCCAAAGGTGTCCAGTATTGGTAGAGATTGTGATTACCTTTGTCCGCCTTTCCTTATAAGTATCCACAGCAACATGTATATATTCAGATCTGATCTGATCTGAATATTCATCATACTCATCGTCTGCCAATCCCAAGACATGCATGTCGGCATCAAGAAAATAGTACTTGTCCTCATTTGCATACCTGGGTACAAATACATACATTTTTAAATTACATTCTTTTAATATTTTGAAAGCTTTCAATTTCATTGAGTATGAAGCTGTGAGGTAAATATTATTATAGTTTAAATTAATATTGAAATGTATCTGTTGAGCCTTGTCTACACTATCAAACTTTATGTGCCCATATATGGACATCATGATGTCATTTCACTACCATATTTAAACATATCACTACCATATTTGGGCATATTATGGGGTTATTTAGCAGGACAATATGCATCACCGGTATTTTTGTACCTACATGTTAGGTGTCAGGTGGACATGCGTTATATGGCTTCTTGTCATCAAGATCCAATTAAACACATCGGTGATGTCACATGATGGAGCTTCAGGTAAACATTCTGCGGCAAAAGCTTCAAACATCTTGGCGCTTTCTTCCTCATTCTTGGATGATTTGGGATCGTAAATTATGCTGTGTGAATAAAAATCTAATTTTTATTTCTACTTTTCTACTAGGCCTACATTCAATTAATACATATTTTTAGTTATTATTCATTATAATTTGTAGTGTGTGATCATTAGAAATCATTGCATAAAATATATTAATATATTATTATTAATTTTAAATTTATTTTGTTTGTGAAAACTTTTAAGCACAAGAGCGCCATCTATCTATTTCGCTCTTCTTCTTGTGCGCATGCTGTTGGTTTTTTACCAAAAAATGCAAGAGCGCCATCTATTTATTTCGCTCACTACTATACATTATACACGGCGGACTCACTTGCTGTTCGAACATGATATCTTATTATTATTATATGGAAAACGAATAAAAAACTGCCAAAGGAAACTTAACAATTCTGAAAAACAACAGATATTGCTTTAAAACCTACTCATGAAAAAATACACTCCAATAAACCAAGTCTGGTCTCTTGAGCTCCGACAAAACCCTGCTTATTTCTTCGTTCAATTTGCCAATGTGATGCAACGTGTGGTAATAGCGACCATCTTCTGAATACCGTGCTTCAAGAAGTGACCACCATCGCTCGCTCAGAGTACTTTCGACAGAACATTCCGAACATAAATCTTCCCACTTACTTCTGATGACGTTTAAATCAAATTTGTAAGTATCCATTACCAGATAAACATCTAATTTTAGAGTTAAGACAATGTTTAATAACTGTAACTGTATTTTTATACACCGTCGTACAAACCTCTGAATGTTTTCTTCAATTACGCCCTCTATCGGTATGCTTAAAAGCAGTAAAATCGAATGGGGTTTTCCCCACACACGAGGCTTTATGTATTTTTCCGATACTAGATTCAAGACATACAATCTAATAAATTAATTAATTGATAAAGACCACATTTTATTTAAAGATATATTTCTTCCAAAAACATGAAAAATGCCATATTTAATTTTTAAAAATACTTTGAATAGGCCATTTCGCAGTTTTTCAATACCGTAGAAAAAAAACTAACAAAAATTATATTATTATATTATAAAAAGACAAAATAAGCGGTTAAATTCAACCGAAAACCTATTTACTATTTTTCGCTCTAAATTACAGTTTTGATCCAATTTTTGGGTCTAAACGTGAATAACTATTACATAAAATTAATGGCACATTAAAAAACAAAGTGGGCAATATAAACAACTTTGAATCCAGAATAAGACAAAACACATAGTGCAAAGACAATAGACATGCGCTAACAATAGGTAGTATAGTAGTATAAATTACTTTAATGACTGCGAGTCGCGCTTTCTGGCGGTTTATTATCATAATAATATCGAACATTTATAAAGCGTTTTGTGTACATTCCGTCATAAGACCAGTAAGCAGCATAATCAATATTAGTTACATAACTGTATACAACTTGCACAAGGTTACATAACATGTCAAAGGGACTCACTGTTTCTATTTAAAAATCGTGAAAGAACGGTTTCTTAATTGAACCGGTTTAATACAAAAAATTGCGTTTATTTGCTCCGCGAAACCTGTTTTAAAAACCAGTATGATGATCGATATCGGAATTCAATTTAAAACCGAATTAAAAATCAATTCGATAAAATAAATTTCACTTTAAATGGGAAGAATAATTAATTCCAAACATGTTTAGATAATGCGTTAGACTTGCCCCAGGTCTGTATTTTTTTAAATTTCGATTTTTGTCAACCACAAGTAGTATACGTATGAAACGCCATATGTGCCAAAATATTTATCTTTTTACTAATAATTAAGTCAAAACTCCGTCTGGAACCCAGACTAGTAATGTATGTAGTAGAGATGGTATATCTATTATGCATAACATGC
This sequence comes from Antedon mediterranea, assembly GCF_964355755.1. Lineage (NCBI taxonomy): Eukaryota > Metazoa > Echinodermata > Crinoidea > Comatulida > Antedonidae > Antedon > Antedon mediterranea. Next base: position 29,149,371 of record NC_092675.1, read on the forward strand.
TGGACGGTCCCTAGGCCTACATAGTAAAAGATCATTTTATTTAAGATGAAGCGATAATTAAAATTGAACGCGGCATTGTTTTTCACCTGATTAGTAATATTTAAAAGGGAAATTATTTGATTATAAAAAAAACCATTACCATCTGGACAAGCTTATATAAAATACCAAATAAGGAAATTCCATCCTAAATTGTCAACTGATCCATAATTCCATAGATTTACTTTAAGTTGATCACAATGTATATCCCAAACGTTAAAGGTGAAGGCCGACTTTCCACTAGGCGAATTTGTTTGCGCGAATCATCGAAAGCGTCATCTTATACGCATCATGTGAGAGGGATTTGAAGGATGGAGACGTGAATACGCATGCGAGGCCTATAAGTTGATGCAAGCGCCGCAAGTAGGCCTAATTTGACCAATCACGACGCGATAGATCATCTGAACTGTTGCACGCATGCGTTTATTTTTCTCCATGGTTGATTGAATGCAACCGTTTTGTAATTTTTATTAGCGAAATAATTTGTTAGTTAGGCAAAGGTGAATAAGTTGAGTAAAACTAAAAAATAAATTGTATTCATTTTGTTTGTGCAAATGTTGATAGTGTCTCTCTGCTACAGAAATATTGTTAATTTTTTTAGTATGATGTTCTGGATACTATACTTTTATCTTCTTATTCCATTATATTGATTTTTAACCTTTTATTTCTTTTTATGTACGCCTATTTATTTACTATAATTCCTATTTACGATAGTGTATTTTAAAATCAAATACATGACAGTAATTGATATGTTTTTACAACAATATATTTAAAGGTCAGGCTGATGCTATCTAATTGAAGCAGGTTGATACAAAGAGAGTGATGATAAATATTGTTATTATAATTTATTGTTATAATAACAATGTTGATCGATTCCAGGGAACTACGGATATGAAAGAAAAATGCGCGATTTCTAATGGTTATTCGACTTTGTTGTTTTATTAAAAAAACAACGAATTATCACATGAAATAGATTCTTTTCGAAAAAAAAAGTCACATCCGACTGTTGATGGATCATTGTACATCATGATATGTCTAGTCTGTCATTAAACGGCGCATCTCAACATGTACTTGCTACTGCGCCTGCAGCGCGTTGACAATTTTATCCAATTAGAATGCTCTATCTAAAAAGCATGGCAGCTCCTTGAATTTCTTGAAGCATAATAACGGAAGCAGTGATGTAAGCGGTGTCTAGGTAAAGCCAGGGCTTTGAACCTGTTCTTGCTTGGACTTATAACCCCAAAACAACATGTAGCGTGAAGGTTCACTCAGGGATTGTCTTCAAAATGTATTCTAGAGACGACGAATGAGATTGATAAAAGGTTGATTACGTTGTTGTCAGTGTACTGATGGTGTTTTTGAAAATCAATCTAATTAATGCAGCACACACAGTTATTATGATATATTGTGTAAAGCTCTGCCTACACTATCAAACTTTATATATGACACATAAATATGATGTGCCCATATATGGACATGATGATGTCACATCACTACCATATTTGAGCATATCACTACCATATTTGGGCACATCACACTTTTTTGGTCAAACTTGTTTGATAGTGTAGACAGAGCTTTACTTTCGTATTGGTTTTAAATGAACTCGAATCGCGAAGAGTGTGTTTTGTAACATTATACTTGATGCATATTAATGTGATCATCAAGTAAGTTATTTCAAATTTTGAATACAATTATTTTAATTAATTTGATTTCTAAGATCATGTTGGCATGAAATTTGCAATTAAAAGTCGAACGAAGAAAAAAGAAATTTCAAATATTATTACCAGAGAAAACTTTATTCATTATTCACAAAGACATATTCCATTTTTCAATTTCTTTTATTTCGGAAAAATGTCATCCATATCAACAAATCACCAACTATTAAACATTTATGCAAATATATATTTAAAGTGTTACTTTATCAAACAATTAACATTAATGTCAAATTACAATTTTGATTAATTCTGAAATAATCGTTGCTTTATCGGTTGGCATTAACAAACAATTATTAGATTATTTTACTATTAATTTAAATGTTACAAAACCAGTGTAATTACTAATGTAATCCAATCGTAGCAGCATATACACGGAAGGTTGGTTATTCGTTCCCACCCATGTCGCAACGACAAACGCCGTAAGCGCAAGGCAAGTGAGTTGACCAATCACAAGCGACAGTTCGGATGGTCCGGCGTTGTTATTGGTTGCGTGTCGTGCACTTCGTCCTTGCGCGTGTGACGTGTCGAAATGGGAACCAAGCTTTGTGTAAGCTGCATGTTTAGTGTGGTATTTATTGAATATTATTATTAATATCATATTTTAGTGCGAATCTTAATTAACATACGCCCTCTAGAAATGTTTATCACGCAGTTGCATCATTATTACAATACAGTGATTATTATATCACCAGAAAAGATTTAAACAACCACACCGCCGTCCAGTTAATTTGAGTCATAATCCGTTTACACGAGCACTCTGCATGTACCATGCCATCGTGTCACAAACAGACTTTCGAGTAGGCCTACGGAAAAATAAAAACGTAGAAAAGCACAAAAAAAGACGAGAGCTAAAATGAATTGTCTTTAAACAAAACTCACCGAAATTAATTTGTATGCTTTAAAAAAAATGATTACTCGATTACGTCTGTGGTTTGATTGGATGTGCGTCTGCTAAAACGCGCTTGTTGTCACATGGTATCTGTTAGTAATTGTCTGTCCCAAATGAATGGTTCATCCATTCCCAGTTGTCATCCCTTATAATGTCTTACAAAACATTGCGTGATGATAACATAATTTAATCATAAAAACTCAAGAACCATGGTCATGTGTTCATGTTGTGTGTGAGAGGTACCACGGTGTAGTGTTCATACAACAAACCTCAATATGAGGTACCGCGGTGTAGGGTAATGCAACCCACCTCAGTGGGGTACCACGGTTTGTGTTACAATGAGTTTCCCTTCACCACTATCCCTAGCGTTCAAGAGAAAAATAATTCGTCTGAAGCCGGTTAAATATCCATGATTTTAGATCGATCATAGAGGTATAAAAAAGATTATACCTCCATGGATCGATATAGTTTGTCTTCATAAACCTTCATTAGTCGACCGTACAAGCAAATACGTACGACACCACCCAGCCTAACTTCAGGATATGAACCCGGAGCCCAGTGGTTGAGGGAGTGAACGTTCATATTTTAGGCGGAATATTAGCAGGCCTAGTACATTTATTATTCCCCTTGATACAAAATCCGTATGGATTCGCGACTGGAGTGACCCATGGAGTCATATTCTATATTTTATTTACTTTATATGCAGAGACAGATCGATTGGTTTCATTAGTATTTTTATCGTAAGTGTGTTGTGTAGCTTTTGGCTGTGAAGTTATGTAAATACAACCAGACAATGTAAACAACCTACATGTTCAATAACGTAATCTGATAAAAAGAATAATGATGATATCTTCACGTTAAAAAACCCACCTGACCCTAGTTTTGTTATTGATATGCCATAAACTATAATTATACGAATAAAGATGTGTTTTATTGCTTGGAGAACGTGATACAACTTGTGTTGGACCACACTTGTATCATACAGACGTGCGTTTAATATAACAATATTACATCATTAATAATAATAGCCGAATTTCGTTGGACAAAACATAAGAATTTATTTATAATAAAAATAAGGATTAGGTTGAAATTTACTAGAATAAATATTAAGTTGGAATCGACTGAAATAAGGATTAGATTGAAATCTAAAATAAGGATTAGGTTGAAATCGACTGAAATAAAGATTAGGTTGAAATTTACTAGAATAAGGATAAGGTTGAAATCGACTGAAATAAGGATTAGGTTGAAATTTACTAGAATAAGGATTAGTTAAAATCGACTGAAATAAGGATTAGGTTGAAATCGACTAAAATAAGGATTAGGTTGAAATCGATTGGAATATGGATTAGGTTTAAATCGAATATAAAAATGATTAGGTTGAAATCAACTAGAATTTTGAGAATGATTAGGTTTAAATCGGCTATAAGAATTGGATGGAAATTACTAGAACAAGTAATATAGCAAAGATTACATTGATAGATCGAGTATTTAAAATCGAAGTACTGAAATAAACTTCTCAGTCTTGTATGAACTAGTTCAGTGTACATTACCGTATGTTTATAGCTAATCATCAATGTATGTATGTATGTATATTAGGCCCTACTGATATAAAAAATAAAAGCCTTCATGAAGTTAACCACCAGCGAAAATCCAGTTACGGTTTAAATGATTTCCATAATAACACCGTAAAAATGAATGACATTCAAATAAAATAGATGCACGAGTTCAGAAAGTGAACAAACAGTATTTTGTAGACAGTGAGGATTAAAATTATAAGCCTATCACCTTGATCGTTAGGAAGAAAAGGGTACAGTAATCGAATGATTGATAGACAATTGTAAATCATTTAGCCACAATATCACGTGACTTTTCAGTGACATTACTCATTGTCATAGTAAACTTTTTTTAAATAAAATGAAAAATGTATAATGATTTATGTAGACTGGTTTGTATTTACAGTATAAACATAGTAAGGCTATAGTTTATATAGTAGGCTATAGTAATTAATATGCCTGATGACGATACTATTCATATAAAGTGGACATGTTACGAGTGTAAAGAGGCTAAAGAGGGTCGGATTTAGCGTCATATTAATCATTATATAGGACATATAAAGGATTATTTTGTTACAGCCTTGTCCTTGTTAGGATTGACCTAGATCTAGATTTTTAACCCAACCTTGACCTCATTAACATACTTTCGACGCAAGCACTCATCGATTACGTGATCGTGCCAGTTCGTAAATACAGTACTCATTTCTTAATGCTCTTTATATAATATTTAGAGTACACACTTAAACGTCGGCTCCGTTTGAAGTTTAAAATTAAATGAAACTACTTTATTTAATCATGGATGCCGATATTGTTGTGTTATATATTGAATCACGTTGATAATATTTTAGTGGTGTCTTGTATATTCGTTCGTTTTCATATTTCTGTTTCTGTTCTGTATTTCGCTACCGACATAATTTGTGGGTCTAACTTTGTTTTTCATTGGTTATTTGAATTTTGTATTGGTATTTTCCCTACTCTGTAGGTGACTTTTTTTCTGCGAAATTTAATAAATAAAACAATTGTATTTTTCTCTTATATTTCTTGCACAATATCAACAAAGCATAATTAAAGAATTTAAGATAGCCATTACATTAAGATATTAAACCCCGAGGTAGTCACAAATGTCGCGAATAGATATATAGTTTTAGTAGACTGTTTTCCCGTCTGTAAAATATGATATAGCATGTTTTTATTTCTGTTTCAAGACAAATGTTGACAGCAACCATACAACCATGCTAACAACATCTTAAATATTTTAAGCACTTTAAACATTACTACTTCTCATGGATTGCATAATCTTGTGCGCTAATTTTAACATACGCAACGTAAGTGATATGACCAATCACAAGCGATGGATTATTCGAAGAGTGGCCTGTGATTGGTCAACTCGCGTTGCGTGTACGTCCTTGCGTCTCTAGTGAGAACTACGCCTTGCCAACTCGTCCTGACGTGACGAGTTCAAATCGAATTAGGCCTATTATTTATTAGAATCCTATTGAAGGTCACCATTAATATTATTTGCACTTGTACATTGCCATTAATCATATCAGGTCTATTATAAGTTAGTTTTAAATGGATAAATGAATGATATTTGGCAAAAGTAAAGTTATTAAAAATATCTAAAAACTGAGTTCTTGGAAAATGTCCTTGTGTGGGATGTTGTTAGTCCTGATCAAGTTTTATTAATCCGGAAATTCGCAATCGATTGTGACATTTATGGGTGGCTGCTAAACACGTACGCCACTCCCCACTGAAGCTTGGTTGCCACTATGAGGCAACGTAAGGACGTAAACGCAACGCAAACGTTGACTAGTGACAAGCGGCAATCGAATAAATCCATCGCTTGTGATTGGTCAAATCCCTTAAGCTTGGTTCCCACTAGTCGCTAGTGGGAACCACGCTTTACGTTGCGTTACGTCCTTGCGTTGCGTCTCTAGTGGGAACCAAGCATAAAACAAGCTGGATCTCTGCGTTGCTTTTGGACCTAAATAACTTTTGCAAACATTTAGGCATAGTAGGTCTTCAACAAACTTACCATGTTGACCGTAATACGCATCTCCTCCGTGGTTTTCTAATTTTAAAGATCATGTGAATGATCTGTAGGCGCGGTCTTTTGTAGGCAGCACATTCAACAAACCATATCACATGCATTATTTACATAAATTATACTTTTCTATTTTCCCGACCACATGATCACCACCAAAGAAGTTTTTTTTTGTTTTTGAGATCTCAGAAAATAAATTTATTAAAAACTAAACATCATTTCATAGTATTCATAACTTAATATACAGTACATCTATTTAACACATTCACGTAGCGTATTCATCCACCAAGGAAGTTGATGTCGCAGGTAATCAAGTGACGTCACTACAGTGAAACAAGCGGGAAAGTGCATGATTTGATCCAAAATGCATCCGAATCATGAAGTACATTTTCCGTCAACAAAAACTCTTCGGAAATATAAATTGAGCCAATAATATCTTATATTTAATAACAGGAAGTCAGTTGTATAATTCTGTTATTAATATCAAACTTGTTGATCTCTTTTTGTAACCTATTTAAGTTCAATTGGTGACCTAATTATTGTTAGCTATAATTTCGTCATCTTTGAATTCATAGCCAATCCCAATAACATTTTCTTTAGTTTTACAGTAAAATAAAATTAAAACCAGGAGAAAATGGCAAAAGGCTTTCTAATAATCAGATAATAAACATGTTTTAACAACTTTTGTAACATGACCACAGTGCTGATTTTGCTATTTCCCCCTAACAGCCAAGTTAATCAACAGAACATATACTGTAATCCCATTTTCAAATATGCCAACATTATTATATATATAAATTATAATTATAAAAGTCGTATAGAATTAAATTAAATCCCCAACCTAATTAAATCACATATCTACGTTAGACACACCCTTTAATTCAAAGTTGTCTCTTTTAATAACTCTAAAAAAGGGATTAACAACTTATACGGTATGTCATATAATCAATATCGTATTCGTAGAATTTTGAATAAATAGTGTCGTTATATATTGATTGTAAATGATGACGGCATCTGTGACACCAACAATAATCACGTCCTATAATTTTTTTTCTATTTTATATATTGTTTTATATTGATTTTGTTTTGTTCCTCTTTCTCCATAGACATATACCGTACGAAATCAACTGATGAATTAAGACCGCACAATGGACAAATATATTGAAAGAGGAATCCCAGAATTAAACCATATGGAGTTATACGAATAAATAATTTCATAAAAAAACTAACATTAAACATTGAGGTAAAGCATAAATTAACCATTGTTTTGCACATTCGGAAATCATTATTGTCTGTCGTGCGATGTATATAGGGCCATTTTATTTTATTTATTTATTCATTTAGCATCCATTCAACAATAGGCCTACATTTAAAATACATAACAAAGAAAAAAAACGAACAATTGGAATATTTAAAATTGAATAAAAAAAAGTGAATGGATAAAGGACGACGACCCATAAAATCGACAAGTCAATTTATTTCCATGTTAATCTAGTGTGTTTTAAACCTATTTATTTTGTTTTGCAATATTTTTTTCAAAATTGTAAAATGATTTTAATTCGATTGCATAATCATTGCAGACGTCTTTATTGATATTGAAAAATCAGATGACTTGAAAACGACCAAGTTTATCTAAAAGTTAAATCCAGTTTTTCGTTCGTCATCAGATTTAGCAATTTGTGTCCTCATTTTCTGGTCAAAGGAATTTAAGAAATATCAATTTATATTACAAGACCTGGCCATGACCATAGGCCGTGACCATAGGCCATGACCATAGGTTGTGAGTACGCCTGAAATACGATCCAATCAAATTTAAGTCTATCATTTTTAATAACTAATAACCTTCAATGTTAAAGCCAACTGACCACAAACGAAAACTCTTCTGTTCTTTACTTTCTCGGAATGTCTCAGAAATAAAGTAGGACCTAGTGCTAGTATGACCAACTGGATTATTCGTAGAAGTACGGAAGGATTTAAAAACGGCCTTTGAAATTGAAGAAATACAACCAATCTACAAATAGACGTTATGCCTACGCTAATACAGTATATCGATAGCTTATGAAATATTGGATAATATATAATTGGTTTTGACGATAACAAATATTACCACTTGTTGACGTTGGGTTGTTGTTAACTGGAGTCGTCAACCAGTTACAACATACTTAGGCCTGCCATGAACACACCAGCATCTGTCGGCCAAGCCACCACCGGACCAAAGATCGTCATCAACAACTTAGTAAAAAGTGCACTTCAACTAAAAATTCAAAAGAACAAGGTTAGTGGTGAATATACTTGTATTCTTAGAAAACGTAATGTATACATTATTTGTTTAAAGATAATTGTTCGAGCAGATACCTCTGCTCGGATACATTATTTGATATTCTGCCAATGTTAAACATTATTTAATTCTTGTTTAATAATTGGTGCATTATGGTTTTGTCGCAATATGTGTTTATAATAATTCAAATGTATTTATTCATGATGCAAAGAAATATCATTCAGATACTAAATGTGCTTCACATTTTCAGAGAAATACAAATGTGAATATTAATTTCTAGCGTAATTATGCCAAATTACGTCAGCAAACTTTTTTCAATAAATAAGACAATGATCAGTATGTCCGCTGCCCACAGCTTACACTTGCCTTACCCCCTTACGTCATCCCCTTACGTCACCGTATTCATAGATAGGCCTATATGGCTTTACCAACGCATAGAGAGATGGTCGTGGCAACAATGAAATGATTTTTAAATAATTACACTTGTACTTATATAACATTAACAATGTGTGTAATCAAAATTATATTAGGCATAATTTTAAGAAATAAAAATAATAATGAAAAGTTGGTAATGTCACATAAACGTTATTTTTTTTACACAAAAAAATTGGAACGAAAAAAAAATTCAACTCGAAACCCTGGAGGTCATGCGTTTTTTGTTCTATTTAACTATCTATTATGCCTTGTTTGTAAGCAAAATAAAGTATTTGTGCTCATTTTTTCCGAAAACAAAATGGACTATTTGATTTTGTGTGTGTGTGGGGGGTGGGGGGGGGGGGGGTGTTGGTTGGGGGTTAGGTGTGTGGTCGAGAAACACCTTGTCGCCACTGTCATTGATTTAGTCTACAATACAATGCTTTCTTTGGTTGACAAATTGTGATCTAATTGTGTCTCATTCTATGTCTCACTGGATCGGACATCGCCTGATTGTAATAAATAATTGATTATTGTTCCTGGGCCTCCCCCACTCTACCCAAAACCTTCCGCAACTATTTGTAATATTTTGTTTATCGACCATTACGACAAAATAGCAGGCCTATCACGAGTAGGCCTACAATTAGTACATTACAGTGGGAAAGCCACTTCGCGTTTTGACCGTTAAATCGTGTAAAATCGACTTACTTCCGCATTGACGATTTTGAAGCGCCACCTATCGTTGAAAACTGAAACCACGATTTTTCGTCGCCTAGCAAATAAGTGCTGTTTTATTTTAAGCTCTCATGAATATTTAAGAACCGCCCAACATTACCTATTATGGTAAAAGCATTTCCTAATAAGTATAATTGAATAACCAATCGGTTTTCTTCAAAGAAACCGAAGCTAATACAATACATTCGGCGACTGAAGTCGGGACTCGTGAAATTTATAAATGTGGTACGATTTGACTACTGTTTTGTTGTCCATTTTCTGAATAGTCGGAGGTGCATCCCAACAAATTAAAAAAATTGTAATCAATTGTTTTATCAAGAATAATATTAGTTTAATCGAGTATGATATATTTCTATCCTGTTCAAAATGTGTTGGTGTATTCTCAGGCCTCGAAAGGTAGGTACATTTTCTAGCTGTGAGCGTGGTTTCGGCAAACGCGAGACACGTGTGTCAGTATAGGCGATAGCGAGGCGTGTGCAGGGAACATTTTCGCCAGTGTAGCGTAGCAAAAAGCTATACAAAACAACCTTATTGCTACACATTTTGAAAATTGTGTAGCAAAAAATACAATACAAAACTATGTTTCTCGACTTAAAAATCAGTTTGATTAGCAATATTGCTAAACAAAATTTTTAAATGAAAATTTTCCCTGGTGTGTTGGTACTGTGTTGATGCTGATCCGATAGTCGTTAAGTTGTACTGATTACGAGTATCATTGGTCCTGGCCGGCCTAGCCTGGTGATCTGATCCCCCCCAAAAAATACTTTTTTTCAATCAGTATTAATATTATTATTTTATTTTTCATTTATTATTTGATTTATTAGGCTCAATAGATGCCTAGCTAGGCTACTAGTAGGCCTAGATTATATAAATAATAATAGTAAATACTGTAATTTAATTAATAAAATACAGCTTCCATTTGCCTTACTTACTTTTATGTCATCATATAATATTATAATTATATATACAACCAGACATTAACATTTTTTTAAAATAATATTTATTATTTTTTCTGACACTTTCAGGAATCGTTGATGATGCAGAGTTCTTTGTCTTTGTGACTTCAAACTGAGAGTGAAGTGGATAAAAAGATGACACCGGTACCTACCGACATTTTCATACCCAAACTATAATATAATTTAATTATTTAAAACAAAATGTTGAATTACAAATATATAGGGTGTGTAGAAAGCAACGACCTCGAATTGGACGACCCCAACGACCCGGGCGACCTAGAATTGGACGACCCATAACACGAAACCGACGACCCTAGCCTAGCTTAGCCTACTAGGCCTAGGCTAAGTGTGGTATAACATCCCGAAGCCGAACATAGCCAAAGATCTTTAAACCATACCTTATATAATACTCGCAAGCAAGCAATTGATTGAAAAAATACAGAAATATCGCCATTTCATACTGAATGTGTCGACACGAACAAACGAACAGATATGGAACGCCAAGAGTGCATCATTAAAACTGCATTCGACATATTAAAAATAAATTAAAAAGAAATAAATATTATACATTACATGGTTAAACCATGGACGTATAATTACATCTGGTCTTCTTATAACGAACACTATAGGCCTACCAAGCAGCGTGTTGCGAACATGTGCATGGGGGGAGGGCCATAAGAAAAGCTTTACATTTCACACATGCATTGTATACGGCGGTCAAACCTTCTCACCCGCCGCTGAAAAAGGGGCCGTTTTGACCTGGTATTTCGTGTGCTAATCGGATCGAATGCAGTTTTAATGATGCACTCTTGGCGTTCCATATCTGTTCGTTTGTTCGTGTCGACACATTCAGTATGAAATGGCGATATTTCTGTATTTTTTCAATCAATTGCTTGCTTGCGAGTATAATTTATATAAGGTATGGTTTAAAGATCTTTGGCTATGTTCGGCTTCGGGATGTTATACCACACTTAGGCCTAGGCTAGGCTAGGCTAGGGTCGTCGGTTTCGTGTTATGGGTCGTCCAATTCTAGGTCGTCCAATTCGAGGTCGTTGGGGTCGTCCAATTCGAGGTCGTCGCTTTCTACACACCCCAAATATATATATATGTTGCAGAGGATTTAGATGAATTACAATACAAATATTTATGTTGAATGCAAACCTACTACACTATACTCTGTAAATTATGTTATTGTCATGTGGTAGACCTTAAAAATTGAATATTTATTGTATGTTAGCCCTATTTTATATTTTATTAATACTGTATTAGTTTAACTACAGTATTAATTTATATTATACAGTACTAGGCCCCTAGGCCGGCCCAATTTTGTACATGTTTTTACCCCCAAAAAATGAATAAATAATTTGTTATTCAATCTAATTGCTTGTTTGTTCATCAATAACAAAACAATTGTAAGCAAGTATATAACAGTTCTTGTTAGCCGCTTATTTCAGGTCATATTATTAATATTAGCTAGGCCCGACGCGCCCGATCACAACGTCACTAAGTGACTTTCCGCCCCTGGAACAATCGCTCGCTAATAGGGCTAGGCCTCGGACTCGTATAAAAGCTATTATAATAGTTATGATAAATATTCCTCAACTAAAATGTTTACTGTGATAAATAAACAAGTAATAATATACGTTGTATTGGAATGTATTTATTTATATGAATTCTTATACGCGGACAATTATAAACATCGCGTATATCGTTCGCTATAAATAAATTCATAAACACGATGACGATGTGTTTACAAAATGGCGGTTTCGCTAGTTTTCGATGGAACAAATAGTGGTACCTTTAGTTTGAATAGTCGGAGCTGCATCCCAACCACCGAATTTTGTATCTTAATATCGTATTCTGTAGATTATTAATTTTTCTAACAGGGATTTTAAATTCAGGACTGTTCAATTTTTCTAAATATTTTATTTTAATGATTTTCTAGGGTACAATTTCGGAAAAAAGACATTGGTTGATTTTGCCGTTAAATTACAGATTATCGTTTTGTTCAAATACATTTAATTTTACATGACAATATATTAAAACCATTTATGAATTTATTTCACTAACAACATTTTTCCGATAATCAACTAAATTTACAAATATTGTGTTTTTCCAACACCCTAAAATTTAGCCATTTTGAACTAAATTAGAAAAGTAGGGCGCCCTCTCCGAGTCGAAATTTGACACGATTTGTCGACTGGCTGTCCCACTGATTAGCCTTTGGTTTTTAAACTCGCTGCATGTTGTCCTACATTTTGAAACGAAAAGATTAATAATGATTTATGAATCGTCAAGGCAATCATCGGCGTGAAATATGTATAGACACAATGTACCATCCATTGTTATGTAACACACGTAAAAAACGTACTGCGCATGTCCATCTACAGTGACTTGGATTTCATTCTATACTGTAGATAATGTATTATTATTTTTGAACACGGTCCCCTAATCCAACCTACTTCTATCCCATAATAATAGCTTTAATGTTGAACCTTTCTGTAGTACAACGACGTTAAACGCAACTTGAGCGATCATCCAAGTTCAATGCCCTCGAGTTATCTCAGAATAATTCGCTATTAATAAACTCGTCAGAGCGTACGAGACGGTTGCAACCAATCACAATCGTTGATATATACAAATTATCAGCCAGTGTGGATTTTTTTATGTCATAACTCGTAGCCACGGTTATGCAATGTAACGCTAATAGTAAAGAGGTATCGCAGGATGTGTGTTTACATCAGCCAATCAGCTAGCGTATTGAGTATAACGGGGAGTGAGACGACCTGGTCTGGCCCACTTTCCTCGGCGGGTTAAGGACGATAAGAAAATAGTCCTAACCGCAAGCTATACTCAGCATTCGAGCGTAATTTTAAGCCAACCGTCATTTTGTAAAGGTTGTGATTCTATTGAGCATTTTAATAATTTTTCTCAGTTAAAAACATAGAAAACGTAGCTAACAACATCAAGTGTGCATCAGTCATGTTGAGTTATAAAGAGAAAACAGGAAGGAGGATCGACTACGCATCATCATCCGACGAATGGGCGGTGAGTTTATACGCCGACTTCTTGGTGGTGGTAGTGCATTTGTTTGTACTTTTATTAATTATCTATTTATAGCAAATTTTAATATGTTATATAATTAGAAGATATTAGAGGGATTGCATTAGCTTGCTTGTGTAAACGTACGATCATGGTGCAAAGTCGTGTACAAAATTAATTTGAATCGTGTACAAAATTGTATCAATTTTAGTAGGCCTACTTCCTAACGATTACTAATTATACTGTAATAAGCCTACTTTGAATAAACCATGTTGGTGCTTAGGTGTAATTAGTTATTAATGTACACACTGGGCCTGTAGGCCCTTTGGAACTTATATAATACTTGTATCGATTGCATAATCAGATATTTAGATAAATTTTGATATCGCGAATGATATTGCATTGCGTTCAACCAGTATTTATCGTCGTCGGAAAACGTTACATAATTTAGTTATATAAAACTAAATTCAACGGTGCATGCGTATTTGAACAAAAATGTCAACTTTAAATCACTAACACGTATATGAAGAAATTAAACAAAGTTATGAACCTTTTGTGTGGGAGGTTTTTTAGGCAAGCAGCAATTCTATAAAACTAATGCACAATGTTAAATATTGTACATGATGGGAACAAGACAGCTTGGAGGACTCGATTGCGTCGTGCGACGAGGACGAAATTTTTAAATCCGTCGCGTACGAGAATGCGTTTACGTTATTTGTTTTTGCGTTAATTGTAAATTGTGCTTATTGAACTTATCGAATGCATCATGACAACATGCCGCGCTCAATCTCAACCTAGAGTGCAGACAACCTCCTTTTCCCAACTGATTGACTTACAGATTAAATAAATTGTTAATCAAATATAACCGTATTCATTCCGGTACCTTTATTATTAGTGAGCTTTCGCATCGGGGGTGGGGGCGGCCGGGTTAGGAAAGGGAACGGCGGTAGAAGAGAGTATAGTAAACTTTAAAATACGTCCATGGTTTATGATTGCAAATAATGTATTTAATGAATCATAATATTAAAGAATAAATGACAAATTTTTGTCACATACCAGTATCTCAGCCAGTATAAATACAGTTTGTCAATGTATAGTTGATGTGTTTTATGAGATTTAGATGATTTTATCTCATTCACGATATGTGCCGAAGAAAAATCTCCGTCTAATGCTCGGTTCTCACTTGTGGACGCAATGCAGTGAGTTTGACCAATCACAAGAGGCGACTGTTCGGAAGATTCATCGCGTCGTGATTGGTCAATACTTCTTGCGTTGCATAACGGCGTTCTTGAGACGTTGCGTCCAGGAGGAGGAAGAACCAAGCTGGTGTACATAATTTTACCGTCCAGCACCGCGCATGTAATTCTTAGCTTAAAATAAATTTCAGCATGAACGAATAAGTAGCTCAATAGAAACCCAAATCAGGTAGTATAAGTTTTATTCATAAGTTTCGTTGAAAAACTATTGCTAAAAATAGCATGATGTTTATAATAGAAACAATCAAAGCTTTTCTTTTCGAGAGGAAGTGAAATCCCAAGTGACAATCGGGTTTCGTTTACTATTGTCTACATTACTACAATGTAACACAGCCTACTACTACGCTACCTGACCCCTGTGTTGCACTCTTTGAGTGTCCAAAAATAAAAAGTGTGTTGCCTATAGAGGGCGCTGTGTTTGCTAATTTTCTTGCATACCGTTATACCATCCAGGAGGGACGCGTAGGCCTACTAATTCATACTATCATTCATCATAGGTTATTTCATATGAATGAAAATTGAATTTGCCGAATTGAATTTTAAATCAATTAAAAATATCCGAGGATGTTTGTTATCTAGGCGAGGAAGCTGGGGTGGGGTGTGTTTGTCGGGTGGTTGTTTTCCCATTTGTGGGCGTTTTCACATTGTGTGTTAAGTTCAACAAGGGTCTAGTGGCAGCGGGCCCGGCCGCGATTTTTTTTTTCGTACATAATTTGGGGACCCCTCATGAAACGTCACAAAATAAACATGAATAATTCATTCCGTGTGCACCCAAGCGTATAGCAACAAGAAGTGATTACACAAGTGCGGTACGATTCTAGGCCTATCTCCGCTGTGGTTGCGGCGTGCGATTTCATAAAAGAATAACGGCGTTTTGTGTGGATTGTCGAAATAATCAGCCTTTAGTTTATGTTGTTTTTAATATAATTTATTACTAAAGAATTACGTGTTAAAATGATAGTTTCTATTAATACTACATCAATCAATCAATCAAAGTAACATTTATTTCTCTTGTCTTTCATAGAAAATAAAAATTAACAGTAAAAATTATTAAAATAAGAGGGGCAACATTCCTAAAAAGCAAAGCTTGTATAAGGCAGCCCTTAGAAAATGAAAAAAAAAAACAGGACAACACGGGAACCGGAAACAGGACAAAAACAGTAATGAAGACTTTTAGATTCAGGGTACCGAAAAGACTAAATATCAAAACTACATGTATTAGGCCTAATGTTAGTCTCTAAACCCATGTCTATTCTAGTAGTAGCTGTGTGTGTGTTAGGTATGACACAGTCCGAGTAATACTAATAAGTCAGCAAAATTAAACAATAAACATTACACAAAAATACATTTTTTATTCTCGTGGGTCAAATCTTCCCATCTCTTGTGTTCATATACGCGCATTTTTAAAGTTCCTTTGAGTACATATTGTTTGATAATAAAATAGCAGAATTTTAAAAATTACAGTACACAAACTATACACATTCTTTATTCTTGTGGGTAAAGCTTTCTTTGGGCTATGTCCAATTACTACTTAGTTGAATGTGTCTTGCCTAGCTGTCGATTAGCCTCGACACATTATGCATAGTGCCAGTGGTGTGTGTGAAGAAGAGGGCGCGAAGGCAATCACGTGAATTGACCTCCTAGGCCTACTGTAGAAAGAATCGTATCGCTCAGTGTAATCACTTTTTGTTGCTATAGGCTACGCTTGGGTGCAAATTTAACTGATGAATTATTCATGTTTATTTTGTGACGTTTCATGAGGGGTCCCCAACTTATGTACGAAAAAAAAATCGCGGCCCGGCCGTGGCCCCGTTGTTGCTCTTCAATATTATAAACTTTATTCATTTACGGGACTGATGTACAGTACAACTCGTTCAATCAACATTGATTGTTTTTACACAAGTTTGTGATACTACAAAATAATAAAACACCATAAAAATACGAAAAAGAAAGAACATTTGAAAAGAAAATTACAGTAGATCACAATATTACCTGGATGGGCCTCCTAGTGCTGTTATTCACATAGTATTGTGTTATCTATGAACTATTTATGCGATATTCCACGTATGTAGTAAAGTTATTGATACAAAACATGTTTTGGATATTTTACATTTTGATGGCATTGAATGACAAGATAACGTTCGTGACCTCATTGTTATGTAATCTACCCATTAATCATTTGTTAATGTTGTTGGCGCTCCATACCTTTTACAATCGTCTTGGCCTCATTGTTATGTAATGTACCCATTAATCATTTGTTAATGTTGGCGCTTCATACCTATTTACAATCGTCTTGGCCTCATTGTTATGTAATGTACCCATTAATCATTTGTTAATGTTGTTGGCGCTCCATACCTTTTACAATCGTCTTGGCCTCATTGTTATGTAATGTACCCATTAATCATTTGTTAATGTTGTTGGCGCTCCATACCTTTTACAATCGTCTTGGCCTCATTGTTATGTAATGTACCCATTAATCATTTGTTAATGTTGGCGCTTCATACCTATTTACAATCGTCTTGGCCTCATTGTTATGTAATGTACCCATTAATACTTCATTAATGTTAGCGCTTCATAACTGAAGGCCTGGCCAAGGTTCACGCTAATGTTTAGCTGGTTGGTATTTATGAATGAAGTACGACGTACCCATTGAGTCACTTTAAGTCACTACTCAAAACTCACCTTTTCTGATTTTTTCTACAGCGCCATGAGCAATGAATGTTGGAATGGCGCTATATAAATCGAACGATTGATTGATTGATTGATTGATTGATTGATTGATTGTTCTTAAATTAATGTTGTATTGACCTATAATACAAGTTGATGATGTTGGCGCTCCATACCTTTTTTACAATAGTCTTGACCAAGTTGGATTACAGCGAATGGCATTGAATGAAGGACGAGATAGGCTGTTGTCCTCCTGGCTGGTTACGTAATTTTAGACCTCGTAGGTATTCGCGATCTATTGGGGAAAGTCTCAAGAATTGCTGCATGGTCAAATGGTCAAACATTCTTCGCGGCAGATGAACTTCCAAGGTCTTATAAATAACAAAATACAAATAATTAAATTATGTACAAAACAATAATGAGCACCTTTGTTTCTTTCAGTACAGTTTTGCATAAAGTAATCACGCTTTTGTTTAAATTAATAACATATTACCATAACATAGTTAAAAACTAACTTTTTTGTAGTTAAAAATTATTATTGGTTTTTTTTTTGTGACCGCTGCTGATCTTTCGTCCTTTATTTTAGTTCTGGTGAGCCATATCAGACATCAGCGAACAATCTTCGATGTTTAATGTTATTACACTATGCATTATATAGAAACATTTGATATAAAATTCTAAAAATATCATGTCCTGCATAATGTGCTGGGCGACGACGCGTCCTTAATTATGTTGATAACGGCGTAAGATGTTATATAGAGTCGTAAGCAGGTTATTAGCGTAATATAATGTAATGCTTGAAAGTAAAGTACAATAAAATGCTTTGTATTGTGAGCAGACACGTCATGAGCAATGGAAATTCATTTATAAATGGTTTGTGTGTCTAAAAAAGTCATTATATTTACAAGAAAGATTCACGGTCCTTAACTTCCTAATTTGGCAATTGTTCTGTAGGCCTATATCACTATTTACTGTTTATCATTATTGCTACGCAGTAGGCTACCTGCAGTGTCGTCTAAATTATACACTTATTTATTATGTAATAAGAATTAAAACAGTAAAAAAAAATATGTATATATATATATGCCAACTGTATCTTTATTATTTAGAATCTGTAATATTAATTTCGTTAACTGATAATAATTTGTTTAAAGCCCATCAATATGCAATCAATAAAATAGAACAGCAGAAAATAAATTTAGAAAAAACTATAAAAAAAAGTTGGCAATAGGCTATATTATTATTATAAACAAAAGCATATAAACAAAAGCATGATCACATAATTAGTTTTAACAACAACTTTAATCACATTAAATGTTTTGTGTGAGAGGTAGAATTATAGACCTGATAATGAAAACTTGTTTTGTTGTCTGCGCTTTTCCCTCCTTGGGATTACCCACTCACCCTAATTCATCCAGGGACAAACTGTATGAAGGCGGCCTTCAGTGTGTGAACGTGCGGCCTTATGGTCATTAAGCTTAGGCCTACAATCTCTACAGGCCTACCCCTATAATTTCCATTAGTACAGGTGTTTTTGTATTTTTTAAAGAAGGTCTGTGATACAACACGCCAATGTTAGATTTAAAATACCAAAAATAGAACAAATTATTTTATATAATAAATTGAACCGATTGAACGTGTATAAAACCTTGAATAAAAATTATCGTTTATTGTATTCGAACAGACTTATACAGAAACTGGGTGGGGCCTACAGTCTGAATGATGTATTGTATATTATTTGGGCCAATGGCCATAGGGCCTAATAAATGTCTGAATGATACATCTGTGCTCCCCGCGCGCTCCCCCCCCCCCCCCATTGATAAAAACTTATTTAAACAAATTGTGTAACAGGAATTCTGAAACATTAGACTTCGTTATTGGAATAAATTACTGTACAGAATGACCAGCGACCATTGGTGCATCCTAGTAGTAGGCCTACTACTAGTATACATTTTTTGCCTGTTTTATTAGGCAATGTTCAAATGTTGCGAATATTCTAGGTTTTGCATTGCAACTTTTTAACGGATTACAGAATAATATAAAGTTATGTAATCTCATGGGGCTGAATCAATAAGCGTTGTCATCATGTAGGCCTACAGTAATCATGTTGTCGGCTCAATTCGCTGAAGCATGGTCAATCGGAGTAAGTCTGGGCATGCGTACAAAGCTCCTCTTATTCTTATGCAACACTGTTATTGTGGTGAATGTAAAGGGCAGGAAACACAAACTTTTTCATGAAAAACAGTTGATTGTAGCCAATTAATACCCATACAGAATGTGATGTAATAGGCTTTGTGTTGTCCTCGTTTGCTAGTTGTTCAGTATTGTAATCATTAATAACAATGATGGCAGGGCATGATACGAACTCTCTAATTATTTGTGTATAGGCTGCTTATTATGCAATATTCGCTGTACTCTACACAACAAAAACCAGAGAGGTATATTATACCTCTCCCTGACAATTCCAATTTCTAAACTAATTCCTATAATAAAAACTAGTTTTAAATCTAAATTTCTATTTTAAACTAATTTCTATAATAGCAATTAGTTTAGAATTTGGATTTATACATTTTTTTTAATAACAAAGCAATCGAAATAATGATGATTTAAAAAGTTATCCTTTACAATTTCGTTCGAATTGTTTACTTGCTCAATCATCAACATTTTATGGCCTACTATATTCTATTTTTTTTGTGGTATTTCTAGCAATCCTAGGACTTGAATTAAGTTTTAATTAAACACCAATTCCTAGTAAGATGTAATTAATTAGTTCTTAAATTAAAAAAACCAAAAACATATAGTTATATAACACAAGAAATAAAGCAGTATTTCATATACAAGAAGAATACAAAAATGAAATGCCAATGATGTGTTAAAACCATCATAATTCATAGTATTACAATGTAGTTATATAATTTTCATTTCTGTGTCTTATTTATATGTGTTGTTTGCTTTTGAATGTTTTGTTTGGGCGTCCCAGACACAAGCTTTGCTTTTTTGGTGACGCCACCATTTTTTGGAAATAAATGTTGATTTTGATTGAATTATTATACATTTTAAAGTTATAAGCTATAATTTAAAATTGAGTATGGCCTTTAAATTACACTTATGAAAATGAAAAGTTACAATGATGTGTTAAAACCATCATAGCATTACAATGTAGTTATATAATTATTATACAATTTTAAAAGTTATAAGCTATAATTTAAAATTGATTATGGCCTTTAAATGACCCTTAAAGTGCGTGCTGTCCTTAAAAAAAAGTACTAGGTTACAAAGTTGATTCATAGAGATCATAGAACTAGGTCATCCCATTCATTAATAACCAATCAGCATTCCCATATTTATAAAAGCTGAAGGTACTACGTGACCTTGACTGGATTGTGACCGGATTGTAGTGTTGGCGCATGCGTAATGACGTATTACGTAAGGTACGATAGATATTGAGTCGCCTTGAATCTGGTGATATAATAAGGTAGTGTGTGCACGAATCAGGTTATTCTTAGATCATCACCAGTTAGGAAACTTACATCCAGGCAAGCTTTTTAGGAATATCTATACATAGATAGGCCTACGTTACCGTACTATAGATAGAGGTAGGTGGTTAAAGATCAGTACAGTGAAATAGGGTTGGTGAAATCTGTGTGCAAACTTTTCCTAAATAGGGCCGGGCTGAATTAAAAACGTGGAATGTGGGTGAACAGAGCATCCGTATTTTATATAATTTGTTAATATTTCTGACCTAATAGTCATACTGTTACACAATCCGTTGAGTAGAAAGGCAGGGCAATTTTTTTTTTCATTATGAACTGTTTGTAAATGCAATTTTACAATCGAAACAGAAATAGTTATTTGATTTTGATTGATCAATGCATGGGTTATTCAATTCGATTGATTGATTTATAAGATTGATTAATTTATAAATTGTATTGATTTTTAAGGTTTATTAGGATTTATAAGGGTGATTGAGATCTATATAATATTATTATTTACATCCCGTCTTTTCAATTTGGTTTTTCTTCTGCAAACCCATACAACATGCATTTCTATATTGTATTTCGTTTGTAGGATTAATTACTATACTGTACTATCTTATAATTAAATTGTCCTATTATTAATAACACACTATGAAAATAAACAATACCAATTACGTCATATTATGTAACAGTGTTTATTCAATTTTTGTTTAAAAACCATTGGAAGTATATATATACACAAAGTCAAGTTTAGATTGTTGTATTCGCTTGATAGAAAGCGATGCGTATAAATAAAGAAAAAAAAAGCACTGAAGACAACGCTGATAACTCTCCGCCGTCTGACCGGTCCACAGCTCGCATATGACAACGGAAAACAACTGTTGTAGAAAATGTCCTAACTGTAAATTAACTGAAACATTTTGTTTTGTTCTTCCAGGTTTTAACAGAATCAAAACTTTCTGGGATTGATCTTTACAACTATCATTCGATGTTGAAGAAATCCATCGAGGAGCCTCAAGACTTAACCACCAGGTCGTCGTCAACGGAACGATCTCCAGATCGTCAAACCAGTTCATCATTCATTTCTAGTCCGGTGGCACAAACTTACTTCTCAGACAGCCTTAAACCGCCATTCAGTATGCCAATTAAACAAGAAACACTTGATAACAACTTTGATAACGCATTTCGTCACATGCCCGCTCAGTTCAAATCAGTCAAAATGGAATCGATGGAAAGTAATGAGTTTAAAAATGCTGCAGCTCGCAAAGAAAGAGCGTTCATGCCAGATAATAGGAAAGACGATTGCTACTGGATGAAGCGAAGAAAGAACAATGAGGCAGCGAAACGATCACGAGAAAAAAGACGAGCCATCGATAGCATGTTGGAAAACACAGTGGTTGTACTAAACGAAGAAAATTCACGTTTAAAGCGGGAGTTGGAATTGTTTAAAGAGGGTAAAATAATGGAAATACCGAAACTCTCCAATACCGCTTCTCCCCCAGTTGCCCATATTCAAGTCAAAGAGACAATAAATGATCAGATTGGTCGAAATTATGATTTAATAAACCGAAACGCACATGGACTTATTTCTTTCGGCGGAATGCCTTCTATTTGTTCGGAACAATATATATCTCAAGTTGTTAATAGGAGTAAACAAGTTTACTATCCAGTTTCTTCGTTGAACGCAACGTCTCCATTTGAAACAAACGCTACCGGCGCATTCTTCCAAAATTGGCCGTGTGATTCAAAAGTAGGAATTATTTCAAAAGGACATTTCCATTCTGACGAACCGGTAACAAAGAAACTAAAGGTAGACTGCACCGATTATGTTATATCTACAAAGACTGATCTAGTTCACAGTGATATTGATAATAACTCTGATGATGCATCAAAAAGTGATGGTGACGTCAGTCAGCGTTCTTCGCCGCTTAGTCTTGGTCGCTTGTCTCCCACCCACAGTGCGTTCGCTAGTGGTATTGACGCGAAACGATTACCGTATAAACTACGCGCTAAAGTCGGCGCTCTTTCTCCAACACAAATGAATACACCAGACTCTCCAAAACTTACATCAGATATAGAGAACAATAAGTCTCTGTCGAGAGATAATTTAGAGAGATTTAACGCCGACGACAATACCCAATCAGATCTTTGTAGCGTACGTCTTCAAATTGGCGGGATTTGTACTCCGCCTTCTAGCAATACAAGTGAAGATATACCAATTGTGGAAAATGCGCAAAAACTTCCCGCCATTACAGTTGAGAAAAGAAAGGACACTCATTCGATTGAAATTAAACAAGAACCTTTAGATTGGAATGATAACATTGAGTCTTCTGACGCCGAAGCAACTCGGTTAAGCCGCGATAGAATGCTGAAGGCCGCACAAGCGTTAACGGAAATGGAAGCGTCGGAAGAAAAGACGACGGCGGAGCAAGATGATCAATCTACAAAGATGTTGTCATCTGATACGAAATACTGGGAGAAGCGACGCCGCAACAATCTTGCCGCGCGGAAATGTCGCGAATCTAAACGTCTTCTTCACGAATATCGATGTGCGCGCGCATCATACTTAGAACATGAAAATAATCAACTTCATTCAGAAATCAGCATGCTAACTAAAGATGTAACCAATCTGAAAGAAATGTTAAAAGCCAAACAACTTAGAGTTGCATGAATGACGGTCGAAAGGATCTTTAAAAAAATTATTTAAAAACACATTAATTATGGCTGCAAAATGTAAAAGGGCATGAGTTAAAAAACTTAACTCTAACCAGGGAAGAAGAGTGAAATTATTCACTATTCCTTGCTCTAACTGCTTGAACTCAACGATGTATTCATTACAACAAAACAATTACTACTATACACTAGTAGACAATGGCAGCAGAAGGACAGCATAACAGTGATAACACGTGATTTTAACAAACAGGGAAAAGTTCTATTTTCCCTGGTAATATTTGAACACTTGTAAAGTTTATACGAAGCGTATTTTCTGTTTATGTTTTACTGGAGGAGAAAGTGATTGTTTATAATTTATGTACTGTACTGTATATCGTATTTTAATCGTCTGCATTATCAATAAAGTAAAAATTAAACAATATTGTTTGGTACTAAATATGTCGTTGTCGTATAACTATAAATCATGGATAAAAACTGTAGATATTTTATATATAGGCCTACATATTTTATCCCTGTCGTAATACTCGTTTGTAACAGGACCTGGCCATAAAATTATTCTTCCTTCTAATTACATAACCTACCATATAGTGTATTATTACAGTATTATATTTGAAGGTGCCACCAAGATCTATTGGCGTTAGCACTGGTTATTTCGACCCGCTGGTTCAAACTTCATAAACCAAATTTTGTTTTGTAATACTAATACACGGCATAATGTCCACCGCCGGCCTATGATAATGTGTGTCTCGAAACGAACCTTAGTTTATAGACTATAGTACTGTATAAAGAAAAACTTGTCACCGTTTTAATTTCTGTGCAATGTCAGGCGATTTTAGCATTTCATACTTTCATAAATTACAACGTTTTGGTGGCAGCAAACATTTTTAACGATCGTGTGAGAGGGTGGTAGACTACTAGACAGGTGGTGGTGTTTGTCAGAGTGTGTGTACCCGGTCCGGTGTGTCTAAAAACTAGGCCTGGACCTAAAACTAGAAGAAGTTAATAGCGTGAGGATTTACCCAAATATGAATAAGTTTACCAATGATGGAAGCTTTATGGAACAGTTTAGAAAAAGAATGGAATGTCAGAAAAGCAACAATAAAGGAGATGAAACTGATAATGTAGGCCGTGTAAGCCGTTCGGACGGAGACGAGGAAGCTGCTGACAAGGAAAGTGACAGTGGAATTCGCCGCGGTGATGAGTATTCTGTGACAAAACCAGATAATGTAACTGGGCCTAGCCCTACCACATCAAGTCCATCTAATAAAACGGGTATTGTTGCTGATGCTACAAATAAATCTGACAATAAAGTCAATTCTGTGGATGTCAATGATGGATCAGTTGCAGTAAAAAAGAAAAAAAGTGTATTATCATTTGTAAGAAAGATGTATAATTAATAAATACAGTAGGCCTAGGCCTAGTTTAAATTAATAAATACTAGCTAGGCCTCCTACTACTAGGAACATTTTTTATTTCAATATATTTATTATACATTATTTTTGTACATAGTAAACAAGGTCAAGATAATAAATAACCTTGTTTTGATCTGATGGTAACTAGGTCTAACAGGAAGTCTGATTTATCATGAATGTCACCTAACATTTCTGTTTTGCGATCTTCATTTCTGAAATAGTGGACATATCCTGCCAAGCCCATCTAGCCTTGTTACTAAGGTTGACCGACAATTTATTTTTAATCGCATTATTATCAAAAACTAGACACTTTTCCTACAAAATTATACAAAATAATTCTTTACTTCAACCTCCTAATTGGTGAACACTTGCAATAAATGGTTAGTGTCATTTATTTCGCTAGGTTGGTAAGAGGCCGGGGTCGAAGTTGGCCCTCAAGACCGGTCAGGTGAAGAAGAAACGTCAGCAGGTAACGTTTATCCATACTGCCCTCTGAGGCTCAATTGTGGATCTGATTTTTATCAGTACTGTAGTGTCTGTACATCTTTTTACAGTGTAACATGCACTACTAATGATTTGCAGTAACAGTGCTTGCTTCAGAAAAAATAAACGTTTCATCAATACAGTACCATCAAAGCTTTTGGTTGCTAAGGTATTGGTTGCTAAGGTACTGGTTGCTAAGGTACTGTACGGTAAATGACATGACTTTACCATGGTCCACCGTTTTATATAAATTGCGCTTAAATATAAAATGTGACTCTCTGCTGAGGATTTGGGGTGGGTGGTGAATATTGAAAATTTCAGAGGCGAGCTCTGCCTCATGTTGGCTACGGCCCTGGTTGTTAATCACCTACTAAAACAACAATCGCTGAAAACGCCAAAAGGTAATGCTTAGTTGAATATCATTCACTGACAATTTAGAATTTATTCTCTTTGTAGGAGGAGAAGAGTGGCTCGTCAGATTCCTGGTCACAATATATGGCAGAAGTTAAAAAGTTCAGCAAAGGTCTTGATGATGATAATAAAAATAGACCACTAATCAAATGAAATCAACATTATTTTATTTACATTTATTTATTTTTATTAGTTATTAGTATTTGTCACCCCAAAAACATGGAAAATAAAGAAAAATAAAATCAGACTTTGAATAGATTATTTTGTAGTTTTAATAAAGTTAATCACTTCCGTAGAAAAAAAAGGGAACAAAATTAATGTTTTCACTTATAAAATGACCAAAAAAAATGGTTAAATTCAACGAAAAACCCATTGGCTTGTAGCCAATTTGACTATTTTTTGCTTTAAATTACAGTTTTTTAGGTAAAAAAATTTGTTTATCCAATTTTTGGTCAAAGTGGATAACAATTAGATGACATTAAGAATTATTTTTTCAGGGGGACAATACATCTTTAAATGTGATTGTTAGTAGTGGGAAAGAAAAGTCTTGGTAAAGCTTTCTAATTAGTTACTTCATGTAGTACAGTATTGTTTTTCCAGTCCCTAATTAAAACAATACATATTTTCACTTTTGTATTTGATAAGATAATTAATAAGATTGCTTTAAGTGTGTATTGAGCAATATTTGTATAAGTTTTTATGTTTAGTATTGTAAAAATTCAATACAGTATATTGTTTGTAAATTCATATATTTTGTAAGAAATATTACCGTATTTACATTTGTATTAAAAAAAGAAAACAAACATTACCGCTTATTATACTGACGTAGAGAATTGATGATGGAAAATCACTTGTTCATAGGATTGTACGACGACATATGTCATACAGTGTATTGTCACACCCCAGTCCCCACTTGGATGCAATGACGTAGACACAAATGAGTTGACTATTTATAGTGATAGTTCCATTGCATCGTGATTGTTGCGTCCTTGCGTTACGTCCAAGTGAGGACCAAGTCTTTACTAGGAACCTTCTGGTCAAATGGTTTTCATCCTACTCGTCCTTTTTAGGAACAAGAATTGCCAGCTGCAAATTGTTTCAATATTTTACTTTTTAAATAATGGTCTTCCAATCAATTGTGTACTGTACATAAATTTTGGTTACATAATGGCCATTTTACTTTTCAGGTCAATGTACAATATTAGTATTATTATTATATTAGTACAATAGTTCTCAATCTTTTTATTGATAACATTTACAAAAACTAAGTTTGTATTGTATATATTAAAAGTTTTAGCTAAGAAAATTTATTAGTTTACTTTTTATTGCACTACATAGACTACTAAATAGAAAAACAACTCTACCAAATGCGATGAAAAAATCCACTTTTTAAAATTCAATAATTATGCAATAATATTGCCATATATGCGCATATATTGTGTTATAAACATATTATATAGCCATAGTACCTAGTTATGGCAAAAAATAAAAGGGTGGAAATTTGGCGGTTTTTCAAAAATTTCCGTATACTATAGTACAGGGATTTTTTTTTAAAAGGGCCAAAATATCCACTTTTTAATATGCGATAATATTGCCATATATGCGCATATATTGTGTTATAAACATATTATATATAGTTTTTATGATACATACCACAAAATGATGATAATGCAATATACCTTCTAAAAAAAGCTACTATTTTTGATAATTGTTTGAAAGAGATAGAAATAAAACAATGACTAAAACAAATAGTGTTTTTATAGTATTAATAATAATGAAAGTGATATATTATAATATATAAAAATATCCTGTAGTACTGTTGCTGTTGAACCAACATCCAGTTATTAGGTTTGATGTTAAATAATTGGATACAATAGATACACAGTGAATTTTTCAATAACAAAAATAAATTTCAATAACAATAGTTACATG
Source organism: Antedon mediterranea (assembly GCF_964355755.1). NCBI lineage: Eukaryota > Metazoa > Echinodermata > Crinoidea > Comatulida > Antedonidae > Antedon > Antedon mediterranea. The sequence continues at coordinate 29,177,343 of NC_092675.1, forward strand.
TACAGTATTAGCGAACATTCCATTTCATGACAGGTCACAGATTTACAGTCGTACATGCACAGAATAACTTCTTGACTTGATATCTGTGTAGATGAGTGGTTTGCCATTTGCCATAAAAAATTCAATTAAATTCCACCCACAAATACAGCTTTTGCACATTCTCTATCTTCCAGTGTCACCATTGTAAGATCGGGCAGAATTAGCAAAAACTGTCTTTTAAAAACCAGTGCAATAAAAACTTCGCAAAAACTTTCAATATCTGTGGCGTAACAGCTATGGGCGCTCACTGGCTAAACCCAGGGGCTTTAAAACAGGCATTGAAATCTGCCACTAAGGGTCTCTAAAACATGGGACCTTATGCCTCTGCGTTAAGCTACTGCTCAATACACTATATTATATTATAAAAAGCAACATCTTTTAAAAATATTAATACAATACTACTGTATTAAAATACTCAAAATAAACAAATTGAAATCTCTGCTTAGTTAGCCACATCATTTGTGTGGTAAGAACAAGGCTGTAGCCAGGATTTGTTCGTGTAAGCATAAGCAACTGAATGTAAGTTAGATTTTAGGCCTAGCTTACGAGATGAAATATTTTGTCTGTCGACTATAAAGGATTTGCCTATTCACTAGCGCTTTCAATGAGCCATCTCCTGTTTTCATATTATTATTATTATTAGTATTTGATTTAAAATTGTTAAGTAATGAAAATTATGATGTGCAATAAAGTGAAGTAAGGGCACTTAAGGAAAATGGGCTTTAAGAACCTCCTAGTTACTGGCTTGTTAATTGGTACCTTGTCTCATTGAAATTACAGTCCTATTTTCACTATATTGCAACAAACACACAGTTCAATTACAGATATAAATACAAAGGCACAAACACAATAAAATATCAATAAAAAATGTTTTAAAATATATAAATGAGACTACAACTCAAAATTGTTCACATGTAATATATAAATTAAAAACAATAAATTTATACTGTACATCCAATTCTTGACAAATAATTTACAAAAAGTAGGAAAAAGTGGCAGTAAATTTTACATTAAAATTTACACTAGTTTTCAGAAAAACTCCTCCACCTTAATAAAGCATTTTCATCGATATAAATTAGGTTATAAATGCAATACTATAGCAAGCAATAGGAAAGTATTTAGTAGTATCTAGATACAAAAACAGACTCTTGAATTTGTTCCTAATATTAGACATGGAAAAAGATCACAAGAATATACCAAGTTTAGAAACCAAAAATTAGCATTTTTATAATTTAAACAGTTTAAAAGAAAGGAATTCCAAAATCAAAATATTTCTATAGATTTTGAAATTAATATTGGTTTTAAAGAAAGTGATATATTTCACATTAATTTTCTTGAGATTTGTGGACACTTGGGGTTATTCTATACTTGTATTAGTGAAGCCATGTTGATACTAATGTCTTTTGTTGTATTGTTGCTCAATGTTTCCCATGATGCCACAGTCACCCTTCATAAGTCACAATTTGGAATATTCACCGACGCCTTGTACCACCAAAACCTGGAATAAAACATACAAATTGTAGTATTATACCCTTTTCAAATCTGCAACAATTTACGATGTGAAAAGGGTATTAGTGATGAATAGAGTTTTAAAATATCAATAGTATATTTATGACCACAAATAACTATTTTAAAAATGTTTGTTTTCAAAATTATTGAATTTACTTTTGTATTGTTTAACCATTGAATATCTTTAATATGTGGTTTAATTTTGTACACATATATATTACATAAATATATCTTATTTTAAGCATCACCATTACTTTTAAAATGACCATGTTACATAAAACTATTTCTAATAATTAATTTCCAATGCTTTTCATAATTACCTGAAGCTGTTCGAGTTCCTGTACTGCCTCCACCTCCAAAACTTCCTCCCCCTCCAAATCCGCCCCCTCCAAATCCGCCCCCTCCAAATCTGCCCCCTCCATAGCCTCTTGATGAATAACCAAAGCCTGTCCTTGGCCTAGCATAGCCACCATATCCATAACCACGACTACAAACAAAATATAACAATTTAATTTATTTGGTGAATTTCGCTTGAAATTTTAAAAAAAATGGGCAGACAAAACAAAAGCAACCTAGGCCACCATGACTCAGTAATTCCTTCATACAATATAAAAGTATATAAATTTGGTAATTATGAAAATAAAATCTTATTACAGTATATACAAATTTAAGATTTCGGGATAAAAAAATAAAATTTAAAAAAAACATCATTACCAACTAATTCTGAAAGTCACATTGAATACAAAATACTGTACACATTGTAGATATTCCAAGCAACAAAATAAATGCAATGCTGTCAGGATAACAATGTTTCAATATTGATTGACGTATCATGTATATTTATTACTCAAGAATACTTACTTTCTGTTATTACCGAACATGTATCCCAGCAGGCCACCAGTTGCAGCTCCGGTCCAGAAACCACCACCACCACCACCTACACCCCCACCCTGATTGTATCGTGTACCAGAACCTCTACCGCAATTACCAGATTGGTAATCAGGTCGGAAACCAGGGGGCGGAGGACTACCGCCACCACCACCACCACCCCAGTAGCCTTGTCCTCCACCATAACCATCATCAGTGTCCGCATAGCCTGTCTGGACGGGAGTTTGTATACACGTCTTGTACAAGCCATATATGATCACAGCAACTACTGCCAAAGATATCCAGTCATATATCGAACTGCTGCTTTTACTAAAAAAAAAAGCAAATCAGTTTAATAATAAATACACTGACAAAAACTAGCATTTTTAAAAAGTTAATGGCATCTATCAAAATTGAGTTCAGAACTTTATTTTAGGCCCTGGCCCCCCTCCCCTTCAAAATCGTAGATCCACTACTAAAAATCTTCACAAACTAGACTTTCAAAGACTTGTAATAAGACTTTGTTTATGTAGAGCATCTTGTGTATATGTTTGTCTTGTGAACCTCTGAGGGTCCCTAATGATTAGCGATTGCTGGATGGATCACCCTCATTAAATATGGTAAAAAAAAAAAAAATGATCTTATGTAAATGTAAGGTTGTGTCAGCTTACCGTGAGTAGCCATAGTTGTTATTGTTGCTACCGCCACCGCTGCCACCATAATAGTTGTGGTGTTGGTTTTGCTTCTGGTGTCCTTCTTTCGTAAGATCTATTGTGTACTCCAACTAAAATGTAAAAATATACTTTTTAAATTACACATACAGTATAATTTACAAAAGTTTACTTTTACCTTTACTTAGGATTTTATTGCACAAAAGAGCAAAATTTTTTTAGCAAAGGTAGGCTGGAGGCTTTTATACAGAATTAGGTAGGTTAGGGTTAAGGGGGGTGTGGAGTGAGAAGAGTAGACAAAGGGTTTAGTTCAGAACAAAAGACGATGTTAAGGCGAAATTAGATCGACAGGAACAAATTTATATTTTTGTATGTGCAATTCTTCTGTGGAGCTGTCCACATGTACTCAAAGCTAATAGCCAAATAACAGCAAATATCTTTTTTTTGTGTACGTCGTCATTGCAAATTGGGATCAAATCTGAGCTCACAAAATCAGTCGTTTTAATGGATTATGCAAGTCCTATTAGTTTATTTAGTTAAGTTGTCAGCATAATTAGATCTTGATTTAAATGTATATATGTTAAAAAAACATGTTTGTGAACAATGAAACACATACAGTTAAGTCTTCTACTTATATAAAAAGTTATGAAAAAAGAAAAACCTGTACAGGTATATCCGAAAATAATATAGATTTTTTTATGTGAAATGGGTCGGAGCCCATTGTTTATTGAAATAAAAGAAAGAAAGATATGTTTGTTTACCCCACATGAGCCTCTAAGTATATACTCATCATCAGGGTGATCATATCCCTCACAGATAACTTCTATCTTTCCAAACCGGTAAGCATTATCCATGTCAGACTTGCACTCCCACTAAAAATGGAGTTAAAAAAAACATTCTGTTAATAATAATAATAAAGGTGTGCTATAATAACTCATTGAGATTGTTGCTAAGCTTAACTAAGCACTGTAGTGCTAGTAAAATGTTTGCCACGAGGAGAATTCCCTCTTTTAACGATGTCTGCAAGTGCGTCTACGGTTTTAGAATAAGAATTTGGAATAGTGAATATGATCTTGTTAGGTGGGTCTGATGATTACCTGAACATCATATCCATCTGAGCCACGGTTATAACACTGAACAACTTGTGGCCTGAACGCGGAACAACCAGCCGAACCACCAATGCACTGTAGCTAAAAAACAAAGATACAAACACTTGAAAGTATGTCCAAACTATAGAGGGCGCTATTACAAAATATACATATTTTGGCATCAATTATCAATGATATTAAACATTAAACATTATGTTATGTCAAGTGTGCCAAAAGCTGAAAATGTGGTTTCAACTCATTATTTCACAAATTAAACAACGTGTGCATTTATTATAAACAGCAGTAGTTAGTAGAAATTATAAATGGATATTATCATGGATATTGTTTGAAAATGTGAGAAATTGTATTTGAGCAGGAAATCATGAAATATTATCAGGAGACTCTAGTGATTTTATTCAAGAACCATATTTAGGATCAACCTGCTCCACCTTTTCCATTCAACCCTTTTCTCCCTATCCACTTACCTGTTTTACAGGACTTGACCTACGACCTGTAGTCATATGTCCATCTTTTAATGTTAAAACATTGACGTCATGCAAACGAACACGATCTTTGCTACCTATATAAATGAAAGCAAAAAAATGTAAAAATAAGTTATAGTTTATTAATTACTATTCCTGGCCCTCTATTTTGAGAATTTTGACATTTCAATCCATTTGACATATGGATACCATGGACATGAACATTTACTTACCAAATAAAGCATTTCCTGATATGAACAAAGTGCATAATAGTACCATCAATGGCAGAAGAAATGAGTTTAATCTCCAATGCATACTGTAATTCTCCTTGTCAGTTCTTGGGTGTCTTCTTTGTTTATGATTATATCTATGGAATAAACAAACAAATTCTCTTATTAGACATACAATTGATAAGACCTCCTAGTTAATTTCCCTCGTGGAAGATTCAGGAGGAAACAAACCAAGTAGTACCAAGTAAAAAAATGTTAATTAAAATTATTAATTAGAATTAACATTTTTAGACATACAAAACTAAAGGCTTAGAGGTTTGTTTGTAATATGTTCAGTCCTTGAAGCAAAATACCATTACCAGGATGTCTCAGCTTATTTCCAACTAATTAATAACAATCATTTACAAATTACATACAGTTACAAAAACATTGAAAATTGTTTGGTTCAATCAAATTCTACAAACAAGGAAATCCTCCAAATTGCGCATAAACAAATATTCCTATGCCTAGTCAAGTGTAGTTCTGCATGATTGTTTTATACCACAAGAATGTTTGCTTTGGCCTAAAAGTAGGCCGAATCTTCACACCAAACCTGGGTCGAATCGTCTCGGATTCAATATACCTAGCCAAATAGCCCTGTCGTTGGACCTGTCCCTAGGCTACATTGCAACTTAAAACTGGCCTAGGCCTAGTTAGGTCTAGGCCTAGGTACAGCTAGGAAATCCAAGGTTTAACTACATTAATTATAATACTATTATACAACAAAAATACCTTGTAAGTGTGTATGAAAAGTACGTTGAGAAATCAGATTTTCTAAATCAGATATTGAATTAGTATTTTAGCTAAATAAAGTCATAACTTTTAATGATTTTCACAACAAAACGTCAGTCGCGATCGCGTCCATTATATTTGAGGAGGATATTCACACGATGTTTATTTGCGACGTGTGTATTCAACCAAATCAGCTATTGACACGTTTGCTTTAATCGTACGTCATTGATTTATCATATTGAATACAAATCTCAAAATATATTATGACTGGTAACTATACATAAAAATGACGAGTAACAAATCAGACAGACTCCTATAAATGTAAAACAACTCAATGATGGAAATCCGAGCCCGATCGACTCCAATAATTTGTTTGACTAGAATGGTCCACAAAGATGAATTTTTTCAGTCGACACCTTTTATCATGGAGGAAATATCCTCCATGCTTTTATCATTATTCCATTTAAGTAATTAGCTACCGACCGATGTCATCAAGGGTAAATATATAAACAGACAATACTATAATATAAATACATAATAACAAAAATTATTTACGGTCATTGGATGCAATTTAAATATCGTAAGACAGAAAAAAATGACGAAATTGACCTGATAAAGGGGGAAAGAGAGACAGACAGATAATTGATAATTAACATTACCATTAACACTAATTTTTGCAAAAAAGTAGAAAAAGAAAATTGACATTTTCGCGCCGCTCCTAAGGCAGTTATATTCAAGAGAACGGAAGCATTAGAACATTTTGTATCACGCGGATAGTTAAGGCTAAAAAATGGGAATTTGTAAATTCGGACTGGCCGGCATGCCACACCCCAAAGCACGTCTGGGAGAAGACTATGAGACGTATGCCCGTATAAAACCTGTTAAATAAATATTTTATTTTGTTTTGGCTGTCAACGAGGCCGGTGGGTATTATACCATACATTGGAATAATTAGGCCTAATTGTCAAAACAATCCTTCCTCTATGCTACTACCACCAACTTAGGGAGTAACTTCCCTACCCCGGAACATGTATAGTATTTTATAGTTTAGAATTATATTTTGTTCTATGTACAATAGGTCCGGACTTTACGTTACACATGTATCTAGAAAACTCAGATATCTGAGTTTTCTAGATCTGAGTTTTCTAGACACCCGATTATTAAATAAAAAAAAATAAATATTTCTTAAAATATTAAATAGAGTATCACTAAAAAAAGCGTAATTGAATAAAGAAAGAACAATAATTAAAACTATTAAGTCAAAAGTAAACCGATGTTTTTTATAAGAAATATTTCTTGAATAAAATCAATATTTTTTATACAGGGCATTCACCAAGTTTATATAGACACTTTGGAATCAGGATCTATAGAAAAGGTCAGATAAAGATGAAAATGTTTATGTCGCGGCCGGTCGTCGATTGTCGTCGTGTGTTTTCGTCGGATTATCATCATGAATCGTTTTGAGGATGTCTTTAATGTTGAAAACTTTAGAAAACATTCAGAGTTTATGCGAATCGAGCATATGGTACATTTAGGTGAAAATGGTCTTCCAAACACTGTAAAAATTACAGGAAGTGGAGGTGTCTATGGTAAGTCTAGCCTCAATAAAGTCTAAGTAAGCTAGCTAGCCTAGCCTAGTTAGTAGTAGGACCTACACACGTCAGGACAGCAGCAGCACCGGTCGGCGGTTGTGTGTCAATACCAGAAAGAGGCCTAAAGAAACTGAATTTAGGCCTAACCGTCAACCAGTGTAAATAAAATATCTATCTAGGCTAGGCCATATTATGCAATTAAATACTATCTAAGGAAAAACAATTATTTATATTTTACTTTTGAATATTTCAATTTTTAAATTAATACAATAATATTAATACAGTATTAATATTCATGGCCTCATTTTTTTTCTAGGTGCAATGGTCGGAATATGGTCACTAGGTGCGGTTAGACCACAAAATTCAAAACATGCTCTTAGGCGGATGGCATATTTTTCTTCTTGTGGTGGTAAGTATGCATTGCAACTGTAATTTAATTTGTGTTCAACCTTTCCAACTATTTAAAAAAAAAAGTAGAAGTATGATTATTTTACCAAAAGTCCTTTGAATTATTCCTTTAACAATTCTAGTGGTTTTTTTCAGCACTGCTCGGAGGAACATTTGCAGCAAGTACATCAATTGTAGCAGCATATCGTGGTAAAGATACTCCAATAAACTACTTCTTTGGTGGAATGACAACTGGTGCAGTCATTGGCACTATAAGTAATTATTATTTAATACATATTGTTTTGTATTAATTTAATAACTTTTTAAAGGAAGGGTGATGCTTTCTGATAAGACAGTGAGGGTTACCGTTTCAGGCTTGTGTCCATTAACAAAACTACTTTTTTAAGAATGTTTCAAAAATGAATAATGCCTATTTACCAAACATGTATTTGTATTATTTTGCAGGCAAAAGTTTACCAATAGGTTTTGGCATGGCTGCTGTACTTGGCTCAACTGCTGCATTTGCTAAGTTATGGGTGATTGAGGGATGGCCACACCCAATAGGAAAACCAGAGTATTAAAACAATAAAAACATGCAAGAAAACAAAATAATTTGCGGTGTCAAAGGAAACCGTTATTTACTGTACAATGCCATTTAAGCAAAACTTAAGATAGAAACTGTGGAAGACAGCTCCTAATAAGGATATGGAATATGTTGCAATGGATTTGATGGTTTGATTTGATACAATTATATACTACAAGATTGCAGTAGTGTTCATTGAATACGTATGGTGATTGTAAATAAAAATGCCACAATTATGTTGTGCTTGTTATTACTTTATTTAATATCATTGTGTATATTATTATTGTGAATAGTGTTTAAAATAATACATTATCTTTAAGAAAGTTCTGTTTTAATTATGCTAATGATGTACATGTACCCCTCCTTGCATAAAATTTGAGGGGCAGGGGTGTCTTACTATTCAACAGCAGAACCCTAAATTATGAAAATAATTTCAAGTAATACAATTAGGGTTTACAATCAAATTCAAAAATACTTGCGGTCTAAAATACAAAATATGATTTACAAAACTCATGAAATTGTGAACAATAACACACAGCTTTGAACTTCAGATTATTTTGCCAATTTTATAATGTATGATCATTAATAAAAAAAATGAAGACTAGGATATTTTATATTGCATTAAGGAGGGCACACATATTCATCTTAATAATTATAAATAAACTCTTTATTAAAATTGAACAATCTAACAAAATGTAAAACATCATTCTCCAAATTTAAGCTGCCTTGTGTCTTCTTTCATTCGTTTATGCAATTCTTCGGCCTTTTCTCGATATTGTTTACCGGCTGCTTCATCTTTCTCAACACCGTCTCCACGCATGTACATCCTACTTAAATTAGCACACGCATACATATGATTATTATCGCAACATTTTGCCGCCAGTTGAGCAGCTTTCTTCATGTTTTTATTCACCCCATCAGCTCCTTGTATGTAAATTGAACTAAGATGAAAACAACTAGGGACATACCCTTGCTTGCATGATTTTTCTAGAAAACCAACCGCTTTTGGTATGTCCTTTTTATTGTTCGGCCCGAGACCGGTTTGTTGTAAGAGAAGGCCGGCTCCATGACACGCATCAGCGTTTCCAAGAGAACAACCTTTTTCAAAATACTTAAAAGCTTTATCTGTGCTTTTCTCTACTCCTGAAAAAAATAAATTTAGTTGATGTTTATATGTATGGTACTGTATACTAACTGGATATCATATCATAACTGGATATCCAACTTAAGTACAATATAAAAGTATGGGATGATGGGACTAACCTTTGCCATGAATGTAAAGTGCAGCAACTTTGTTGCAGCCTTTTCCAAAGCCACGTTCTTCGCAACTTAATGTGTAAGCCTCGGCTGCTTTTGTAAAGTCACTTTTTATAGCTGCAAAGAAGTCACCAAGTCGAAAACATCCTGAACAAAAAGAATGGACATTTAATAATTTATTGTTTTATTACGTAATCATGCAACTCCCAGGTTAGTGACAAGCAAGCTGCATGGGATTTTTAAAAAATGTGGGGGAAAAGGTGGGTGCATGAGAGGCCTAGAGTATTTATTATGTAATACAGTATATAGCCTAGGCCCTATATTATTGTATTGTGAAAACAAAAAGGCTAAACTAAAGACAGAAAGTCTGTCTGTAGTCATGTTAATATAATTGCCATTATGTTTTTATTTTATATTTGTCCATTTACCTAATAATAGTCAAATAGAAATTGTCTAGGCCCTAATACACCTAGATCAGTAGGCCCTTACTAGGCCTAATTACTCATCTAGGTAAGTCCACATAAACCTGGGGTATGATCGTCTGACAATTAAAGTAAAGTAGGCCTAGCTCAGATCCAAATTGCATGATCGGTACAAACCTTCTGGAGTTTTTTCAGAATAGCATTGGTAGCTATATTCTGTACCTAGGTTTTGAAGGTACTCTTTTACTTCGTCTTCATTATTAAAGTCAACTTTATTCATTTTATTCGCCGACAACCAACCGAACGGTACACTACACGTGAAATTGGTTAATCGAAAAATGGCAGCCTCCAGTTGTTAGTTGCCAGGGTCTTTGGATATTTGTACACAATTCGCAATGTGACAGTCCGCACGCGTCCGTGTATTATTTTTAAAATAAATTAAATTATATTATTTTTATTTTTCCCCCTCTTATTTTATACGGTATAAATGAGTCGGTTTTATGACATCTATGTGCGGTTATTTTACTTCAAAATTTTCTCAAACTATGACTTTTGAACATAAGTTACAATTTACACAAACAGATTAACAGACCAGGGAGAATATTTCATAAATCACAATTATTTTATTTGCACAACAAAGAAGTATAATAATATCAATTGAAACTGCTAACATAGATTTTAATATATTTGTTGCCTCTATCAGTAATAGTTTAATACTATGTTGAAGATAAAAAATGGTGATTTGGTTAATCAACAATTGTGGATGTAAATAAAACATTACAAAATAACATGAATCCATCCCTTAACAATTCTGTAATAAAATAAACGTTTCTATAGTGACCTAAATATTACTAAAAATGATCAATTATAATATAATACAAATAAAAACCCATATAATTAAATTCAAATCTAGAAAAAAAAATGGGTAAAACCTGAATAAGTAGAATTTGGTGTACATTTATTCTAATAGTAATACATCATCTTATCTACATCAAATATAATACCTTATATTCACACATTTACAAAAATATACTTATATTCTACAGAGTTTTTAAAATCAATGCAATAATCTACACTTTAACAGAACATTAAGTAAATTAATTATATTATTGAAGAAAAACTACATTATTTCTTAAAATTTATACAAACATCAACTTGCATGAACTAATGGTTTTACATTAATGCTATAGGCCACAAACGAGAATCGCAAATATTTTAGGTTTAGTGGTAAATTTTGCAGATTGAAATTAGAATTGGCATAGTCACTAGACAGAAAACTCTCCCAATACCGGACATTTTGGGCTAGAAACCCTTGTAATCTGAATGTGATTTTAGGCTTAATGGTAACAAAGAATTTGAGATCTTTTGGACCACAAGAAAAGTGAGGTTTTGGGAAAGTTTCTGGTTGTCAGAATGTGCGATATTGGGAGAGTCTGTACTTAATTTTTTTAAAGTTGTGTATAATTAAGCAAACACACCTACTGTTACTACACCTCACATAAAAATGATTATTATGAATATTTAAGTATCCTTAATTTGAATATACAGGTTGAAACATAAACTATGTAAATTAAAAAACATAAAAAAACATTCACCACCACAAACAATAAAACAATTACCGTAAAGATATTAAAATTAACTTTGTTCAAAATCCTAATGTTTAGAAATTTAAATTTCGAACCAATAATAATCACCCTTAGAAAAAATTGAAATAAATGATAACATTTCTAACCAATCACAATCAATCTTAGAAAAAATTGAAATAAATGATAACATTTCTAACCAATCACAAATCAATCTTAGAAAAACGATAGAAAAATGACAACTATAATGATATTTATAGAGAAAAAAACAAAAAATGTATTAAATTCACATTATAATTTGATGATAAATCTAAAGTACAAAAGCCATATGAAATTTTAATATTCAAAAAGTGTAACAGTCAATAACATTAAATTATGTATGTTTAACATACATATCACATTTTATATAGAATCATTTATTATTTTGGATAATAAAAACCACAATATATAAACACCTTTTACAATTATCAATCTACATCAACTTGATACATTTACTCTCTTAAAATACAGGATTAAAAATAATAAACAATATTATAATATGTTCAAGGTATAAGACTTATATAACACGATGCCCATTTAACATGTTTCTCTACTCCAACACTTTGTTTGTATATATATAATCTGGATGTGCTTTTCTGAAATGATTTTATTAATCTATTTGTGTTTAAAGTAAACAAAATAACATTATACTAATACTAATCTATAGGCATAGAAACTATTAGACTATTACATAATAAACGACACATGCCTTTATTCTGGTTTTTGTTGCCTATTGGCCTATAAAATATTCCACAAATTTAGAGAATGTTAAGGAGAAAAGATACGCAACAGGTATGGTAATAAGTTTACAAGAAACATTACATGAAATAACACTTCTTACCATCACATTCACTAAAAAAGAATTAGTACAAATAAAAATATACTCTACATCCTCACAATTACAAGTTTATCCTCAAATTATCCATGCAGGCATAGGGTTAAGCCAGTACATTTTTATTCGCCTATCCTATTTTCTTTATCCATAGGATAAATTATTAAATTTTGGTCCTAGGCCAATCCAGCAAGCTTAATCAAATTCTACACTCATTGATAAGAGCTTAGGGAGTTAATAAAATAGCAGACATCGTCCCAATTCTACACTCATTCATAAGAGCTTAGGGAGTTAATAAAATAGCAGACGTCATCACAATTGTACACTAATAAATACCAAATCTGCTTATACAACAATGCTTGAATTTACTGTTTGTTTTTACTAAAGTTTCAACTGCAACACGACCTTATGGAGGAACTGGAAGAATAAAAATGTTCAGATACTGTTTTAAGTTCTACACAACCACAAAGATTTGTCCATGAAGTAACTACATTTCAAAGTAAATTTTAGAATTGAAATATTTTATTTATACTGGGCGACCTCTTCAGTCAAAGACTGGTCTCCCAGAGGGCCCTGCCTGTTATGATCAGTGGCTGTGATGTACTAATAAACCCTACTCGTCTAGAAATATGTACTATGTTCTTTAAAGTGCACATGAGCTAGATGTGTACACTGGACCTACGGTTTATAGTTCTTATCCAAGAAGTAACACAAATAATAACATACTGGTATTAATATTTGTATGCAGCTATTTGGTTGGCAACCTGATATATCCCACTCAAAGGTGCATTGTATTTTTAAAGTGTATCAAACTTTGCAGTATAAATTCAATGTGCAATTTGCACTCAATAGTAAAAGACTTAACAACAGTGTGATATATTCTAGCACTAAAAAATGAGTGAAAACTTTAAATATATTTATAGTTATTTCTTACTACCTTACTGGTGTGTGTGGTATTTACCAAATTTAGTAGCAAATCCATTAACACAACAACTTTAAAATATCCAATTAAAAAAAAACATCTAAAAATGTGAATTTAAATATGATTGTGATATCACGATTCTTTAACAACTAAAACGTATATAACTTTTTAATAAAATAACATTTATTGATAAAGAAGAATGATAAATTTAAATATCAACTTTATCATAACTATCATTCAAAATTATAATCTTGATTATCAAAATTTGAATCATGATTTGACTGGGTTTCACAACAATTGAAATGACTGCTAATTCTATTACACTAATCTTGCAAAATGTAATAGAGATCTACGATATCAAATTAAATATCTAGTCCTACAATAACCAGATTGCTAATCAATAATAGATAAATACCAAATCAGTATCAATCAATATCAATCAATTCCAACTCAATATCAATCAATACCAAATCAATATCAATCAATATCAATCAATACCAAATCAATATCAATCAATACAAAGTCAATACCAAAACAATATCAATCAATACCAAAACAATATCAATCAATACTAAATCAATATCAATCAATACCAAATAACTTTTTGTCAACTGCCTAATCAATTTTGACAAACTTAATATAAACTGTAATATGGCAAGGATCCAGTTTGCATGGTTTATAAAGATCTCTAGTTTTACTGTATTTCAATGCAGCATATGGACAAACAGAAAAACTGCAGCATTGTAATGTTTAATGTAATGGGGGTTTGCGACATATACATAGCACCATGTAAGGGGAACTCACTTAACTAATGCGAGATGTTAAAGTACCGAATGTCATGCAGCATTGCACATTGATATACTTAATTACTACAACAACATATTTATTGTACGCAATGTGTATAAAAGTATTAAACAATTATGTAAAATGATATTTTAATAATTAATACTTTGATTCATTTACATTGTAACACTTACTTCTTTTGATTGAAATTACACGATTTTATAATTCATGTTTCATGCTGTTTTAAATTAAAATATGAATAATGTTTTAAATTGAGAAAGCAATTAAGTCCAGATTAAAACAGACATTCAAGAATGCCACTGAAATGTAAATTGCACATTTAAAAGATAAAACAGCAGCTATTTGTATCTTGAACAAATGCAGAATTTAAATCTATATTTTTGTAAATAGACATTAGATGTACCTCATTCGTAGAAAAGACTTCATTTTCACACCTGGTTGATGGTTTATAAACCTTATGAATATTTAAATGAGGTATTTGTCCTTCATTGTTAGTACATTTTACATTACGTATTAAAATAAATAGTTTCACACACACACATTTATTATAAATGGAAATGGCAATTTATCTAGAATATTATTTTTTAATTTAAGAATCATTTATACTACCAGGTCCTCACCTCGGAGGCATTTGCTGAATGAGGTAGTTAGTGTTAGACTGCTGCTGTTTAGGGTTGGCTGCTGTTGCTGTCTGTGTTTGCTGATAATTCCTGGAATAATACATAGCCATATCAGGCATATTGTATGATGGCACCATACCATTTGGAAACATCGTCCCCATGCGGAAATTCTGCCTCAATTGCTGCATTTTGGTGGATGACTGACTCGATGTTTGCGGGGCTCCAGGAGGGGGCGGAGGTGGCGGTGGTTCTGTGACCTTACTTTGTTTACTTCTAGATGACTGAGCAGGAGGTGGAGGAGGGGGCGGTGGAGGCGAGTTTGTGATGGACATTCCATTGGCTAAGTATTTAGTAGCAGAAAAGTAGTTGCGAGTATGAGGGTTGCTTTGAGTGAATGACTGCTGGCTCATGACTATAGGTCCTACCGACTGCATATTAGCTGCTTGTCCTCCGCTGTGCATTGAGTTATATGGATTTTTAAAGTACTGATTGCTCATAATAGATGAGTAACTATTGGCATTGCTAAAATTCCCTGATCTTAAATGCTGGTTATTAGTTTGCGGGTTTGTCGAGATATAGTTTGCGGTTTGATTCGCCTGAGCTACTGAACCATACGGGTTTGGTTGTTGCCGGTTGCTCATGTTATTAACATTCGCAACCATCTCGTTGCGGTACGAAGGATTGAAATTCATTTGTTGATTGTTGGCTGGATGGTTTGCCCACGCATTTTGCTTTTGTAAACCAGAATTATTACCTTTTGGTTTTCGTCTAGTCTTTGCTGCACCTTTAGCTGAGCTTTGGCTTGGAGTAGACACAACGCCATTAGTGAGGCAATATGTTGCAGCTGGTGCTTGCTGAGACCTGTTGTTGATAGTCTGCTGCTGTGCAATCTGTCTTTCGTCTTGGTATTGCTTCTCTGATATGAGTTGTTGGTTGCTATTAGGTTTTGCAGCATAAGTGATTTCTCTGACTTTTTCTTCAGGAGCTTCATGTGTATTATATGGGGCGTAGCGTTTGGCAAATGTTCGACCTTCCTTCATTGAAAATTTCTTATGGAACTGTTCTCTTCCTTCTTTTTTCGAAAACTTTTTGTGATATTGTTCTCCATAACATGAAAATGATTCCTTTCCCTCACCAAATAACTTGACTTCCTCACTCACAGCTAACGTTCCATTTAAGGGCTCCTCGTGAGATTCTAAGCTAGTATGTTGCTCTTGTGATGTGTCAGTCGTACTATGGGTCTCTGATATATCGTTTGAAATCTCGGCCAATCCAATTTCATCCGTTGTCTTTTGTGTAATAGGAGGTTCTGCAATTTTCTCATTATAACTTATCAGTAAACCACCAGGTGTCTTGGGTCGCCAGAACTCATCGTTAACCGGTGGAAGTTCAGAACTAGCTCTTGATTCTTCGTTTGTTTCTTCTATCGAACTAATAGATGCAATAGCGGCTTGAATTTCATCATCAGCTCCATGACGAGAACTAGGTGCCGATTCATTGGCATCAACCGAAGATTCTGATGCGGGAACATTCTTATCTGATGGGAGCTCATCTGGATTTATTGCTACCAATGGTTCGTTTACAGGTTCCGGTTCATCGGTTGAAGCACCTGTATTATTCGTTGATTGGGTAATGGTTTCATTTGTAGGGATCATCGCATTTGGAATCTCTTGCTCTGGTCTTTCTGCTTTTGGTCTTGGACTATTTCCAGAACTTTGTCTCCTTATTTGTTTACTCCTACATGCTTCATTTGAGGCAAAAGCCATCAATGCATCAAACCCGCTGCTAATCTTAGCTTGCCATTTCTTACTATTAGGCGAGTCCTTTACTTTGCCAGTTTGAGTAAGAAGGTGATTAGGTGGTGATGACACACGATCTATAAGACAAAAAATTATAAATATGTAAATTATGTGGAGAGACACGCTCTTTGGGTTAGAGACTCAGTGCTCCGTTTTTATGTTTCACTGAAAGGAATAAATAAATAAGTGTATGGCAAAAAGGTTGTGGCTTGTTGAATACTGACACATAATTTTAAAATATTAAGATGACCACTGATAACGGTACAACTTTTTGGTATAATTTTGTGAAATGAGAGGTTCAATCTTCACAATTTTGTTTTTCTTATCACCAAGCAGACGCATCCGGGATGGTGTTCACAATGCCAAACCACAGTTCTTTGCTCATCATTTGATTTGCTAGTTCATAAATAAAATTGGTTGGTATCTCTAATAAACCTCTTTTCTGAAACTGGACTCCAATATGAAAAATAATTGGTAAAAATTCTTCCAGATATATTCCTCCGCCAAACAACCTACCTTCCATTGATTCTGAAGTCCGTTTCAGTTCCATGAAATTCACACTTGGTTCTTGAGATGAAATAATTACGCTCCTACAAAGAAAATCGGTGATATAAATACAAATTTGAAAATTGATCATTGATGCCCGATTATGGGATAATAATATCATCTCACTCATATTCACAATGTTATTTATTTTCTTTAATATTTGTTTTTGTCAATATTATATAGTTTTTAGTTTTCTTGTCATGTGGACAACTGCTTAGATGGTCAATGCTTAAAGTAATTATTACTTATTTTGATCTCCTTTCACACATTGTCCTCTTTGTATCTTTTTTTTCTCTAGAGTATAAATATCTGTTCTATTTTGTACAAAGTGTGGAAAATAAATAAATGAAATATGTTGTTTAAAAGAAAAAACAAGCTGATGTGCAACTAACCTGGATGCAGATGACTGACTGGTTGGTTCTTTTATTTGATGAAGCCTTTCCTCTTTCATGTTTATAACAGTTTCTGATACTTCAGAACCTTCTGGTGATGAAATGGCACTAATGTCTAATGGTTGACTGACAGTCGTCACAAGAGACAAGACATCCTGTGACGCTGTGAGGTCTGTCGAAGCAACAGACTTCTTTGCGGTAGTCGTCTTCTTTGCTGCACTAGCTCCTTCAGATGCAGAAGCTGGCAATCTCTTTCTGGTATTTCTTCTGGATTTGGTTTCATTCTTTCCTTTCGTATCTTTTGTTGATGCGTTCATTTGGCCAGGACCATCAGGTCCATTTGTACCAATAAATAATTGCGGAGCTTTTGCTGTAAGTGGTCCAAGAGCTGAAGCAGGGATACTGTAAATGGGTGTTGGCACAGATCCAAGTACCATCATTGGGATGGTTGATAGTGTTGTTGTCGCTTCATTCTTTTTGACAGTGAGTCTAGAATTACTAGCTGATCTATTCACAGTGTCATCTAATGTCCTTGAGAGTGGCACTGAGGTGGTGGGTAATGTCAACGATTCAGATGGGTAGAGGTCAACGTTCTGGGGACTCAGAGGTTGTTCTAAAGACTGGTCTTTTTTAAGTTCATGAACTTTACTTAACTTCTGAGGAGAAGTGACTTGAATTGAATTGAAAAAATGTTGACTCTGTAAAGATAGGTTTGGGTTTTTGCCTTTCATTGCCATTGTGCTAAATTCCCTCATAGATACTGGGTTTTCAGTTTTTACTTCTAAATTTCCATATATAGATGTTTGGTGTTGACCACCGGTAAATACAGGAGATATAGGCGAGACTGGTACACCTGCAATGCCAGCGTGAGGCGATGTAGTACTATTATATGGTTGCTGTTTATTTGTTCTTGACGGTACTTGACTTACGGGTGGAAACATAGTACCTGATGTGTGAATAACCGAAGGTTGCGTGGTTGTAGCAGCAGTTTGAATACTACCTATAGGTGATCTCATACTTGTTAGTACTGTTGAACTGATTGGTATGAAGGCATCCTGAGTGAGTGGTGCAGCATTTTTATGCAGCGATTTCAGCAACAAAAGCTGGGCTTCCGCAGCCTCAGCACCCTCTTGACTTTTAGTCGATAGACGTCGGATCTTTGGCTTACAGTTTTCAGGGCTCTTTCGCTGCCGTTGCTTCCTGCCTTGCTTAGGAGATTTCAATAGCTTCTCTTGTTTAATGACTTGCTTTTTCAGAGTGACGAGTTCCGATTCCAGTATGGTGGCACGACTCTTAAGATGTTTCTGGTTGTTCATCTCGTTTATAATCTGCTCACGTATCAACATTGATGGGTTTGATTTATTCTCCAGCTTAACGTTCTTTAAAACATGATTTATGACATTACTGTTTTGAATCTGTAAAAAAAATTTGTAAAAAATGAATCTTTTGTATTAAAAAACATAAAAATGTGTTGAATAGGCTATTTGAATTTAATATTTACTTTGATGAAAAAATTAGATCGGAAAAAATTTTACAGGTTTTTCATTCAATTTAACTGTTTATTTTATTGGTTTTTATTATCTTAAACGTTTGTGGCTTGTACCAATTTTATATGTAAATCTCTCGCAATTCAGTTTTATTTTATATATACTGCAAAGAGAAATATTGAATAAAAGCAGAATGAATGAATGAATGAATGAATTACCAACTTCATAAAAACTAGAAAATACAGTATTTAATTATGTCAACATAAAAACACAACAGGACACAACATACCAATTTATTATGTTCAGACTCCAAGTCTGTTATCTGCATCTGAACACTATCTTGTTTCACCTGTAGATCTTTGTGTTGGGTGACTATCTTCTTGGCACGACTGATGAGTTCTGATGGAGATTTTGCTTCAACACCAAGCTGCAATGAAACATTTATAGTTTTATTTATCAAGGGTAAAGTTTGTGATCAATCATTTTATCACTATTATTATATCTATTTATTCCTTTTAGTGAAACATAAAAAGGGCGTGCACTGAGAATCGCCAAAGGGCGTGCACTGAGAATCGCCAAAGGGCGTGCACTGAGAATCGCCAAAGGGCGTGCACTGAGAATCGCCAAAGGGCGTGCACTGAGAATCGCCAAAGGGCGTGCACTGAGAATCGCCAAAGGGCGTGTCTCTCAACGATATATTATACATTCATTCAGGGAGCTTTTGCTTTGCGAAAATCTAGGAACCAGTTACCGCATTTTAATTATGCGCATGCCAGGACATATAACAGTAAACTCTGAGTACTAAACAAAAAATTACAAGAGAGTATAGATATATATCACAGGAAAATGTTGCGAAAGATGATAAATATTAAATTAACAGATAGTGTGTGTAACTGTAACATGAAAATATACGAGATGACAAAACAAGAAGAATGGAATAAAGGAATTAAACGAAGGAGACTAAAATGGTATGGACACATAATTAGATTACTGGATGATAATCAAACAAACAATGAAGGAAACTAACAGGAAAGTAAAACGACCCGTAGGAAGACCAAGAAATAACTGGATGAACCAAATAAAGAAAGACGTACATGTAGACGGTAGAAGGACACGAAGACACTAACACAATAACAAACCATCCTGCCATAAACAGACAAAAATGGAAACAAATTGTGGAAAGCGTAATGTCGGAAGACGGAAAACGTTAAGAAGAATGCCAGGACATTGAGACGCGTTTACTTGATTCGTAAACACAGTTTTGGCGGATTCCAGGCCAGACAACGATGCTATAAGCTCCTAGATGGTTGCAAATTGTAAGCTTTGTACTGATAAGGTAAGATATCTTTTATATTTTTTTTCTGTCCAATGTGATAATGTAACTAGTGGTCAGTATGAAGCTTACCTCCAAAAGTCTTCTGTTAAGTAAACCCATAGAATCTTTCACCACATGTTGTATCTGCTTCTCTAAAGTAGCTTTCTTCAGATTTAATTGTTCTTGCCGAGCCTAAAAAGATTCATCAACAATTCATTATTATCATTTTTATTTAACTATGTTCTGATTAATAAACTTTGATTAATATAATTTAAAAAATAAGATGGTCTTAGCTCTATCTACACTATCAAACGTTATGTGACAAAAAAATGTGATGTGCCCATATATAGACATGATGATGTCATACCACTACCATATTTGTGTATATCACACTTTGTTTGTCAAACTAGTTTGATAGTGTAGACAGAGCTTTAGAGAATAGAACAATTCTCTCTAATAATACAATTTTATATTTTTTTACAATACACATTTTATTTACCTTTTCCTGCTTGATTTGTTGATGTATTTGAGCTAAGTAGTCTGGAGTTGTCATATATGACATAAAGCCCAACAATTGATTTCTGTAATTATCTGTTACCAAAACAAAAAACTAAAATCAATACATTGTTGCAATGCTTTAAGCTATTATAAAAATTAATTATTTTATATAATGAAATATTTCAATTTAGGAACTAGTTACCAACTAATATTTATGTAGAAAGAGTTGTAAATTTTAGTGACACTCCCAATTACCATATTTATTCGAATAAACACCTGGCTTTGAATAAACGCCCCGGGCCTTTATTTCCTTGAATAAACGCCCGCCACATGCATATTATATACACAATATTGTATTACAACACACTTCTATTTGTAGTAGAATTTATTGATTTACATTATCTACAATTTACCAAGCTTTTTGATACAATGTTTACTGTATTTTATCACTTCTCAATATTAATTGTGTTGTATATTTTTTTATCCAGGGGGTATTTATTTGATTATACATATTACCATATTACACTAAAAAAAATAAATGCCTCCCCCAAATAAACTTTCCCTAAAAACCCTCCTGAACAAAAAAATATGGTAATACTGTATCAGAAATAGGCCTTTAATAATGAACTCATGAATGCTAATGGAGTTCACATGAACCATGATCCTTTACACATTGTTGTTAATGGAGTTCAAAGGAACAATGATCACGAGTAGCTCATTTGAAAGACATTAAAATGTACTTCAACTCATTACCAGACAAACTGCAATGTGAATTAATAAGTGGTTCAGTGTTTAGTTAATGGCACAGAACAATAAATGACATTGTAAATGTTAAATATTTTACCTAGCAGTTTTTGAATGGCAGCCTCTTGATGTAGTGTAGGTTGGTAAAGTCTAATGGGTGATGTCAAGTTACTCTGAGAGGCTTTCACCATACAAGGCATGTTGAATGATGGACTATGCTTAGTAGACATTGGACCTGAAACAAAAGGAACATTCATTATTAATAATAAATAACTACTATAAATATGAGAGGTTATACAAATATACAAATTGTTGATGTCATAGCACTACCATATTTAAACATATCACTACCATATTTAAACATATCACTACCATATTTAAACATATCACTACCATATTTAAACATATCACTACCATATTTAAACATATCACTACCATATTTAAACATATCACTACCATATTTAAACATATCACTACCATATTTCATTTCATTAGTTATTCAGTCTATTTCAGTATATACATAACAACAAAAAAACTGAAATTGGGGAGACCAGGGTCAACCTAAGTGAACTTAATCACTGTAGCTGAGCCGGTTGACCCAACCCCAAAGTCAGTTTACACATAAAAGACACAAAATACAGTTAAAGCGAATTAAAATGAATGTGAACTTTTCTAATGAAGGCTGATGGGCTTTCTAGGACTGCAGCATATCACTACCATATTTGGGCACATCACACACAAACTAGTTTGATAGTGTAGACAGAGCTTTACACTTCCACTATCAAATCCAAATTAAAATGTAGTTCGCTGGTAAAAAAGTTCATCGAATGATGTCATCTATTTAAGTTAAGGGTTATTTATTCCTCCTCCATATTGATAAACTGATAAATAAATAATTATTTACCTTTCTTTCTGTCCGGTGGAGATTGGCTCATTGACACTGTATGCTCATGTAGCAAGTCCAGACCTGTTGAAGTCATTGAGGATGGTTTGTGTTTTCTTTTGGCTTGCTTTGATGCCATTGCTTCCTTCTTTGGTCGTCCACGACCCCTGCTGCCAACCTGAAGAAATATTGAATAAATACATTTGAATACAACATGTTGAATACAACAATTTAAATCGGGATTTTACAGTACAGTACAGTAATATAAATGGTAAAATCACATTTAAATTTGCCTAGTAAAAATTTAATTTTTGAAAACAATTCATACCTGTCTTTTTTGTTGTTTCTTTTTTTTTAATTTCTTTTTTCGCCATCTATCATCCTCAATATCGGTATCCTACAAAAACACAGACTTATTAATAATAAACAAATCATTCATAGGGTCAATAAGTTCCTCTTAATTTGGAAAAATATAATGCAAATGATAGAACTGTAGCCCAATTGTTAGGCTCCGAGCCTTCCACCTCTCTTTAAAAAAATCCTGGAACCCTCACTGGGATGAATTAAGAAACCAAAATACATGCACATTTAGTTAAAAATGTCAATATTTATTGTGTACATGCACAAATATTTAGACTGTAAAAGTCTAACACGACTAATACGAACCGATATCCCAACTCTTTCATTCCAAGAGGTATGATGAGAGAGAAAGCTATGAACACGGTAATTTCCAAATTTATGGATGAATAAAGCGATGTCTATGTCTATTAATAATGCTTGCTTGTTAATGTTATTAGCTTAAATAGTTTCAATGTTTGTTTTATTTTGTGTGTAGTTGTAATTACGTTCCCAAACCAACAAAAAAAGCGAAATATAAAAAAAATGTTGGTCTTATATTACAGAAAATACCAAAACCATGAAATACAAAAGTTTCAGCATAAAAAAAAAAAATGTCTAAAAGGCATAGCAACAGATTCCAAAAATGGGAATTAAACAAATGAAAAACTTCTGAAAAAAAAAAAAAAATTAAAAATTCTAAGCAGGATAGTAAGCAAATAAGAAAAGCATATAATATTAAAATAAAAAGAATATAAAAAGGAAACTAGGAATTTCCCCAATACAACCTTAAGTGTTTTTGATGTTTCTCTCTTTGATAATTTCTGTGACTTTTTAGATTTTTCATGCATCATTTTATTTACGTTTTCCTTTCCGTCACTAATAATCTCCGTCCATTGTCGGCGTGTTGTTGCTCCTTCTCCGCACCCACTCATCGAGTCGTTCTCGCTGGATTGAGTGAATTCAATACTTTTGGCCGCACTGAATTCCTCACGTTCCCTTCGTCTTATACTTGTTCGATACTTCTGGTATTCTTCCTCCTATCAAAAAAATGTTTTAGTTTTAAACATTTTTTTTTTTATCTCTATTACTGTAGTCATGAATTAAATTCCATGTTTGTAATAGTTACCATGCTTTTTGGTCAAACTATATACAAGATTGGCTATTTTTTCTAAAACATTCTTTCCATTTCATTTTGTTTTTAATATATAACTAAAAGAGAGACTAAGATATCCAGAAAGAGATGGAATTCTTTGGAAAAGTTCAATATAGTGAAAACATATGTGGGGCGACTGAACTGGACTCTTTATCATTATGTTTGATTTGTAGAAGTTAATTTGTGTTGCTTGTTGCTGATTTATGAGAGAAAGTCCTTATTTTGTTATTGAGTCTAAAAGCAGTAATAAATAAATAATAATAAAAGAAAGATGGAAAAATAAATTCAAAATTTACCACATTATTTGATATTTATAATAATTAAAAAAACAGTATATTATAATACAAGTTTATTGCTACTTACTCGGACCTGAGGATCTGTTAAACTTTTAAAATACCTTTCCAACTGAAAAAAAAAAGAAAGTAAAATTATTAAAAACAAAACAATGCCATGCTTGAGTAATCACACTCCTTAAATTAGGTTAAATGTTGACACAAGACTTTAGTCATTTCTATTGTTAATCCGAGTACAACCCCACCCTTTAATTCATACCCAGTACAACCCCACCCTTTAATTCATTCCCACCCTCTCTGGGACTATACTTGGATATATACAATACTTGTTTTATTTAAAGCTTACAATTGTTCTGTCAATTGTGTGTAGAAAGTAGGAGACAGGTTTACCAGTCCAAGACACCGAGCCACGCAGAGGTGAAAGTTCAACTACTCGCATTATGCTACCAATATCTGAAATACGACCAAAACAAAAAAGATTATAGTTTGAAAGAAAATGAAACATAATTGAAACACTAGTTTGACAGAAATTGATGTCACTTTGCTTCTGTAAAGCTCTGTCTACACTATCAAATTAGTTTGACAAAAAAAGTGTGATGTGCCAAAATATGGTAGTGATATGCCCAAATATAGTAGTGATATGACATCATCATGTCCATATATGGCCACATCAATTTTTTTTTGTCATATAAAGTTCAATAGTGTAAACAGAGCTTAACTTTGTGACACACTTAAAGGTATAGCTATAGATCATAAAGATATTCTTAATTGAATATGTACCACTGACATTATGCTCTAATAATAATAAGATAAGAGGGGAGAATAGTTTTGAAGAGAAGGGTGGGTGGGGATTGGAGGAGGAGGAGAACGAATCATTAAGCTAGATTAAACGTTATAAAATACTTACCGCTAAGATTACGATCTGTTATTCTGAAATTAAGTGGGCAGAATGCTTTGGAGGATACAACTACAGCTCCTTCTTTCATATTGGCAAATTTTTCTTTTAACTATTGAAAAAGGAAAATTAGTATCAACAAACTGAACTCAAAAGAGTACACATATAAAGGCTCTCATCATTTCAGGTGTCAGTGTACTGGATAGTGAAGGCCTCCCTAAGCTGAAATCATCATGTTCTGTCCTGTGTTGCTCCACTCATGATATGCTAGGGTGTACTGGATAGTGAAGGCCTCCCTAAGCTGAAATCATCATGTTCTGTCCTGTGCTGCTCCACTCATGATATGCTAGGGAGAACCCTGTAAGTATATGCTAGCTAATGTGACAACCTTAAACCTCTTTCTCTGCCTAGTTTGTATATTTAGATTTAGATTAGATTTTATTTCAACAAAATTTTATGAGGGCAGTCCATCCAGCCAAAGCTGATCATTGGGACCCTCAGAAAAATACATCGTGACAAGACAACAATAAACAATGAAAATGTGAAATAAAATAAATATAAAACACAAAGCTAAGTTTATACTTACTTGATGGTCGACACTTGGTCCAAAAGCAAAGTTATTGACAAACACAACTGCTGCTTTAGCTACTCGTTCAACCATTTCATCGCACAGAAAGTCACCCTTTTCAACTTTAAATGGGCTATAGTCCTTACCGTACCACTTCATCCAACGTCTAAACTCATCCTGCATTTTCTGTTAGACATGAAAAAGAAGTCCTCTTATTCAATTTCTAATTCATTTATGTATTATTTATTATTAATATCATTATTTTCTGATTTCTCAGCCACATTACAACAATACTCTATGGCTTGGTCCATTTTTATTTCACAATTTCTGTTTCCTACCTTTTATATACTGTAGCTTTTCTTTTTTAATTAACACATTACTAATAACAGGTGGTAATTTTGAACAAATGAATGGAATATTCTGTACCTGTTTTCACCTGAACAAATATGTAAACCACTATAAATAATGCAAATAAATACAAAAAATACTCATTTGCATACTCTTACATACACATACACATAAATTAAATGCTTCACTAACCTCTGCATATTCAGCAGGCACATCAGCCTTTTCTATTCCATAGGCAAGCTTACAGTTAGTAGCTGAAGCAACTTGGAGTACCACCTGACTGACACCTGTAATGCAAAACGATTCTTACATTATACAATATTTCAAAGAACACACATTTTGAAGAGATGAGAGGCATAAGGAGGAAACGAGGGATAACGATGATTAAAAAAAGATAACAAGGAGAGACATGATCGATTAAGAGCAACATAATCTATATTTAGATCCATTCTTATTTAATCCATCCAATTCCTGATTTTTATACAGAGATGGTGTAAGAGGATAGAGGGACTACTTACCACTTAATATGTAAGCAGATATGTTGTAGATATGAATTCATGCAGAATCTTTACCCCTCGGATGTTATGACATCATCGTATGGCCACACGAATGTAAAATATAGGATTTTTTACTCTTTCGTTATTGCTCATCATATTAAATAGAGTGCATCTCGCTTATACGTATTCCATTCCCACAGATATTTTAATACTCTCTAGGTCAATCAACTATCTTTCGCATGAGTTAAAAATATTTTAATTTTTATGACGTCATCATGTATAAAAATGTAAATAACGTGGGTCCCCTATTTTCATCTTTACAGTAAATTTCAATCTGTTATAGCTCGTCAGAATAAAAAGTGATAATCATGATTAAAACGTTTTCTGGAAGCTATTGGATTGTAGATACGAATTCATGTGTAAGGGGATAGAGGGACTACTTACCACTTCCTAGATCAATGAAGTTATCATCTGATGTTAGGTTTACTTCTTCTATCATCTGTGCTACGAGATCATACGATGTTTCACCATACACCTAAACAAATTACATTCATACACATTACATACAGCCATGTAAACATGTTGCCGATTATAATACAGTTAACTCTCCCAATACTGGACACCTTTTGGCTGACCAAATATGTCTGGAAAGTCTGGTATTCAGAATGTAAAAGAACATATTTGGGACCTGTGTGGTTTTGGGAGAGTTTCTGGTTTTGGGAAAGTTTCTGTTTTTCAGAGAGTCCAGTATTGGGAGAGTTTACTACAGTATAATGATGATAAGGAAATGGTGGTGCCATGGTGATATGAATGACTTTGATGATGTAAAAGGTTGAAATATGAAATACTAGAAAGACGACGCACCTCAGGTGAGAAAGGTTCATAGGCGTTAAGTCGATCAGGGTCCATGATAGCATGGTTATAAACCTGCTGTAGGATGTGTTTGAGAAGATCTGTTGACGCCCTCTTTGGACAAGGGTTAGCACATGTCGTTCCCTTTCTCTGTAAAATAAAAACAATACATGATCTTATTATTTAAAAAATAAATAAAATTGTTTGTCTTTTTATCGTCAAACTCGGTTTCACTATCTTAATGCATTAAACCGTGCTACTATACTGTAGAAAGGTTACTTAAATGAGAACTACACATACAATAGTTCTGTCATTATCTTTAAGCTCTGTTTACACTATCAAACTAGTTTGACAAAATAATGTGTCTAAATATGGTAAGATACAGTATGCACAAATATGGTAGTGATGACATCATCGTGTCCATATATGTATGGGTACATCACATTTTTTTGTCACATAAAGTTTGATAGTGTAGACAGAGCTTAAGGTTTGTACTGTAGGATAGTGGTTCACACAATGCTTAACAAGATGAATAGTACCATATCAATAATGCCTGCATACATAAAACAACAATTGATACTGTGTACTAAGCAATGTATTTTCACTTTGTTTATTATTTTTTCAAATCAAAGATTCATTTTCTCAAGGGTAACAAATGTTCACAATCACATTCAATCAACTGTGTTTTCATTTATCTTTCACTTTGAAATTGTTCTCACAGATTGGTACAGCATTATCAATTAAGTTATTGTATTATACCTGTTAAAATCTTTTTTTTTTTTTTGGGAAGTTTGTTGAAAATGTCATTTTCTGTGGGGTTTTGGAGAATTAGTTAAGAAAACAAAGTAAGTTAACCCAATAAAAATGATATTAAATTAATATTTAAAATTAATATTGTTTATGTTCTTACCAACTGGAGTATGGCATCAATTGCTCTGTTGTATCTCTCACACAGACTGTGCATACTCTCATAACTAAAAGATATAAACAACAAAATGATCAGTCTAGAGTTCACTCAAAATAGTGTCATTAAAATTCAATATTATAATGTTTCAATGTTTGTATGATATACACCGACTGGTCAGAACTTTACACAGTAAATTATAAGTTTTTTCTATACCCACAGTACAGTAACACTGTACAGTATTATTTATTGTAAAATTATTGTACACTGTATTTATAGTATACTAACTTTTTTCTCCCATAAAAAAATTCCTCTTTGATGGACAAACTGTTGAATTTATTTGTAAAATGACTTATAACAACAATAATCAACATTACTGTTGTAGGTTAGCTACATGTACAGTAAATAAACTTACATTCTTTAAAAAAAAAAGAGGATTATAAAACCGATTTTAGATTGCAATTCATTAAATTCTCTAATACTGTGGGACCTATAGTACCATACTGTTATATCCTAATACAACATCTCCTCAGCTAAAACTATAAGTATTGTAACATATACTGTACTCACTGTATATTGTTTTTAGAAGAGCTAACTGTAAATAGACAATGGTGTACTGTAAACTTTATATCAATATTGTCACATAATCACCCTATAATCATTAATGGTTACATTGTTATACAATGTTGATCTTTTAATATTAAAGTACTCAACCTTTTGGTACTCTCGACCTGAATTTGACCTACGAATACATAATTCCTTCATATAAGAGGATCATACCGTGCCATTGTATCATTTAATGCAATACAGTATTGATCATCAATTTATTATAGTGTATGACACTGACACTATTGTACCTAGACGACTTAGATATGAATCTGGCCCCTTGCTGCCTTTTCTTAAAGTCAACTTTCACCTCATTGGCTAGAAGCAGCGCAGTATTATGCGACATTAAAACATCAACTTACACTTACACCAATGTATAAACTGAGAATAAATGGACACTCTACCAAAATTTACTCTGAATTGTAAAAAAAAATATTAATACGTCAGCCGGACATTATAAATTAAGATTAAATAAACTAGACATCTTCTACCGTCAATTCCAACGTCATGAATTCAATCAAGATTAGTTATAAGAACAGACATTATCACCATGACAACTGCATCCGTGCTTACTGGATCTAAGAAATGTAGTCCCTGTCTAATCAACAGTTTAAAATCATGCGATGATATTCTACAAAGTATTTTCTAGAAATGTTTTTTGTAATGTGTACCGGGAACAGAAAATCAGTTGGCCTACTGTACACTAAAAATGATGATTTTGATATACAAGGTATATTATTAATGTTTTTTAGTAATGTATAGTACACTTTACATTGACATTATTTTCTATTAAAAAGAAAATAAGTTGTCCTACAGTACTATACAGTATAATATAAATGATGATTTTCTACAGTATGATGAGATAGGTTTTTTAGTAATGTGTACTAAGAACTATGTACATTCACAGAGATATTAGTATTATTATTATATTCACTATATCTTTGGTACACTTCAGGTTAACATTATTGTCTAATTATATTAAACCGAAAATAAGTTGTCCTATAAATGATGATTTTCTATGATGAGATACTGTGTGTTTTGTGTATGTTTTGTGTGTGTTTTGTGTGTGTCGTGACCTACTGTACGTACACAGTACAATTTAAAATTACAGTACATTATTGTCTAATTCTATTAAACAGAAAATCAGTTGTCCTATAAATGATGATTTTCTATGATAAGTTATGATTTTTTTTAGTAATGTCTACCGAGACTTGACAGTATGTACACTGCACAGAACACTTCACATTGACATAATTTTCTTGTAAACAGAAAATAAGTTGTCCTATAAATTGTGATTTTCTATCGTAAGATATGCTTTTTTAATAATGACTTATTTCGGGATCTACTGTACATTAAAACAAAAAATCCTTAATGATGATGATATGAATTTATTGAGAATTAACACTAAGCACTAGGCTGCATCATTATCATCTGTACTTAGTGGATTTACCAATGAACAATAAAATGTCATTGATGTTCAAAAGTCTTTATGTGGGTGGTTTTTGATTAGGCATGTAAAGCTCCATTTCCTTTTCTTTTCAACTTGACATTTCTAAATAATTGTTTTGCTAACTAATAGTACACCTACAGTACTTCAAACTTTACAGACATATTTCATTTTTATTCTATGTGGTCTTAACTATAGTACTGTACACGTTTAGTAGAAAAAAAGGGTTTAAAATTTCATTATTTATGACCTTAATTTACAATATTTTAGTGAATGTAGGCGCAGCAAAAATTAAATATTTCATATCATAATCTTAACTTAATGTACAGCAGAGTAAAGTAAAATATATATTTTGGTAAAATTGAATGACTGTCACATACTGATATTATTTTATTGTCCATAGTAATATAAATGGAAATACATTTTAAACTGGCATGAAAAATATTAAAAAAACAAAGATATACTTAAATACAAATTCAACTAAATACACAAAAATACATTAAAAGCTAGGTAAAAGTATAATACATACAGATTAAAAGCTTGTATCATAAAAAACATTAAAAATACAATATTAAAAAGGAAGAATTGCACATGACTGTTAATACAGTATGTGACATTAAAATGTCATACAGTGTATTGTACTCAAGAACATTTTTCAAAAGGATAAAAACTCAAAATATTTATATAATTACTGTACTACATTAAATAACGCAATTTTTATTTTTCATAAACTCTTTTTTTTTACATTGTATATCCAGAGATCTGGCACTCTTTTAGTTTCCTCCATACAGTAGGTACAATAAGTACAATAGGGTTTGACTGAAAATATCATGACATAATATTAAAATTGGCAATCATCCAATGGCACATATTTTATCAATGGACTTATTTAGTAAATTGTTAGTATGTGATGAAAGATGGGAATATCGTGAATGAATGAATGTATAATAATAATGTACAATGTTCCTTTGTTGTTGGAATAGTAATCTAACTGTAGGCTTAAACCGATTATGAAATAATGCAATAATATTCATATACAATGTGGGTCTATCAATAAAAAAATTATAATTGTGATATTATCAATAGAGATAATAATTTCAACCATCATCATGAAGAGACAGAAACTGACAAGCATTTATACTAAACATGATTGTGTAAATTATTGTCATCATTAATCGGCAATATAGGGTAATGTATTCAGGAATTAACTATTCAGTTGCCAGTACTAATAATAATGTACAGCGTACTATTCAAATTATGCAAACTCATACATTATTAAAATGTTTAATGGTATACGTACTACTGAAATGTCATGTTGAAAAACATCTACATAATTGTAAATATACAGTAAGTAGTTTAAACAAATACTACAGTACATACAGTGCATAGTATATAAAACAATACTACAGTGTACTGTATTTTAATTTTAATTTTAATTTTATTCCATCCCATCGAAACCAACAGCGATGATTACCGCCAATAACAGGTTTGATACAAACAAAGTAATGACTGTTTAAACCTGCTCCATATACAGCACCCGATATTCCCGGATGGTCTCCCATCCAAGCTCTAACCAGGCCCAACGTTGCTTAACTTCGGTGATCTGAGGAGAATCGGTGTTTCAACGTGGTAAAGTCGCGTAGTTTATATTACTACAGTATATTAATGCAAAATTTAAATTGATACAATGATAGTACTGTAACATGTACATGAGTAGTACTGTAACATGTACATGAGTAGTACTGTACTGTACAATACAGTAGTACATACAGTATATGTACAGTAATTACTAATAAGGCTTTTCTTGGTATTCTTAGTTTGGTTTTGATAGTAAACTCTCTGTACTGTACTGTATATTCAAATAAAATTCAATTTCTACTATTAATCCTACAAATTTATTTATATTAAGATTATCATACTTTCTCCAGGTCTCTTTAATATATTTAATTTGAAATTTAGGATACTATTATTTTATTATGGTAAATGTGTAGTATTCTTTCAGAATACTGTACTACTGTATACAGGTACTGTATGCCAATATACTGTAATCAGCATACTGTACACGGACGATACCACTAGGTTGAAGGGGAATACTACGATTATTTAACTTTTTAATATCTTCTCCCCTCTAAGGGCCAAAGGCCTATGTTGGTTTATCCAGGTAAGCTAGTCACATAATAATAGATTCTTCTTCAAGACTCTCCTTCTAATCTATGCATTGCTGTGGTTGACAAATCTACATACTACAGAAACAATCTATCTTATTCTTGATACACTCCTATTCTTACTAGCTTGCTATTCAATTTTCCACTGACATCAATTTCCTTTTATCACTAGCTTCCTTGCGCTGTAGAGCATCTATGTTAATTTTCCATTTGCTAACTTCCTGTTTACCATATTGTACAAGTGCTTTCCCTCTTGCTACTTTAACTGCTCATCCTCCTTTATAATGATGTTTTACAGGATGGATGTTCTCCTTTAGGAAGCTGGCTTTCCTTTCCAAGTTCCTTGCTAATTATCTTATCCTATGCTACTCTATGATTCATCTAATAACTGTATGTGCAGTATGTTTTATGCCACTACATTTATAAACATGGTCCCTGGATATTAACTTCCTACAATACAAGCTGCAAGAACCACCCAGTTTAATCAAATGTATCAATAAATTTAAAAGAAAACAATAAAGTAGGCATTCTGTACACATATGTACAGTCTGTATGCATATTTCTAAAAGGGTTTATGTATAAGATAGAGTCTGTAAACCATAGATAGCCCACAGCATAGCGCCCATTTCAATATGTCCATTCATTAACAAATGTACTCATGCTACAGATGCATGTCAGGACATACAGTATCCTCTAAATTGTACTCATGAAAAAAAAGGATACACATTTTTATATAGGGATGCCTTTGCATCATGGAAAATATAATACAGTATCTTGTAAAAGAATTTGTACATAAAATAATTAATAGTATCAGTATTCTCTTAAATCATCAATTAACAAAATCCTTTATCCAAGGATTAAATACACCAACGAATATGTAGTAAAGCACACTTACAGTACTACTGCTACAGTAATATTAATCAATCTATTCCTGTCTACAGCTATACATAATATATTACAATAATGCTATTTTGGTCACATACATCTATACTGTTGTAATATGAATAGTTGGCTACTTTAAATTCATAGCAACTATGGTATTCTGTCTAATAGTAGTAATAACTCAACCAGACTGAATAACTGATTATCATAGAGTACAGTATGTGCTTACAAACAGAACAAGTAAAGTAAGCCATATAGTGTATTACCACCAGACAAGTAAAGTAAGGCATACTGATACCCACATGCACCCTCAGAAACATGTGCGCATGCACAAAATGGCTGTTTGTTTTGACACGGAAATTTCTCTATTTTGGTACAAATAATTTTCGAGACTGAAATATTATGGCAAGTTGAGAACTATGTGGCTTGTCATTAGAGTCTGTTTGTAATCTTTATTTTATTTATAATAAGTTGGTGAACAGACAATTGTGTTGAGAAAGCGTCTGTAAGCGTTAACATGACTCATTTTGGATTAATCTTATTAGTGTTTCCTACTGTACAATATCATTTTATCCTGTCTCAAATCTCATCCAAATATTTAAAAATTATGATTTAAAGATATCTTTTTATTTTTTCAGTCGCAGATTCAATGGATGCGCATCAAAAGACTAGAGTAGTACACGTAGATCACCTATTTATACCGTTATGGTTTTCAGAATATTTTTTATCAATATCTGTCAATAAAACATTATTTAACTCATGTACACTTTACCTTGTAAACATTACTGAACGGCTGATCAAATACAATACAATTGTGCTATCTCGATTAAATGAACAAAGTTCAATTTGAGATTAATCAGAAAAGTTCCATATCTTTTTAAAGGGATCCCACTCACTATGCTTTCATAGTTTAATAGATTTGTATTAAGTTTTATAGTACTATAAAACACCCACAGTATAAAAATTAATCTAAAAAATATACAGATCATCATGATGTACAGAACGGTAATGTTGGGTGGGAGTTGTTTGTCTTCTCATCAGGCTATTTAAATGTATTTAAACACTTTTCTCATATCATTTATTCTAATCCAAAATGGGTCAATTTCACCCGTAATACATCAGAATTTCAATTCCACAGAGCAAGATAAAAATCCTACACAGAAAGTTTAATTACATAGTAATTCTATTACAGCTCCAGACATCATTATGCCATAAGATCATGAACTTTGAACTTGTTGAGTTTGATTGACCTATATAATGTATGAAGCTCAGTTGGTATATAACGCAGACTGCGAGAATGAGGCTCATGAAGATGCAAGTTCTGTAATGGGGTTTTTCAGACGCATTGTAATGAGATGAATAGAGAGTGAAACACAAGATCCAATTTTACAGTAAGATTAAGAAATACTATATTCATCTTTTTCTTTGAGAAGTACTGTACATCTCCAAGAAAAATTTAATTTACTAAATACAGTAACATCCACTACTAAGAATAACAAACAACATAAAATGGGATTTCCCTATTTGGAAGGGATACAAATGTGATTTCCCCTTTTCCTTTACATTTCTATGCAATCGTGAAATTCTAGCTAATTTTGTACTGTACATAAATGTTTATATGACATTAAAAAATGACTTCTTGGAAACAATACTACATTTTTTTTCATAGAATAGCGATCTTAGTTAGGATACAATGGGATTTTCCTAAAAAGGACAACTTTACAGAGAACCATATTTTGACAACGTATTAATTTGGGGATGTACCATTTTTTTAAGAACAATAATATGTTTTTCAAAATATGGTTCTTAGTAAAGTTTTTCTTTTAATGTAATCATACTTAGTTCACACTGGCCAACAACTGTACAACAACTGTACAGTATACTTCTCAACTTAGTGTTATTAATACTGATAATATTTCAGAAAATATACAGTAAACAAATTCTAGCCAAAATTTCAAAGCATTCCTCAATAAAAATAAACAAAATGTGGTTTTTATACTGTAGATCAAAGAGATTAAATTAGATTTTGTAAAGATTTCACTTTATTTTTCTGTAAGTGTTATTATGGTTATATAATATTCTAATAATACACTGTATACAGTATACACTGTATACAGTGTATACAGTGTATATTGTATACAGTGTATACTGTATACAGTGTATACTGTATACAGTGTATACTGTATATACAGTGTATACTGTATATACAGTGTATACTGTATATACAGTGTATATTGTATACACTGTATATAGTGTATACAGTATACAGTGTACACTGTATACAGTGTACACTGTATACAGTGTATACTGTATACAGTGTATACTGTATATACAGTGTATACTGTATATACAGTGTATACTGTATACACTGTATACAGTGTATACAGTATACAGTGTACACTGTATACAGTGTCTGTATAATACTGTACATTAAGCCTTTTTACAATACAGCTCAAATGAACTACAGTACAGCAAGTATAATGCAGTCCTCACTATACTAAATACACAAAAGATTACAGGTACTAAAGTACTGCATTATTAACTTTTATTTACAGTATTCCTGTTTTAATTATTATTAATAATAATATTTTATGTTCAAAATGATATTTGTACTAAAGTACCTCTGAAACCTGCTGGTTAATATTATTAATCATAATAACATCAAACGTTTCCTATTGTACAGTGTGTTAAGATTAGATACTACATCAATGTGTTTACAGATACAGTAATAAATAAATCCTTAATTGATTCTAAAAAGGCCTAATTATAAGTTGTGGACAAAGGTACTGTAATGCATTACTAGTTTATCACCATGGATTTTTATTTTATCTTCCTTTGTCTTTCAACAATTGAATACACTGTATTCAGTAAGAGTTGAAAGGTCAGATCAAAAATCGGAATAAATTCAATAGGTTCATTGATTAATTCTAAAGGGGAGAGGGGGGTTGGCTTATATTTTTTTATATTTTGACAAACTTAAGATTAGATGGGCTTTAGTAAATATTTCGTAAACAATGTATGGTTTGACCTTAATCGCTATAGTTCATCATGGATACTTTACTATCTTTTTTAACAAACAGAACAATCATAATTGATTTGGTACAGTAAATACTACTATTACTACTACTGTACAGATTTGCATGCTTGTATCCACTGTACTGTAATACAGGAAACTTTAATATTTGCAAAAACAAAAATGTAAACATTTTATTGCCAGGGTCATTTGTATAAAATTGAGGGCTGATACACCCCCCCCCCCCCCCACACAAAATCAGGCCATGTTTGGTGGGCGGCCTAACAAAACCAATTTAATAAAGCCAGGCTTACTGTACCATACTGTACGACACAATAACCTACTGTATTGATTATGGCAGTACTGTACAATAGTTAATAACTGCAAACAAAATTGTTTAAGAAAAGAATAATAATTTAAAGGTGGTGATCTTTTAAGACAAATTAAGTACAGTATGGGTAGAGTAGCTACAGTACAACCTAACTATACAGTACTCTCAGTTATTAAGACTAGAATTTTAACAATCCTGTGTGCATGCTACTGATGTGTATGTATAGTAGGCCTAGTCATCGGATGAGTTTTAACATCAACTATCTAAGTTTCAGTCAAAACAATTTTTGATTAACAGTAAACACTATATTTAATACTGTAAGTAAGTTATATAGTAAATTTAATATTAATACTAATAAGAGTCAAACTCATAAGCATTGTTGTTGCATTCATAATGAGATGTACTATAAACAGTAACTATCCATCCATGATATTAATAATGATGAATGAACAACCAGTCGTCTGCTGTGTGTATGATAGCAGACCTGGGTCATTCCATGTTCATAATGACATATTACCAGATTTCTGTACTAATAATATTTTATTACACTACAGTACTCACTAACTAAATCCATTTATTATCCAAATAAAAGAAAATTATATTTTAATCTAGTTTGTCTGACTTATTATATACAATAATTACAATACTTTATATCATATTTTCTATCAACAATATAATTAGTGTTTTTTATGTGTGTAATTCATTTTATGTAAGTATTTATATGTGGAGAGCCTCGCGATGGTTATAACTTTTAGGTGATCCTGCCTCATTGATTTACTTTTGTACTGTTTTTATGTCTTACTGTATTTGATTTTTGGCAAAATAAATGAGTAAATAAATAAGTCGTTGCTACTTTAATTTGAAATCAGTAGATTAGAAACTACACAATATTTTTAACTTACTGTACTACTAGTCAAAAGGCAAACAAGGGGTGGTGAAGAAAACATTGTACTACTGCAACTTAAAAAATAATAATATTCCTACCTCTTGGTGTCATAATCACTAAGGACTTGATTACGTTGCATTGCAAGCTTCAGTTCAGGTATCTCTTCACATACCCATCTAATAAAAACAATATTTACATTAATAACACCACTGCAATATTTATTATCAGTCCAATATTTAATACAATATACTGTAAATGGTAGCTTGTTTTCAGTTACAATATATTTAATGTACTTTTATTTCAGAAATAAAATGTTGATATGTACAGAAAGAGTAGTAGCCAATGGGGAGGTCAAAACGCAAAAACATACCGACGAAAAGTTTTAAAGTGAATTGAAAATTGTGTGTCATAATACACAGTAAATTATCTAACAATATCAAAGAAATAATATAGGGTCTACTAGCAAGCATTAGAGTAAACTTATAAATATTAATAAATTCCATTGTTTAGGCCTACAATCCATCTGTAACATCCTTGATAGATTGGCCCGTGTATTTAATCTTTAAAGGCACGGCTCCAAGGTCACACAAAAATATAACAAAAATGATTTCCCACTCACCGTATTGTGTCCACTATTTCATGAGCTCCGTCTATTTTATCCTGTCAACAACAACAAACAACAACAATATCATCAGTTATCGTAAACACAAACACTAAAGTCTTGGTTTCTACAACAGGAATATATAGTGTATATTCCTCAGAATTAGTGGTTAACTAAATACAAAGCTAGGCCTCTGAATGAAATCTTTAAAGAGGGGCGGGCGGGCGACACACGCTCGCTGAATGAATATTCTACCTACCGTGTGTTGTAAAGGCCATTGATAACTGGCAGGTTCTGAGCCTGCTGGGCTATGAAGCCGAAGTTCCTGCGACATTATGATATCCTTTACCGTTTCTATTATCAATCCGAGGTTTTCTATTCAATTGAAGACAGTCTAGCCTGTCATTTTCCCACACAAATTCCACGATCAATTTAGTGGATCGTAGTAGAATTTAACCAACCACTACAAAAGACAAAAATACCCGACAAGTGTGGTGGTGGCTGGCGTCGATCACATGACCCGCACACGCTTCTCTGATTGGAAATTTATTTTTCACACAGTCTCAATAGCTTTAGACGGGGGTGGTAGTAGTCGAGTAGAGTACGTACAAAAACAACATAGAAAGTCAAGTTATTGCTAAATATACTATATCACTGTATGAGTCATTTAATTTGACACGTGAAACAAAAAGGGATTTCCCGCGTGGGTTTTGGCGTTTCAATTCTAGATAATCTGCCTACATCCTGTTTCTTGACAATATGACTTTTGAACACATTACTTGTCACTTGACAATTTTCTGAGGACTTTTACATTATTAATTTCTCTGATAGTGATAGCGCGTTATTAAAATGTGAAAATAGTATTGAATTGAACAAATTGATACTTCCATTAAATAAATAACAAATGAGTACTGACCCTCGTATAAACTAACGAGCGGGTGGATCCGAGGATCCCGGCCCCGAGTCCAGTCCGGTCATAAAATAAAAGGCGCGAAAACTAAATATGGCGCGAAATCACAATTCAGACATTCAGTGAAGTCATAAGTGGAATTTCTGGGCGTCCCATCAGTAATACTACAAATTATATCAAAATGGACGGCCCGGTGGTGTGCCCGTCGCATAATCTTAAAAACCTCTCCGCTCAAATAAAAAAAAATGTTTTGGCAGGCTAAAGAATTGTCTCAGAACACAAAACATGGAATAATGTTTTCACTTGTAAAATGAAAAAATAAATGGTTAAATGAAACCCACTGGATGGCAGCCAATTTTACTATTTTGTCCCAGATTCAATTTTGGTCAAACTAGGGCCTATGTGACATTAAAATAGCACTATTATAGGCCTACAACAAATAGGCCTACAGTTTTAAGAATTATTTTTTCAGGGGGACATAAATCTTTTTTAAAACTATGCTCTGACTCGCGACTAGTTAATCTTTTTTTGAATCAATTTTTTTATTTATAAAACTAAATAAATGAATATTATCGGTTGTTTAATTTCGATCAATGATTTTAATATTTCATAGACATGCGTAGGTTTGCGACGATAACGGAATACGGAAGAAGATACAACTAGTAGGCCTAACCGTTGCGTAGGAGTAGCAGTGACGGTCACTCCGTGAACCGAACGAATTCATGAGATCGAATATGTGTGGAAAGGTGATGATAGAGAAGGGTATAGTATTTCTCGATTAAATTTTAAATATCGTACATCAATGGTAAATGGTTATTCATAATAGGCGGCTCGAACCGTTTTTTATTTTATTGTTACCACTGATAACATTGGATAAAAATAGATGGCGTAACATAACATTTGATGACATTCACCGGACGATTATCCTGACGCTAATATTTCAACTTCTCAAAAAAGTGAAATTCGGTGATGAACAAAAAAGTACGACAGATTTGGGTGGCATGGGGGCGGTATAACTAAACCGATTATCTGTGAGAACGGCCATTTCCAATATAAAATTACTGTATATCTATTGAATTCCAATTATCGATCTGTTTCCCCTATGTTTAATAATTTTTTGGGATTTTTTTATACACATTCATTTCTTTAAACAAGCCCTTTCTTATGATAAGGGATAGTCGAAAGTTGTATAGGTATAGCTCAACTACCCGAAAATAATCCTTGTTTTTTTGTAGAAACGTTGTAGAGAATATTTACAAAAATTATGAAAAAAAAAACAAAAGGTAATTTAACTTGAATTTTACGTTTTGGCGTTTTATTCAACTTCAGATTTTTATTTTCGCGCTGAATCAAAATGTTTTTAAAATCTAAATTATCCACCATATACGTCACTTTCTCAGAAACGTAAGTATCTGAACTCATAATAAACTATGTAAATTAACCAAATATTATTATGATTTTATAATGATAAAAAAGGTGTACTTCATAATGTTTGGTCGCTGCGCACTTGAAATATGTCAAGTTTAACTTATGAGTTACTCAGGAAAAAAACATGCAATAGGCCGGAATATAAAATAAACTCAGAAACATACATTAGAATGTTCACCTAAAATTGTCAAGTTTATGTCATTCTCCTACGAGTTACTCAGAAACACACACACAACATTTGAATGTTCACCTAAAATAGTGTCTAGTTTATGTCATTCTCCTACGAGTTACTCAGAAACATATAACATTAGAATGTTCCCCTAAAATAGTGTCAAGTTTATGTCATTCTCCTACGAGTTACTCAGAAACATACACACATTAGAATGTTCACCTAAAATAGTGTCAAGTTTATGTCATTCTCCTACGAGTTACTCAGAAACAAACACACAACATTAGAATGTTCACCTAAAATAGTGTCTAGTTTATGTCATTCTCCTACGAGTTACTCAGAAACACACACACAACATTTGAATGTTCACCTAAAATAGTGTCTAGTTTATGTCATTCTCCTACGAGTTACTCAGAAACATATAACATTAGAATGTTCACCTAAAAATAGTTTCAAGTTTATGTCATTCTCCTACGAGTTACTCAGAAACAAACACAACATTAGAATGTTCACCTAAAATAGTGTCTAGTTTATGTCATTCTCCTACGAGTTACCCAGAAACAAACACACAACATTGAAATGTTCACCTAAAATAGTGTCTAGTTTATGTCATTCTCCTACGAGTTACTCAGAAACAAACACACAATATTCAAATGTTCACCTAAAATAGTGTCTAGTTTATGTCATTCTCCTACGAGTTACTCAGAAACACACACACACATTAGAATGTTCACCTAAAATAGTGTCTAGTTTATGTCATTCTCCTACGAGTTACTCAGAAACATACACACAACATTAGAATGTTCACCTAAAATAGTGTCTAGTTTATGTCATTCTCCTACGAGTTACTCAGAAACTAACACACAACATTAGAATGTTCACCTAAAATAGTGTCTAGTTTATGTCATTCTCCTACGAGTTACTCAGAAACATACACACATTAGAATGTTCACCTAAAATAGTGTCAAGTTTATGTCATGCTCCTACGAGTTACTCAGAACCAAACACACAACATTAGAATATTCACCTAAAATAGTGTCAAGTTTATGTCATTCTCCTACGAGTTACTCAGAAACAAACACACAACATTAGAATGTTCACCTAAAATAGTGTCTAGTTTATGTCATTCTCCTACGAGTTACTCAGAAACTAACACACATTAGAATGTTCACCTAAAATAGTGTCAAGTTTATGTCATTCTCCTACGAGTTACTCAGAAACACACACACAACATTAGAATGTTCACTGAAGCATAGCTTAAAAACATCTTTATCATTTTGTAATTAGAATTGACATTCCAAGAAATCCTTCAGCGAAAAATCACATCTAAATTTCTTCTTTATTCACGCAATTAAGGCTTCTGATGACAAAGTTCAAATATCGGACAACTCAAGCAGACAGTGACTGTTTTAACTATTTTTATTATTTATTTACATTATTATATACATATGACATGCATAGAAATATATATATATACTGTATATATATAATTTTGTTACTGTATTTTAAAGCCAGCTTGACGTTCCTTCATGTGTGTTCATTTTCTACATAATCATGTAAAAGCTATATATTTTTGTAAAATTTTAAATTAAAAAAAAATTATAACATGAATAAGCTTTGTACAGATTTGGCTTTTAATATATTTAATCCCTGGTGGAGGCTATGTCTGAAAATGAATGACAATAAGTTAAAATTAGTAAAATAAGGTATTAAGAATTGAATGTTTGGTATATGAGATATATATTTTACTTTTATGTGCAGTTGCCAAGCAACAACTTTTTTAATTGTGCTTGTAATTAATTTAATTAATTTTCTAAATAATTATACTAAACAATTTAAAGTATAATGAGCGAAACCGGACAACCGCAAGTTAAATCCGTGCGGAAAACCAAAAATGGAAGGCTGATGCCAAT
Source organism: Antedon mediterranea (assembly GCF_964355755.1). Taxonomy (NCBI): domain Eukaryota; kingdom Metazoa; phylum Echinodermata; class Crinoidea; order Comatulida; family Antedonidae; genus Antedon; species Antedon mediterranea. Next base: position 29,219,905 of record NC_092675.1, read on the forward strand.
ACAATATTGAAAAAAAAAATGTGCTTTAATGTAATTTATAATAAAGTGTGAAATATATAGAAACAATATTCTTAAAAACAGTTAACCATTGTCATATTCAATTGGGAACTTTCGCAATCAACATAAAGATTCGTTGAGTACGTTTTGTAAATGTTTTTCGTTAAGAATACTCCGTCAATGGAAAAACTATACTCAACGGTAAAAGTCCTAATTGAATACGACAATTTTGTCGAGCACATCCATTCAATTTCTTAAAAATATATAAAAATCAGAATTGTTGAGCTCTTCTACTCCAGTTCAATTTCTGTACTCTTGGACAATATCAAATTTTTTTTTTTTTTTTTCTTCTCCTATTTAAAAAAAAAAATCAATCAACCATCATGATCAGACTGTTTTTATTTGATCATGTGACTTGTGATGAAATACAAACGAGACGCTAGTTTGCCACGCCCCTTTCAGTATGCAATCTGTGACTCCTCGCTTATCAGCACAATGGTTCCACTGAGAGAGGTCGCTGTTGCAATCCGAACCCTCTGGTGGAAGACCTGTTTGGATGTTATTCACACACCTGCGACACTTAAACCTACAAAGGATAGAAATTAAAAGAACCAAAACATTTTTATAAAGTTTTTGATAATTACTATAGCGCCCTTTTCATGAATAATCATGCACAAAGGCGCTTTACATAGCAAATTATTACCCTGGTGATTAAAAGCACTGTCTACACTATCAAACTTTATGTGACAAAAAAATGGTATGTGGCCATATATGGACATGATGTCATATCACTACCAAATTTGGGCATATCACTACCATATTTGGACACATCATACTAGTTGATAGTGTAGACAGACACATGTAAAATATGTTGAATCTTACTTATCGTGTGTGTCACTCAAAGTGTCTTGGTTAAGCTTGAATAAATGTCGTAGATCCTCCAGGGAGAAGTGCCTTTCAACGTCACCTTCATTGTCAACCACACAGCTACTTAACGCTTTCTTGTGAGCCTGCCGTTGCAAGATCTTTTCCTCAATTGTTCCGGTCTGTCACAACAAAAGATTAACATTTACAATATCACAAATGTACTGTAGCTTTTACAATAATAGTTAACAAAAAGACCACTGTAGCCGTATTCACCAATCACACTTAAGTGAGGTATTTCCCTTAAATATTAAGTATTTCACTTAACTCAATAAATATTTAGGTATTTCCCTTAAATTGTATTCACTTAGATAGGAGATTGAGTTTTTCCCTTAGCCTAAGTGTGAATGGTGAATATGGCCACTGGTTCCCAATAGACATGGTTATGAAATTATTAACATTGTACAAAAATGTGTACACTAGGCTATAATTATTGGTCTTATACCAACATCGTATTTTTTTAAACATTTACAATGTACTGTCAGTATATTATGCAACACATTTGCAAGGTAGTCAAAATTGGAGCTGTAGCTTGGTGGTAAACATGCTTGCCTTTACTTCCAAAGGTACAGGGTTCAATTCTGACCTAGTGCTATAGGGTTTTGATTTGATTTGATTTATTCAATATCGGCTCATTACAATTACAACAGAATACATAAAAATATATAATGAAACAAAAAGCCAGGATTGTCAAAAGCGAATCCAATCACTGTTTAAAGACTTTCCTTTAACATAAATAAAATATAATATAAATATAAAATAAATGACGAAAAAAAAATTGTAACTCACAACTGTTTCTACTCCACTCCCTAAGCCGCAAATGAGAATTTATAAGCAAAATATAGATTATGCTGTAATTTACATGCTGTTGCATGTGTATGATCAATTCTATTTCACATATTTTTTCATTTCAAATGAAAAAAAGAATGTGTTTAGTTTTGTTTCGAAAGAACAAAAAAGGAGTACTTGAGAAGCCTTACTGATACTAGTCTATAAATGTAACAAGGTTTCTTTTGTCCATCTCTCCAGACCCGTGCCATTGCTTGATCGTCATTGGCTGGGTTCCAGTCAGGATCAAACATCACAAGTCTGTTTGCACCAATCAGATTAAGGCCACACCCACCAGCTTTGCTGCTCAACATGAAGATATATTCTGGACTCTAGAACACAAAAGGACAATATTGTGCATAAGTAAATTCTTAATAGAGAGGTTTCGCAACGGTATGACTGCGATAACAAAAAAGTATTCGTTTTCGTAAGCCTGTTAAATTCTGTTTTGCACAGTAACAAAATATTGAGGCCGCTGTCCAAACTATGACAGCGATAAATTTGAACAAAATGTAGGTACCCGTTGCTTGGCTGTATGGGCCTAGCGTAAAATCAGAGTGATTTAAACTTTAAAAACTGCTGTATATAAAAATTGACCTCACATTTTTAGTATTTTGACAAATAAAGTATTGATAGGTTTAAATAACTTAATCTGATGGATATCTTTTGATTCTGTGCGTGTCTATGTGACAAGGTGGGCGTATGTTCCAACACTTACCCTGGGGTCATTGAACTTCTCAACAATCTTAGCCCGCTTCTTTATAGACATTGATCCATCCAAGCGTACAAAGATATACCTAGAAAAAAAAAAGACTTTTACTTTAAACACTAAACATAAAATAATTATTGAGTGCTTGATAGCTTACTTAGTTTTTAGATAGTTTTATGAAAATTGGCTTTCTCATTAACCATACCAGTTTAGCTATTGTAGCGGCGATAATTGGTTTTTTGTGCTGAAGCTACAAAATTGCACAATTAAATTACATATTTTTGTCCTTCAAACATGATATCCATTAAAAAAAAATTAGTTATTTTTTTTGGAAACCGATTTTTTGCCATGTAAATTTGTTAGTAAAACATAATTACGCATATCATTAACCTACCCCCTAAGCCTGGATAGCCTCTCAAATAGATCCAGTGTCTGTGTGTAGTTAGACACAAGTACCACCTTGTCACTTGTTGTACTCTTCACCATGGCTAGAATGTAGTCTAGTACAAGAATTTTCCCTGTAGAAAATGCAAATACAAAGAATATCATGACTTAATCGCTCTAAAGCTCCGTCTACACTATTAAATTTATAGACATGATGATGTCATACCACTACCATATTTGGGCACATCATACTTTTTTTTCAAACTAGTTTTATAGTGTAGACAGAGCTTAACAAATTAATTTTAAACATCAAAGGTATCATACTGGTTGATGAACACCAAGTACAGAAATTGTTTTAAGCTACTACACTATCAAACTTTATGCGACAAAAAAATGTGATATGCCCATATGGTCATGATAATGTCATATCACTACTATATTTAAGCATATCACTACCATATTTAGGCACAGCACACTTTTTTTGCCAAACTAGTTTGATATTGTAGACAGAGCGTTATATAGAGCAGCGTAGCATATTTATTGATGGTTTGTGATCAATATGTTGTATTACAAACTGTGGATCGAGGTTCATTAAAATTCAAAGATGTATGGCTCCTTACCTGATAAATCTGGACGAACAATGTTAGGATTATAATTATCAGGAAATAAACTTAGCATTCCTTCAAATCCATCTTTCCCAATTTTACATTTCTCATAAATAAGTGAAGGATCTGACAAAAAAATTTCTAAAAGTTAGTATTGATTGATTGGATGTGTGAAAAGATCATTTCATCAAAGGCAGCATAGATGGTTATCCTATAGTGCTAGGATAAAAACTTGTTAGATTTCTTTTGTTTTATGTATGAATAAATATATTTATCTATCTAAATGGGCTTTTACATTCTTCTGTACAATAACATTGGTGACAAGGCAATAAACACAATGTGGTTTTTAATACTGTATATTGTATAGGCTTACTAACCATTGCAAAGTTTCTTAAGATGAGTGATTGCAGATAGGGATGACACGCTAACTTTTCCATTACTTGTAATTTCAGTACTTTTTGACTTGACAAACCGTCTGTAAAGTTCACTTTGTAGTGGTGTTAGCCGGCAACACACAACTTGTTCAACTAAAAATAGAAATGAACGGAAACTACATGATTGATATATTTCATTCACTAGATTGTGATGCTTACTTTGATATGAAATTAAAGGCTCTCTTAAGCTCTGTCTACACTATCAAACAAGTTTCATCATCATGTCCATATATGTGCACATCACATATTTTTTTATCACATAACGTTTGATAGTGTAGACAAGATTTAATACCCTTTTCAAACAAAAAGTAACAACTTATAACAAGGTTTGCATAGTGTGAAGACAATTTCCTGGAAATTCTGCCAAGATTTCACAAGGGACCCATGTAAAATCTTTGGAAAAAAACACACCGGTGAGAATATATTTTAAGATTTTACAAAAGAAATGAACAATAAATAAATCAACTTACTTTTAATTGGCAAGTACTTGGACAAAATTGATGCCGTCCTTCGAATAATGCAGCGGTTCACTAGCTTTGCTAACTGTACAATAAAAATGTGTTAACATCAATAACTATAAAAGTAATATTGGAATTCAGTATAACAAGTTGGAATAAAAATTAAACACACAAAATAAATATTTGGTTGTTTTAGGGTCTAGCAAGACCAACATTTAAACGTTTAAAGTACTTAAAGTGTCTCGCATTATGAAACTTGCATTTGAAAAATACAGCCCAGCAGAAGCAACAAACTAAGGATGAAGCAAGCTACCTTAAATAGTAAAATGTATTCATATATAGGATTCATAGTTCATAGGATTTAAATGCGGAGGTGTTTTACACAAATATGGGACATTATTTATTTTTTTAAATGTCAAATACAAAAATAAGTTATTTTCAGGTTGCAAATTTCAGAAAGTATACATCTACCCAAACCAAGTTTAATCTCTTTATTCATCTAAACAATAACAAAAAGGACAAACAAATTAAAAGATGAAAGGGGCTTGTGATAGGAGGCCCACTAAAAACTAGTTACATTAAGATAAAAAAATAAATAAATACATTTAAAAAAAACCTGTATAGATGAATGGACCATGACAGGATCAACATGGCATTGTTAAGGAATACCACTGACAGGACAAGCAGATTACAGGTCAGGTAAAAGAAATTAAAAAAACTAGTTTCAGTAATTTCGTACAAAAAAACCATTATTACCGCCTACCTCCTCTAGCTTCTCCTGCCCTTTTTTCCTCATAGAATCAGAAGCGTCCGCATCCCGACCACGTAAAATTGGAAGTTCAAATCGTTTCTTAAATTCTTGAGAAGTACCTAAGTTTAAAGCAACGCCAAAATCAGAATGTATTTACACCTGAAGTTAATATCATTTTCCTTTGTAATATGTGTAAATTAACTAATGACAACTAAATTCAATTGAATTTATTATTTCTTTATACTGGGTAACCTCTTCAGTCAAAGACTGTTATGATCAGTGGCTGTGTGTGTACTATTACACCTGGCTAACCCCCTACTCGTTTCAAAAGATGTACTAGTTTCTTTAAAGTGCACAGGAGCTAGATGTGTACACTGGAGCTACGGTTTATAGTACTTATCCGAGACTAGTTCTACCACCGGAATCATGGAGGGGTGAGCCTCACAACCCTTGCCGATGTTATGGCTACGTAATTATGCTTCCACCGTCTTAACCGCCCGGCCACTCACTCGCTCAATTAAATGTTAAGAATGGGAAAATGTTTATAATAATCCTATTGTTGAAAATGTTTATGGTAAAATTCTCAAATGTTAAAAGAAAGATCCACACCTAAAATGCCAGTATTGACAAAGTGTACAAGGCTGAAATACTCCAGAAGATCATTTTGAATTGGCGTGCCAGACAGTAGAACACGTCTTTTAGCATTTAATGCATTCAATGCTAGGTAAGTCTGGTTTTCAGAGTTCTTCAGTCTATGTCCCTGTTTTGAAATATAAAAATGGAACATAAAAACTTTGTTTGCTGTATATGAAAAGAGACGTTGCCAAAACTACTGTATAGAGGGCGCTATTAAAACATTCTTAGACATATGGGTTAATAGTAACCTTTCCAGGCACGGCAAAGGTGGAAAATATGTAGGAAAACAAATGCTTTATCTTTAGTTAACAAATGAGTGCTTAATAATAATCCTAAAATAATAAATTTATACATTATCGGGATGTTTTTTCCATAACAAATATTATCTGGAGAAATGGGCTCTTCAGCAGGAGGTTGACTAAAACTATCAGGAACTGAGCTGGGAAATTTGAAAACTAGGAATTAAATAGCTAACCTCATCGCATAAGACCAAGCCAACGGAGCCTTTATGAAGGACGGAAGCATGTAGACGGAAAGTTTCGTAAGACAAGATCAAGACCGGATTGGCTGCACGTCTCCTTGTCTGACTCATAAAGTAATCTAAAAACATAAACAGTATTACGTAATTTCAAAGGCTACTTCAACAAAATTCATAAAAATCGCAAATACATTATAATGACAACTACAAAACAATAGTTAAATGTTTAAATATTCAATTCTTAGCTTTTCAGTCAGAAAGTTCAATATCAAAATGTGAATAATTTATGGTCAATTTTCTAAAACCTTGACTTTACCTAATTGTTTATCTATTTCACTTTTTGATCCTGAATCAATGGCTAACGCATTAATTCTGTTCCCCAACCACTTTGTGATTTCATTGTACCAGTTCTGAAAAAAAATATTTCATAAACAATTAATTAGAATATGTAGTAGACAGTAATCTTAAACAAACTGACGGTTTTTCAGTGTTTTTTTTAAAAACTTTGCTTTCATTTTGAAATATTTAATAAATAAATGCAGTTCTGCAGATTAGGTAAAGTGTTTTAAATTAAAAAAAAAAATGAGACTAAACAAACGACTTAATACTCCACAATTAACTTGTATTACAGCAGCTCCTTGAAGCATGGTAGTGAAAGAAAGTATCACCTTTTTGAAAAGCCGCAAAGCCTGTTTAGTTTTCTGGAAATTATGTTTTTTTAAATATTTGAATGTATGTCAAAATTCGGCCAGCTTAATCTAATTCAAAACATACTCAAAACTTATATGCTGCCCTGTAATTATAATGAAATATTCATACCTTGACCAAACTTGAGGGCGCAACAACAATTGCCTTTTGAATTTCTGGCGAGGCTGAAACAATTAAACATATTAGTAACAGTATACTATACTGTATCCAGATAATATGAAACTGCTAACAATTATTTGAATTCCATGCTTTATTTTGAATTTATCGATTACATACCATCCGGTCCTTGACGCAATAAGGTCCAAAGAAGGGTAATACATTGAAGTGTTTTACCCAAACCCTGTATAAAAAGTAAAATATATTTAGCTATGAATAAAAAAAATGAATGAATAAAGTTTGTATTACCAAGTGAACATATTTAAAATGATATACATTTGATACACCAAGTTAAATGAATAACCTAAACAACTACACCACACAGTTTTTTACTACAGATATACATACAGTACCACAAAGATGAGTGAAAAACACTCAAACACAGCGGGACCTTTGTCAGGGTTGTGGGAAATATTCCCTAAAGACGATGCACTGCTTTAATGCCACAAAGGTCACAACTTTAACTGTGTGCTAATGTTAAACAAAATGGAAAACTATGATCCATTGTTACTGCACCATATACAACAACATTAACAAGTAACCATTATTATGATACGGAATCATTCAATATGCCTTGATGATAAGTTTTCAAATCTAAAGCCTACACTATCAAACTTTATGTGAAAAAAAATGTAATGTGCCCATATATGGACATGATGATGTCATATCACTACCATATTTAGGCATATCACCACCATAGTTGGGCACATCACAATTAAATAGTACTGCTATAAGCATACCATTTCATCTGCCATGATACACCCATAGCTGTTGTCTATCTGGCGACCTGTAACACATTTCCACATGAAATCAACACCCTATAACAAAGTAAATAACATTAAAATTGCAGAATGTACAAACATATTTTTGCAAATTCATTTCAAACAAAATTATACCCACAGTTTACTGATGGGCAAATGTCTGTATAAATGCCTGTAAAATTTAGGTAATATATTATCAACAGTATAGAAACCGTATCAAATTTATCTGTTGTGCGTACAATTGAGGATTAGTGTTGTTGCACCATACCACGTCGACGGTATTAAAGAGTTGCTATCCAATCAAATTTAAGCCATAATGAAAACCCAGTGGTCTAATGGTAGGATGTCTGCTTATCAATTAGAAGATTCTGGGTTTGAATCTGGATTATGTTCCTTTTTCTCATTCTCACAAATTTGGTTTTTAAACTAATTATTTTCCAGTATATCATCAGATGGTTGTTTCTCAATGCCTGCAAACAAAAATACTGATGGAAACAATGGCAGAAAATAATTTTATCTTACCTCCCGCTGATGAGGACGAAGTACTTTAGATAATACTGGATCAACAACAACTGATAAAAAAGTGAATTATTTGTTTTAAAATACTTATTTTATGTTTGTGAGTGGATTGAACAATGTGAAACAGATAGTAAATAGATGTTTAGATGTGCCAGCCAATCATTAGTATTAATTTATTGATGAAAGTTTGATATAAAAAATTTAATTAATATATAATTTTCTAGATTCCAGCTTAACTTACCGTGAACTTGCTGGTTTTCTCTAAAATATAAAACACAAAATGACATATTTATTATTAAAAAACATATATGTATATATATATAAACACAACAAGCATAGAAATAAATTCCAAACCGCCCGGTGATACACTGAAAATTATTTAATTAATTTTTTGAAACGATAAAGATGAGGAAATCTGGGAGAATGAGAAAAAATCGCCCCAACCGAGACTCGAACTCGGACCGTCTGCTTGATATGCAGTTGCCCTAACCATTAGACCACTGGGGCTTTCGTGGTATTGTTCTTTAACTCGATCGGATAACGACCCTTTAACATTCTCGCCGTGGTACGGTTGGAACACTATACTTGCACTAGCCGTTCACCAGTGCAAGTAAATAAAACTAATATTAGTATATATATATATATATATATACTAATATTAGTTTTAATTACTTGCACTGGTGAACGGCTAGTGCTGCCTGAAAGCTTTGCTAATTTTTCTGGCTGTTTTACTTTTGATTTAGTTTTTTGCTTATTTTATTTTGTATCTCCATTGAGATCCAGCCACCGATACCCACAGCATTGTAATTTTCAGTGCTTATTTTATTTTGTATCTATTGAGATCCAGCCACCGATACCCACAGCATTGTCATTTTGTATCTCCATTGAGATCCAGCCACCGATACCCACAGCATTGTAATTTTGTATCTCTATTGAGATCCAGCCACCGATACCCACAGCATTGTCATTTTGTGTCTCTATTGAGATCCAGCCACCGATACCCACAGCATTGTCATTTTGTATCTCTATTGAGATCCAGCCACCGATACCCACAGCATTGTCATTTTGTATCTCCATTGAGATCCAGCCACCGATACCCACAGCATTGTCATTTTGTATCTCTATTGAGATCCAGCCACCGATACCCACAGCATTGTCATTTTGTGTCTCTATTGAGATCCAGTCACCGATACCCACAGCATTGTCATTTTGTGTCTCTATTGAGATCCAGCCACCGATACCCACAGCATTGTCATTTTGTATCTCCGTTGAGATCCAGCCACCGATACCCACAGCATTGTCATTTTGTGTCTCTATTGAGATCCAGTCACCGATACCCACAGCATTGTCATTTTGTGTCTCTATTGAGATCCAGCCACCGATACCCACAGCATTGTCATTTTGTATCTCCGTTGAGATCCAGCCACCAATACCCACAGCATTGTCATTTTTAAAGTAATTTTCCTTTTGATTTATACATTTATTAATAAAAACATTACAATACAATAGACATTTCAAAAAATTAATGGACAAACATTATAAAATTTGGTTAAATAATGAAATTCATGATCAAATAGTATTTTTAACCAACCTGTCAACTACAATCTGGTCATGTGCTGATAACGTTTGTGGTGAATACAGAACGAGGGCACCTTCCTCATTAGGATCATGTAGAGGCTGCTTAGCACCTTGCCTTCTTACACCTAAAGCACGACCCCCAAATGTTGGTCCTATTATAAACATATAAACAAGTTTAATGATTGAAAAGAGTATTCAATTTGGATAAAAGTTCCACAATGTACTGCAATATATTTACACAAAATGTATTGTAATACAGTCAACACTCTCAATACCGCACTTTTTGGAAACCAGAAACTCTGTAAAACCAGAATTTTTTTAAAAAGGTCCCAAAAGATTTTGTTTACCATAAAAAAACATTTGGAATACCAGATTTTCCAGAAAACCAGACATATTAGGCCAGCCCAAGGCTGTTCTGTAGTGGGAGTACCACAATAAAAAAAAAATGATATCATTTTACCTTTATAATTAGGAATTGGAATCTTGAATGGCTTAGATAAAATCTTCCGAATTAAGTCTTCCTGTAATAAGAAAAGAAAGCAACCAATCAGAGCTCAGGAATTATTAAAAATGATGTTATCATATACTGTGTTTACAAAACCTATAGTAAATGCAACAATAACAAATCTATAAAGATTCATTTAATTTGAATAATTCAGGAAGTTACATGATTTGATGCTTGTGTTGAGCCATTGCTGATTATCTCTAAAGGTTGCCTAGCAACTAAAGATGATACCACATCATTCCGGCCGCACTTTATGTATTTGCTTCTCTCCTGAAGTAAAGAAAAAATACATTTTCTTGATAAATATATATTTTAACTTACTAACTATGGTATGAAAAAAAAAATTGCTTGTTTGCCAAATATGGTACTGTAGGTCAGTGGTTAATAATCCTTGGTTCAATTCAATGGTTTTTGTTGATTTAACTTGATTATTAATTATCAATTAAGTAATCTGAAAAACTCACAGTGTCAGTAGTAGTTGATGTAGCATCAAATGAAGATTTCCTTTTTTTTGCTGTTGAGGTAGCCAGAGCCAGCTGGCTAGGTGCATGTTGTCGTCTCTGTAATAGAAATAAAAACACGGAAAAGGTTAGGCCTAGCTAGACTATTTAGGCTCTACTAGGCCTATGTTTTTATAGAAAATTAAGATCATTCTTAATAAAAATAATAATAAAATTACAATTATTAATTAGGCCTATTGTTGCCAAATCCTCAACCAACCCCAGCACCCACTCTCTACTACTACTAGCTAGACCCTAGCCTAGCTAGTTAGAAGTCTGGCCCTTCCTTTTCTCTAGTATTTAGTAGTAGGCTAGCATAGGCCTAGGGCCTAGGCTATAGGCCTGGTGTCACGATAAATATGGTCCGGGGCCAAAATCGGTCCGGCCGGACCAGTTTTGGCTCTAAAATTGTGGCCAAAAGCAGTCCGCCACTGCCAAAATCGGTCCGGGTTTTTCTTCTGTCGATTTTAATTGAATTACTAGGCCTATGATGCTGTTTTAAGTTGTTTATGGCTAGAAAAATATCCCATGATATATATTAGTAAGTTATCTTGTCGGATAAATACTATAAATAAATGTATTTTATCTAAAAACATGACTTAGGTGTTCACTCATATTTCGGCCTGCCACACACTCACACCAACGGGTATGAGACGCTGATATTGCCAGCTAGATTTTATTTATGATTGAGGCCTTTTTCCTTCCTCAGCCTAATCAATATTGGATAATTGTTTTATAATAATTGTATTGAATTGATATATTGATTGATTAACCATAAATAATTAATAAATTAAATTGTTTTTAACATCATGTGGAAACGAAGATGTTAAAAAAGAACAAAATGGATTAAAAACAGGCAGATACATGTTGTATACAAAAGCCTAACAATTAGTACTAATTATTGATGAGTTACTACTAATAATGATAATTAAAAAAACAGGTTTAATTTATAATATTAAAATAACAAATAAAACACTGTAGTTTTCAATATAATGACTAATCATGGCATTTTTTTAATGATATATACATTTTGACTCATTTTGCGCACCATATATTTGTAAGACCGGACCATATTTGGCGGCCAAAAACAGTCCTACTGTCCGGACCGATTTTATCCAGGCCGGACCAGTTTTGGCGGCCAAAATTGGTCCGGCCGGACAGGTTTTGGCAGCCATAAATGGTCCCCCGGACTGATTTTGGCAGCCAAAACTGGTCCGCCGGACCGATTTTGGCCCGGACTGATTTTGGTGTGACATGTCACGATAAATATGGTCCGGGGCCAAAATCGGTCCGGCCGGACCAGTTTTGGCTCTAAAATTGTGGCCAAAAGCAGTCCGCCACTGCCAAAATCGGTCCGGGCTTTTCTTCTGTCGATTTTAATTGAATTACTAGGCCTATGATGCTGTTTTAAGTTGTTTATGGCTAGAAAAATATCCCATGATATATATTAGTAAGTTATCTTGTCGGATAAATACTATAAATAAATGTATTTTATCTAAAAACATGACTTAGGTGTTCACTCATATTTCGGCCTGCCACACACTCACATGAACGGGTATGAGACGCTGATATTGCCAGCTAGATTTTATTTATGATTGAGGCCTTTTTCCTTCCTCAGCCTAATCAATATTGGATAATTGTTTTATAATAATTGTATTGAATTGATATATTGATTGATTAACCATAAATTAATAAATTAAATTGTTTTTAACATCATGGGGAAACGAAGATGTTAAAAAAGAAAAAATGGATTAAAAACAGGCAAAGATACATATTGTATACAAAAAGCTTAACAATTAGTATTAATTATTGATGAGTTACTACTAATAATGATAATAAAAAAAAAACAGGCTTAATTTATAATATTAAAATAACAAATAAATCCCCGTAGTTTTCAATAATGACTAATCATGCCTTTTTTTTAATGATATATACATTATATGACTCATTTTGCGCACCATATATTTGTAAGACCGGACCATATTTGGCGGCCAAAAACAGTCCTACTGCCCGGACCGATTTTATCCAGGCCGGACCAGTTTTGGCGGCCAAAATTGGTCCGGCCGGACAGGTTTTGGCAGCCATAAATGGTCCCCCGGACTGATTTTGGCAGCCAAAACTGGTCCGCCGGACCGATTTTGGCCCGGACTGATTTTGGTGTGACATGACACACTCCCTCCTATAGATAGTATGTTTTTTGGCCTCTTCCAACTAGTTAGTTGGCTAGCGCCCCAGCTAAGGCTAGTACTAGGGCTAGACTAGGCCTCCTTCCTAGGCTAGTAGAGGCCTACCTAGCTAGCCTAGGCTAGTAGTAGGTTAGGTAGGCCTAGTTAGGCCTAGCCTAGCTACTGGCCTAGTTAGGCAGGCCTCTAGCTAGCCTAGCTAGTATAATAATATTAGTAGGGCCTAAAATATGCATAGGGCCTAGGCTAGGCCTAGTCCTAGAGGCAACAAAATTGGTCAAAAAATATAAATTTAGAATATACCATAAAAAAGCACGACAAAATAAACCACGTTCCAACATGCCAAACTCCAAAAACAGCAAATTTAATTCTCCATCAAAAACAAAAATTAAATTACGCGCTGAGAATTTAAGAAAAAAAGAAAGAACCTTTGACACAGTACACGCATGCGTATACATCATCTTTCTGTTGCGCCCTCTCTCGTCTGGGAATGGGATTTCCCGTATTTTTATTTTGATCCGGAAAATTAAAAAATAAAAGAGAAAAAGTGGTTGCTGTCCTTTCAGAATTTATTTGGAAATCATCATTTAAATCGTTTAATAGGTTTATTCTTTTCTTTTTATCTTCGACTGATTATTTTTACTGAAAAGCTTTTGAAGCTTGTCTCCTTGTTGTTACTTTCAGCAGGCAGGGAGAGTGGTTGAGTGTTGTTTCCTGATTTTTTCAGATAGGCACCTAGCCTGCTGGGCCTAGGCTTATTAAATAAAAATAAATTAGTAGTAGGCTAGACCGCTTAGGCCTACTATTTTGTCTTTTTTTAAAGCCTAGGCCTAGTTACTACTTTAGTGAAGTTATTTAATTTCCAATATACACAATTTAATATACAACCACATCTCGAACAATTAAATTATCTAAAAATATATTTACATCAAAGAGTTGAAATATAATACACAGAGAGAATTACAATTCAAGATTAATTGCAGCGTTAAAAAATATATATGGTTGAAAAAAAAAAATCTCTCGTTTTACTATAGTATATTAAAAAAAAAATGTTATCATCATTAAAAATTTACATGATATTTTTTATTTAATATCATATTTCATTAATTGGATGAGATATTATTCTGGAAAAAAAATATATACCTGTTAAGCGTCAACACCCGCCCTTGATTTTCGAGCCGCCTCTTTTTTTTGTTTTTTTTTCTCTAAAAATGACAAAAAAACAGTAATAAAATCTTAACATTTGGTTATCACAAGTGTACAGGAACAATTTTATTCCATTAAATGGTTTTCTTGAAGTTGAAAATGTATGTAGTGATTCATTTGTTCATGTTTTAAAGTGTTTGTGTATAAAAAATCGCCCTCTCTCCCTCCCATGAAATTTATTCAAAGGTTTAAGTTTAACAAGTGATTTATCTAGATGTTTTGCTGTTATATTTTTATGGAGATTGAGACTATTGTAAAATATTGGGTGTGATGGGATTTGATACAGGTGATAATTGTATTTTAAAAATAACAGATGAGACATTTGTATTTGTACTGGAATACACACCATATGAGAATTACATCTACATATTAAATCTTTATTTAAAAAATTTTTTAATTTTTATTTTTAAATAATTCCTTAGGCTTTGCTTTGAAGATGCAGTTGAGAAGTTTTTTAGCGTTTGGATTGTACCCTCTCATTGTTGTCGTTGTAATGCAACAAAGAATCCATATGGTTGAAGGTGACAGCATTGATGGACTTGAAATGATTCATGATAACCAGGAAACGAGCGATCCTGACATTACAGAAATTCAGGTAAAAAAATGTAGAAAAAGCCAGTGGATTTTGATTTGATTTTTGGCTGAGGGATTAAAATTTGTAAAGTTATACTGTAAATTCTGAAATTAACCTACTGTCATGTCCTATCTTTTGCATTATAACGAGTGGCGTAACGAGCCCCCTGGTTTAGGAAACCCTAAGTGGCCCTCCAACTAGGCCTCAGGTGTTTTTAGCTATTTTAATGCCTGTTTTTTTCTTTTGGCACTGTTTATGGGCTCCCATAAGTTTCGGGGGCCCCTGGGTGTAGCCAGTGAGCGCTCATAGCCGTTACGCCAATGATTATAACTTCCAAAAAATAGTAAAAAATTAATATTTTCCATATAATGTCTGATATTCTCTTTTACTAAATTTTTTAATCCACATTCTGCAATACTGTAGTCTGACACGCAACAAGAACTCAGAGGACAACTTGAGTCTTGTTTAGCAGATAACCAAGTTCTCAATGAGAAGCTCTATGAAAAAACTGACCTAGAGACTGCAAAACTGGGAAAAAAGAAGATTAATGATGGCTTCTTTAAGCAGTTTGTTCGACACTTCTTGGAAGAAATGGAATGTCTAAATAAAGATTGTGTAAGTGATAAGACATGTTGTAGTTCCAACTATGACTTGAAAAAATATTATTTCAAATTAATTTTGATTCATAATAGAAGTGCATTTTTTCTTTTTAAGCCTGAACCATATGATATTGTGTATGTCTACCTAACACAAACAAACATAGAGACACTAAATAAGTATGTGAAAGGGAATGGAGAAACAGCAGATGCTCTCTATGTAATGAAGAATATGATTAAAGGTGTACAAGTCACAGAATACAAAAGTTATTGGGATAGATTGTTATCTTTTCTTGGAGTGGATGAGATGTCATTTAAGCTTGTAAGTGAAAGTTGAGTAAAGGCCTGGAGAAATAATCTAGTCTTTGTTGGGTTATTAGCTTCCAATATTATCCAAGGATTTGAATCAACTTTAGGTTTAAGAACTGCCTGTGCTGTCTTTTGTGGGATGACTCTGTCTACACTATCATCTAGTTTGAAAACAAAATTTGATGTTGCCATATATGGACATGATGGTGTCATATCACTACCATATTTAAGCATATCACTTGGGCACATCACACTATTTTAATAAACTAAACTACTTTAATAGTGTAGACAGACCTTTATAGTGTAGACAGAGCTTAATACTTCCATGGTCTTCAGATGGTACATTAACAAGAACTTGTCTTTTAACCATAGAGGTCACATAGAGGTCACATTACACACCAAAAAAGCAGATTCTATTAAATAACATTTTTATACATATTTTTATTTCAGATTATTACTTTGGCAGTGTTATTGATTTGTTTTATGGCATTTGAAAAGAAAACATCCCTAACGTACATGAACCAGTTTCTGATACTGATTCTCATTATCTTTGTGATAAGTATCCCTTGGAACTGGCTTCAACTTTATCAGGTAAAGCAAGCACCATTATTTTATTTATATTAATCCCTAATTAATAATTGGTAATGGATTCATATTTATATTGCTTTTCATACACAGTGGACCCGATATAACACATACAAATTCTTTTATTTCCCCCTAAACCTTGTCTACACTATTAAATTTTATGTGACAAAAAAAAAGTGATGTGCCCATTTATGGATGATGATATGATTTATCACTACCATATTTGGGCACATCACTACCATTTTTTGTCACATAAAGTTTGATAGTGTAGACAAAGCTTAAGATCCCTTTTTGTTGATTACCTGCAGCAAACAGCACTTCTTCATCTGTCCACAACCTCGACCGGGACACAATAAATGTGATTTTCATTTTATAAGAACAAAGTATGATATATTTGAAATAATAATTATAATCGAATAATAATGAATTAAATATACAGTAATATATTTTGCTGAAGGATAGAAAGCGCTGAAGTTCTTTATGTTTTCCGTCCTTAATTTTAGGAAAAGCTTTCAGAACGACAAGCAGAAATGATGAAGGAGACGGATATTCCAGACTACTGTCGTCCGCAGAAGGACTTGTCCCCATGGAAAACATTGAAGCAATATTTGAAAAAGTTCACATCAATTAAAGATGAATGCAAAGAATTTCAAAAAAGATATATGGTTGATCCAATACTTGAAGTTTCACCGATTAAGGTAATTATATATATATATATACACTGTTTACCTACTGGTATAATATTTATTTGTTTTTATTTCATTATTTATATTTTTTTATATTATTAATTTGTCAAAGCAATCCCGCCACAAGATTTTCATCTTTTTCGGATTCTGCCTTCATCCATTACTTTTTTTCAATTATCTCAATCTGTCATTACTGTTTTTTTTTACTTATTTTTTTTAACATTGTAAAATTCTATGTTTAAAAGCTTCAACATATTTAAAAACATCATTTCAATTACTGTAAGATACAGTAACAAACTTATATATTTCGTTATGGAATAACGTCTATTGTCAAAGAACACTATGAAATTCCCTACCAAATCACATTAACAAAAATGTCACTCTTGCAATTGTTGAATCTTCACTTTAGGTGTATATAATAATGTAGAACCAACTTGATTATCATTTAATTTTTTTTTACATTTAAATCTATTTTTCCTTAATGATTCAAATCAAACCAGGCAATATATACAAATATAGATCATATTTTTCTAGATTTCAGATTACATTTTGAGATTTTTTTTTATAAACTTTTAACTAGCAGTTGTATTTGTATATACAGGCCGTTGCCAAGACGTTTGCAGTTCTGATTTTTGCACCTGCAAAAGAGCTAGGCACAGCAGTAGCAGACTTTCATAAAGAATTCTTAGGAAACCTGCCTCAACTTATTTGGATACCAGCTTTAATTTCGTGGTTTCTATTTTTGATGATTGTTATACTGACGATCTTTTACTGTGGGCGTTCATCTGGTCATGTGAATGTTCATCACGTCGCTGCTGCGCCTCAAATTGCCGAACCATCGAGGCAAATGATTGAATCTGTAAGGACTAATGGCTATTTTGTAACAATTTTTAGAAAACTTTTGAAATTCAAAGTTTTAAAAAAATCATTCAATCAGAATTGTGTGATGCCTAATAATTAAAACAACCATTCCCATGCAAAATGTATTTACTAGAAGTTGCACTAATAATAGCCTGATATCAAATATCAGCCAAACGGTTAAGGCAGGGGTGCTGCTAACCGTACCTAAAGAGCCAACAATATTGACATGGGTGTGAGCCCGACTCAATCTTAGTTCTTGTGGTGGAACAAGTCTTCTCGAATAAGGACTATAAACTGTAGGTCCAGTGTACACAGTCCAGTGTACACAGTTATAACCTGTGTGCACATTAAAGAACCCAGTTCATCATTCGGCGAGTAGGGGTTACCCCGGAGAACTGATTCACAAAATAGCATCTGCATCAGGGGAATTACCACCTATCTGATAGAACAGTGATTAATTTGCTATTCTTGGCCACATGTGCCTAAAGACATAAGTAAATGCCTCTTTCATCATAACTTGGAGTAGAAATGTAATGATAAAAATGCTTCATAATTATATACTCTTAAAGTATTCCACATTTAAAACATAAAATTTGTTTCTTAGATTGTACAAGAACGCTTACAATGTTATGAAGTAGAAGTTGGTTATCGGCAAGAAGTTGGTTACCGCCAAGAAGTTCCTTCCCCCAGTCTTTCCCCTGTTACGCTCCGAGCAAGAGGACAAGCTACTCTTCAAGAACTTGAAGTTGAAAATCGACGGCCATCGAGACGTTCACAAGATTATGCTGATAGTAGTGGTTCACCTACTACTAAGAAAAATCAGAATGTTGCTTCAATTTGTCAATGTGATGAAAAAGTAAATAAGGTATTCATCATAGATTTTTATTTAATATACACATATGTAGTTACTTGGCAAATGCTTTACAAGCATATAACTTGCTTTGTATTTTGTATAAAACTTTAAACATACCATCCAAAATAGCTATATATCAACAGAGTATGCCTTTATATATATATAGGTAATATCAAATAAGCTTATCAAAATGTTGAGTTATCAATATGGGCCGAAATATTAATGACGCCTCTGTCACACTCTGCATTTTGTCAAGTATTTCTCTCAGTTTCCGAGCTTATTCATTAAACTGTATTATTATTAATTATAAAATCACTGTTTCAATAACTGGTAATCTGTTCACAGGCAAATTCCTTTAATAACCAAAATATGGCACTGAGAGAAAAATCTTGAGATTCGACAGGATTTAACCAGGAACCTTACCACCAGTATACAACTCAGCTTTGTATATATATTGATACAGTGTAAGTTGTTGAACTCTAAAATTAATTTTGTTCCTTTTGTAGGTCGTTGATGCACAATTAAAGATGTATTTAGAAAAGAAAGAAAACATCTCAACATGGTCTCCAAAGAGTGCTACTTCGGAGGATGTCTCTGACAATATAAAGAAAGAAAACAACTCAACATGGTCTCCAAAGAGTGCTACTTCAGAGGATGTTTCCGACAATATAAAAAAAGAAAACATCTCAACATGGTCTCCAAAGAGTGCTACTTCAGAGGATGTTTCCGACAATATAAAGAAAGACAACATCTCAACATTGTCTCCAAAGAGTGCTACTTCAGAGGATGTTTCCGACAATATAAAGAAAGAAAACATCTCAACATGGTCTCCAAAGAGTGCTACTTCGGAGGATGTCTCCGACAATATAAAGCTCCCAATGCAAGCAGAGTTTGAAATGGATCAGGTTCCTGCCAATACCTCTACTGCTGAAAAATCTGTTTTTGGGGAGACACAAGGAGCTGACGAATATCCTGGAGAGAAATTGTCAGATACAGAAGATAACAGTGATGATGAAGATGATTTTGTTGTTCTTCAATCGTCAAGCAATATGTCTCCCTCCAAATAAAGACCCCTTAGCCCGGATGGTCACCTACTTCTTGCCATTATTCGCTCCCTCCAATTAAAGACTCTCTCTAATCAGAGACCACGGTTTTGATGGACCAAACTGAACATTTTCTTTAAAATAAATGAGACAAGTACTGAAGTTTTTAAAAATCAATTGGACAGGACGGACAAACCAACACATTTATAAACTGGTTACATAAACAGGCACAGAATAATATATATATATATTGAAATTCTGATATTTAAATAAGGTAATTTTAAAACTAGTGTCAGTCTTTAGTTGGGAATCCAAAGCTACTAAAGACCACTAAAATCTGGGTTCCAAAAGTGGTCTTTTAAATGGAGGGATATCAGCATCTGGTGTCACTGCAACCATTTGATTACTTAGATTTGATGTCATTGCCATTTATTAAAAATAATAATTGCATATGAAAATGTCTTTAGGTTTTATATACTGTGCCCCATCTAGAGCTTACGATTTCGGACCAAAACATTTCGGGTTTTTTTTGTGCTAAAAAATATTAAAACCCAGTAAAATCATGGCAGTATCAACCAAGCTAAGTTTTCATTTTTTTCAATACTGTAACAGTATTCATGGCTTACACTATAAATATAAAGTGTTCTATATTTAAACAGCTTTAGCTATGGTAATATTATTTTTTATATTAAAATGATGTCTATAATGTTAAATACTAAGTTTCTTCTCTTTGGTAGTAGAGCACAATTTTATAAGCATTGAAATCACCTAATTTATTATGAATAACTTTATTACTACATAAACAATTTTAAAATTCTTCTTTGGAAGAAAATAATTTTTTTTAAACTCTATAACGATAATTAAATTGTTAGAACCATACTCTTTTAATTTCTGTAAAAAAAAAACCGGTAAATTATTAGCATATTCAATTCAATTCAATCTTTTATTTCGGAAACTCTGGTCCATAGAAAGTAAATTACATATAAATGAAATAAATAAAATAAACAAAATTACTACTACTCATCTCAGGATGGCATTCCATCTGGAGAGCATCTTCGACTTAACTAAGACATTGCTTATAAGACATATATGACTACGATATTGAATATGATCACAATGTGATGAGAAATATTCAACACTTTAAAAGTAGTTTTTATACAGTTTTTGTTATTTAATTGTAATTTATATAGGCCCTACAATTTCAATTAAAGTTATACCATTCTAGTAGTATAAATGTATTTAGATGTGTATTTGTATTTTATTCAGTGTTAATAGTTTATTTATTTATTTATTCATAGGAATCACCTTTATATCGGTGGCACACATTATCAGTTAATGGTGCATCCATTTTACAGACAAAATACAAAGAAACATCAAGGTACAAAGTTCTAAATACTAACACATAACATCAGAACAAAACTAATTAATTGATTAGATCTGTATGAAAATAATAGTTATAAAGGATTACGTTTGCTATTCCGAACCAATTTACACAAGAGGCATACTGTTCACTCTGTTTAAAAACCTCATCAACAAGAATATATTTTTAAGAATAATTTCTTTACATTTCTAAAATATTGTTACATTTCTACAACAACAGTTTTGGACAACAGATGCATGAAATGACATACTAGAGACTAAAAACTCATTAGTACATCATCGAAAAACTCTTTATGTTGTTTCTGCTCGTGTATCATTACCTTTAAGTATGTGCATGTTACATAATAATTGTATGCATTTACACCATACCATACAGCCACTGTTGCGTATGTATTTATCTAACTAAAAGCTTTTGGACGTTTTTCTAAATGATTTTTGGACGTAAACATTACCATTAGCTAACTTTATTTAACTAAAACCACCGTTACACTTCTGGTTAATTTCACAAGTCGCTATTGTGTTGTAATGATGTGTTGAATCATGGAAAAATAAGTTTATTTCTCCATGGTTGAATTTATACTTTAAACGCTTTTCGGATGTAAAGTAGGAAAAAGGTTTTATAAACAAATGTCACAAAAGCATGTAATTTAGAATCAATGAATATTCATGAATAAAATGCACATAATATATAATTAATGTAACAGACCTCTTATCTAACATAAACACTACAAAACAAGTAATTTAACAAAAAGAAATTTTAAAAAAAGCTAAAATATTTTCAATCTGAGCCATTTAAGCCAGTTAAGCTTGGTTCCCACTTGACGATGACGTAAGCGCGCCGCAAGTTGGTTGACCAATCACGAACGAAGCGTTCCGTCTAGTTTACACATAACTTATTACAAATACAGTAATATGCAATTATTTTAATTTATTGTAATTGTTTCGAGTGTGGAGTAGCTTTGTGTCAGGGTGTTTAGTATTTGGTCAGATGTTTTACCCTGCTCTGATTTTATTTGTACTTTGAGAATACTCGGGTGGGACTGTAACCCACGACTTCCCGATCACTTGCCTGGCATTCATACCTCTAGACCACCAAGCTTGCGCTGATGGCTAGGGTTAAATTCGAGCGAGTGCTGCACCAGCATTCGATGTAATTGTTTGTAACTCCTTTGTGGAGTAGCTTTAGGTAGGCCTATACAATGCATTTGTTCGACAAAAACACTGGGGCTTCTAAAGAGTCCATGAAGCTGGCTCACAAGCCAGCAGTCCTAGCTTACAAATTATTGTAACATTATATACAATTAGTCAAATTTCACAAACGAATAAAAAAATGATGTTGAAAATAAAAACAAATACTACATAAAAATTGAATTTAAAAGCATATGTATAGGCCTATTATTCTTATTTTTGGTTAAATGGATGATGTACAACGAATGAGATTTATTCAGTAATGTACAGCAAGCCTATATGGAAAATGGTGACGAAAAAAAAATTACATGTTTGTTCTTATTTAGACGTTGGGAATTTACCGTAACTATGGTATGTGTGAAAATACATTGCGTAAAGCACATAGCACAGACAGTATAAAGTAAATAATGTCACCTTGTGAATCTAATAATGTACAGTACTTAGACATAACATTATAAATAAGTCAATTATAATAATGATATTTATTAATATCATGGGTCTCTGTAATACCATAAAGCAAATATTATGATAATACGTATTCATATTTTAAAGTTTTAAACGACAATTTGATAACCTAATGATTGTATCGGTACATGCATGATTAAGCCATAATTGCAAGTGACTTGAGAGTACAATATATGCGTCATGCCCCATAACCATTCAAAGCATTTTGTAAACAGGTAAACCTAGCCCTAACTAACAAATTCTGGATATAGAGAAAAATAAAACGAGAGACATTGATTTTTGTAAATACAAACTTAAAATGTGAGAGAAAGTTAAGCGTGGTTCCCACTAGCGACGCAACGTAACGCAGCCTACGCAACGTAAGAAAATGCCCTTTCAATAATTGTGTTTGCCCCCATCAGCGTGAAATCAAACCTGCGTTTTTTTTCAGCACGTTGCGTCGTCGGTTCCCACTTGTGATTACGCAATACATCACTTTGCGTCAATACATCGCTGCGTTGCGTTCTAGTGGGAACCACGCTTAAATGTCCAGTTAGGTCTTTCAATTTCTTTTCGTTAATTTTTCCCACTCTTGTAGGTCATTTAATCTCATTCCTTTTCTTTGTAGATCAAATATTAAATTACCAAAATGTCGGTTTGAAATCAAAGCTGAACATTGAATAAAGATAACGATAACTTTTTAAAGCTTGGTTCCCACTAACGACGCAATCTACGAAACGTAAGCAAATGCCCTTCTAATAATTGTGTTACCCCCCGCCTGCGTGAAATCAAAATGTCGATGTATGCAGCACAATTGTGTCGTCGGTTCCCATTTTGCCTCGCTACGTCGCTTCGTTTCTAATGAAATTAGAGACGTCGATTATTATCAGTAAAATATAGCAAAATATTGTTTTTTTGCGCTTAATTCATGTCTATTACTATAAGAAATATATAAATGCATAACATATGAACTCTAACTCTGGTCTATCTTGTTTCCGTGCGGCTTATCTTTAGCTAACATTGCAAACGATGCTGTTAGAAAGTTGTTATTGGTGGTCAAGCAACGAACGCAACGCAAAGACGTAAGCGTGCCATTTTTCTAATCACGATCATCTAACCTTTCGCCCTGATGGGTCAAATTATTTTGGTTGCGTCCAAACTTAAAGCTTGGTTCCCACTAGGAACGCAACGCAAGGACGTCACACGGCGTAAGTGATTTGACCAATCACAAGCGATGGATTATTCGATCAGTCGCTTGTCATTGGTTAACTCGCTTGCGTTGCGTCTACGTCCTTGCGTTTCTCTTGCGCCAAATATCACTATTTACAGCAACTTTAAACAGGAAAAAAGTTTGATTATTATAGGCCTAAACCAATCTATGTTATATGGTCTCTGGAAAATTAAGTCTAGTAGTACGATTAAAACAATATAGACCCAGAATAAAGACCCAGGTCAACTCAAAACACGAATGCGTGTTTTTGAAATTTCTGTTCATCAAAAGAACCGCCCCTTATAGGTCAGCAAAAATAAGATCAACGTTAACGTTAAGCCTAATTAAGTTATGTTTGTTTGTGTCAGCAAAACTGATGCAGTACATCAGGCATGGTTAAAATACAAGAAAAAAATGTATTCTGAAGGTTGCCATATTGATGACAGACGATATAAGGCAATTGCAAGGAACAACTTAGTCTGAGTTCCAGACGGAGTTTTGCCTTAATATTAGTAAAAAGATAAATATTTTAGCACATATGGCGTTTCATACGTATACTACAGTACTTGAGCTTGAAACTCTTTATTTCAGACAAACATCGAAAAGCCTCGAAATAACTAGACTTGGGGCAAGTCTAGGAACAACTAGACATGTAGGTCTACCAAAACCAACTAGATATATTTCGAATATTAAGTTGTACTTTCATAATGCGAGTTCTGTTATTTTTGGTTTATAGTAAACGTATTTTTAGCATTGGGTCCATGTAAATCACAGTAGTATTGTGACTTGAACGGTGATGTCCTATCTATATCGATATGCTACAGGGCAAATATTAGTTAAATGCAAAGTGTCAAAATAGAATAGATTTACAGTATTCATTTTTATTGTATTTTGGATATTTTATTTATTTATTTATTTCAAAAACATATATATACTGGATAAAAACATAGGTATAGATGTATCACCTGTTTTACATGGTCCTGTTTTATAGAAAATAAAAGGTTAAAACATACATACAGAATTCTTTAAAATTTTTAAAACAGTAAAACAACAAACTTAAGTCAAAATATTATATTATTATTATTATAAAAGGAGTGAAAATACAAAAAGACAAGTAAATATAAATAAAACAAATTTTTAAGAGACCTAACCACAGATAGTGACTAAAACAGAGACAATAAAATAGTTTAAAAATACAATTTATAAAATGATTCCCATATTACGTGCAAACATACAAACAATGATATTTCCAGAAATGGATGAAATTTAATTTTAATAGGCCTATTAAATCTAGAATGAATGAACATATTAACTCAGTGCTTCTAAACATAAGTTACTAACTGCACATGATACACCATGGGCTCTTGGCTCTCGACGATCACTGTGTAGGCCCCTATGTGTGTGATTTCAAATACATTTTAAAAGGTAGGCACATTTCTACGATCTTCTTTAAACATGCTTTAACAGTATTAGCGTTTGGATTTCGTTTGATCTCTATTTCGGAAATTCTACATCCATATAGTATAGCCTAGAAATAGTGCGAGAAAAAAAATATATATAAATCGTTTTCTGTACCAGATAAACCAGCAACAAAGTGCAAACGGTCAATCAATTATAATATTTACCTATTCGTATAAAAATATGTAATATTGGAATACCATCATTTGACACTTAAATAAACAAGGTCTTGTTAATAATGATGTATTCATCTATAAAGTCAAACTTTAAAATAGAAAGTGTAAAATAGCACATTATTGGAATTTAGTAATGTTGATCGATAAAGAATTTATGACCCGTTTAACGGTACCGCATCATCGATTGCAAATTAAGTAACAAATTTGTTATCGAACTGATTGGCCGGATCACATGAAGCATATCATACAGTACCTTTATATAGAGCATCTATTTCTAATTTGGTCACAATATCTGAAACATTTAGCAAGAACCAAGCTTCACTGTCTTAAGAAGAAACTCACCACTTCCTCAAAATCAACAATGGCCAAGCTACTGTACGTCGTACTCATCGGAATGCTCGCTCTTAGCGTAATCCTCCCGGTAAGTGTCCTTTCTTTTTTTAAAACTTGCATTAATACTTTCATTTCGCCACAGATTGTAAAAATAAACTACAAAATGTATTGGGAATTTTAGATGTTTCTGGTAAAACTGTAATGCAACGGAACTAAACCAATTTGTCGGTCACACTCACTTTTTCTACTTACTGTAATTTTCTTAGTATAATAACTTTGGCCTACCAGTTGTTTCTTCGTAATCCTGCAAACATTCTGTCTCTGTCTCACACTCTTAAGTTTGGTCTCATTACTGTAATGTCTAAACTAGACTTTTATCAGTCGTTTTGGGGTACTTCTGAAACACAAATTATAGAAACGCTAAATTATTATGTCTGTCACACACTTTTAAAGTCTAAACTTGTCTAGACTCTTACCAGTCGTTTGGGAGACTATACAAACTATACAATACAAATAACTAACTATTCTGTCTGTCGCACAAGTTTTATTCACCTTTCTACTTTACTGTAATGATGTCTAAAGTTTACCATATACTTTTACCAGTCATTTCTCGGTGATCTTGAATTGCAAAGAAACAGTGTGTATAATTTGAATTATTGTGATACGTTTAAATCAAAGCGTGGAGGAATAAAATGAATTATTTATTTTTGTAAATTATTATTATATTTATTTATTACAGGCAGAACAAATGACCGCAGAAGCAACTTCAACAGGTACATTTTCTTTACAAAAATATCTCTAGATCTACCACTTCTCCATAATGTTCCTGAACCTTAAATACTGTATCTAGCTTCTCCCAACGTATATCTTATCCTGTACAATCATGATATACCAGCTGTTATGTGTATTACTGATCAAAAGTTCAATTCCCAAAGACTTGGTTTGCATAAGTAGACCATTATTCTGTATATGCAATTGTCTCGTAGACAAAAGGACTGCCACACCTTTTGGGATATGTAATTTAATCAGCTTATGGTTAACCAATTTTGCCAAATGTTGCCTAAAATATATAAACATCAAGGCACAGAATAAATTCTAAACCGCCGTGACTGATTTTACAATACGCCGTTTAAAATATTTTTATTTTTTCTTTTTCGTGGGTGTAGCCCACTTTTATTCATTGTACCGATTTATATAAATATATAAAAACAATACATCTTTAAAACCAATATCATATCATGAGATTATTATAAGTATTTCTTGTTGTCTTAGATTGTGTTGACAACGCATCTGAAAATTACTGTAAATCAATTCTTTCGAATGGTTTGTGCGAGACCACTGTCTTTTCTACCGGCGCTGACAAATGTCCAAAATCGTGTGGCAAATGTTAACAGCTTTTAAAAGTAAGTACAAATTTAATATCGACACGATTACATATTCACGGTACCCCATAGAATGGCGTAGCCATGTTTTCTGAACGAACGTGCAGTTCATACATAGGTTTGAAATTGTAACGAAGATAATAAATTAATACCGTCCACATCATTAAGCTTCGCCTGGAGATACAACGCAAGCGAGTGGACCAGTCACAAGCAACTGTTCGTTCGAACAGTCCATCACTTGTGATTGGTCGAATTACTTGCGTTGCGCCTACGTCCTTGCGTTGCGCCTACGTCCTTGCGTTGCGTCCAAGTTAAAAACATCTGAGCTTCATGATTCTCACTAGAGACGCAACACAACGACGTAACGCAACGTAAATGACCAATCACAAGTGATGGATTGTTCGAACAACGAATAGCTAGTTGGATACATTATAGTATACTTCGCCTCCTGTGATTTATTAAATATCGTACTTGTTTCGGGTCCAATTGCATGCGTTGCGTCCTAGATGGAACTAATGCTTATTCCTAATTCAGATACTTTTGTTTTACATAATTATGTTTCAAAGGCATATTGAGTATGTACACTGTTAGATACCTTTAAAGTCTGAGCTTACATGCCAATATACTGATTATAGAACTAGTGCCGTTTTAATGCCTATACTCTATCTGTTTCTTTATTATTGGAATAAAAATTATTTTTCCCTTTTATACAGGCTTTTGCGTCTTTCATCGAACCACAACATCGTATCAAAACACGATCAGTATGAACAACAAGTAACAACCGACGGCAGCAAATGCGTCGTATCAGTCGACAAGCTTTTAGATCTCCGTGTGATGCCTTAGAATAGAATAAATCAATTTTACCGTAGTACAGATATTGTGTAGTTAATTTATTTTCTACATCTTCTTCTGATCTTGATTCAGTTTATATTTTCTAAAGGAAATTGTAGACAAATGATCATGATTCAGTTTAGCATATTATTTGCATGAGTCGCAGCGGTAATGAATAAAAACTTTTTTGCGCTTAAAAAAATGTTTCTTTTGTTTTGTACGACTCAGCACCCGATTCTCGTACGGTATCATGTCTATGGACAATAAACAGCACCTGCAGTTTCTTATCTGTTGACTATAACATAAATTACTAGTCTCCTGACAGTTTTTCTGCAAGTTAGCTGTTTTAATAATAATAAT
Source organism: Antedon mediterranea (assembly GCF_964355755.1). Taxonomy (NCBI): domain Eukaryota; kingdom Metazoa; phylum Echinodermata; class Crinoidea; order Comatulida; family Antedonidae; genus Antedon; species Antedon mediterranea. The sequence continues at coordinate 29,248,494 of NC_092675.1, forward strand.
AATAATAAGATTTTTATAGCGCACATACCACTCCAGAGTGCTCAAGGCGCATTTAAAAATAAAAAAGAAATAAATCATACAAATTCCTGAAAAATAAAATGCAATTTCTTTGGAGGGTCCCCATCCGTTGTTGTTCTGTCGCGGTCCCGGACCCCTACCGAGGTGACCAAACAAAGGAGCAGGATACACATTTGCCTTGCCACAGACGACCGGGTGCTCAGAGACAACAACCAAGACAGAGGCACCCCAAAGATAATGCTGGCCAGGAAAAGGTATACAAAACAATTCTAAGTCTAAAAAACTTTAAGAAACCTCATGATTTCCATATGCCTTAATGAATAAATGTGTTTTTAATAATTTTTTAAAAGTATCAACAGTTTTGCAAAATCTTATAGAGCTCGGTAGAGCATTCCACAGACGAGGAGCAGTAACGGAGAATGCTCTGTCACCCCATGAGTGGTGAGACTTAGGCTGATGTAGAAGCAGCGAGTCACTAGAACGCAGATTACGTCCGGGAACATACAGCCTAAGCATGTCAGAAATATACTCAGGAGCCATGCCATTTATAGACTTAAAAACAAAGAGTAATATTTTAAAAACAATGCGGTACCTAACAGGGAGCCAATGCAATATTTCCAAAGTATTTGATGTGTCCATATCTTGGTAATTTTTTAACAACTCGTGCCGCTGTATTTTGAATCAGTTAGGTAGGTCTGTTGTGGACGCAATGTTCACGAATACTGTATCGCTTTTGGTGACGCATGCGCAAAGGCAAATGTCGTATCACTGGTCATTCAATGTTAAATTTACGCCGAAATTGTGTTTCTTTATCCTCATTTAAAAATGTAATTTTTCGGGTGTGACGTCACTTACAACAATGGCATCTAAATTAATAATTATTAGGATAAACAATACAAGGTAAGTAGTGAAGATCCAAGAAGAGCATGAAAGGTACTAAGCTACTAAAAGCTACTAAACCTCAACCTACTACAGTACAAGGTAAATAGTAGTGAAGATCCAAGAAGAGCATGAAAGGTACTAAGCTACTAAAAGCTACTAAACCTCAACCTACTACAATACAAGGTAAATAGTAGTGAAGATCCAAGAAGAGCATGAAAGTTACTAAGCTACTAAAAGCTACTAAACTTCAACCTACTACAGTATCTTACACAAACTGTATTACACAAACACACTATTTAAAAAATTGCCTAATTAAAACTAAATTTTATTTATTTTTTTATTTTTATCTATTATATTGAATACAGTATTACCATGGAGCTTTATAGCTCCATGGAAATACAGTATACGTGAAGCTGTAACATTAAATAGTTTATTATTATAAGTATATAGTTATCTGTGTCAATTGAAGTTCTCAACGTTAATTTTGTTTCAGTAAAAAATGTGTTCTAGAACGCAAGTTCATCCTCATCAACTTTTTCCGCTTACTACTTAATTATAAAATTGAAAAACCTACCACGTGCATTTGCTTCGTAGGTCCTACTGACTGACCATATTTATTGTTGAAAAGCATTATCGGACCGAACGTTAAATTGACCAAAATTATAGCATATTAGTTGTTTCTGGAATTCTTCCTTTTTTTTACAGCAAAAACTAAATATATATATGAAGGACTCGTTTAATATAATAGACATGGCAAGATTTAATGAAATATGCGTTTGTTTTCCCGAGAGAAAAATGAAAATAAAATCACATCTTAACGCCATCTTTGTATTATTTAGAGACATCTCGATTTAAATGTTTAGAAATAATGACGTGCTAATAATATTATTTAAAGGTATGCCATCCGCTTAAAATAGATCAACTCAGCTCCCTAAAACACCCCTTATTTTTTTACACATTTTACAAAAAAAGGTGTGGTATAGTATTCACGCATCACGATGAGAATAATGTAAAAGTAATTCTATGACACATTTTAAAAGCAGCTTATACAATCTAAAAGCCAAATGTTCACTGAGCTATTAAGTTGTGGTTTATTTGTTATGGAAACTACATTTAAACTACAAAGATGAGAAGTATCATTTATGATATTGAGTATAATGCTCTATAGGAATGGAGTTGTGGCTTGGTGGTTATGATGCTTGGCTACCATTCCAAGGGTCCTGGGTTCAAGTCCCGTCACATGTAAGGATTTTTTCTAAGGACCAAATTACAACTCCACTCCCAAAGACTTGTAATAAGACTTTGTTTATGTAGAGCATCTTGTGTATATATTTGTCTTGTGAACCTCTGAGGGTCCCTAATGATCAGCATTAGCGGGATGGATCACCCTCATTAAATATGGTTTTTAAAAAAAATAAAAAAAATAACGATATTATCATTTTGTTACACAATTTACACCAGCACCTTTATATAATATAAGTAGACGTAATATCGGGCGAACTGACTATTCTTAGGGACACAAGCTTCTCAGCAAGACAGGTAAAGAAATACATCAGACTAGAACTACATCATGGACAAAGTTGCCGCCATCAGTATTCTTGTAGCTGTTCTTATTATTGGTGTTGTTTTACCAGTGAGTATCCATTACGAATGTGAATGGCATCTTTCTATTATTACTTCTTGTTTTCTTTTATTTGCAAGTAGGTCCTACAAGATATTTAGTTAGTATATTTACCAAGTATTTCGCTCAGTTTCTGAGCCCTAATTGATTGGTTTAAAATCATAATCGAAACTTATCTTTTGACAGTAGAACATTTTTGTTTAAAGTTTAGTGTAGTAAAGAAATTTGTGCCAAACCCGTGGAAACCATTTTCTTGGTTGATATATGAAATATTGTGTCTCTTATTTGTAGTTAAAAGTTTATTGACAATCACACTTAATCATGAAACAAGTAACATATATTTAGTAGATACAATAATCATTGTATAAGATGTATAAGGTTACTATATTAAACTAAATAACTTACTGATACGATTTATTATTGGACTGATGGTCTGTATTCTTAATTTTTGTGTTGCCGAATTAGGTTGAGAGGTCAGTTGTGAGTGGTAAGTATTGGTAGTTTTTCTTAAATAATCTCCATTTTAAAAATCAATACTACAGGCATACAATGTAAGAGATTTGAATAAACCTTTATAATTTAAATTAACCCGATACGATCTTAAGAACAAACTTTGTATTAAACAATAAGGCATATAATAACAACAATAGGCATATAATCGAAATACCGTATTGCTCAAAATAGTGTTTTTAATTTTAGTTTAAAATTAGAAATGTTTGTGGTCGATTAACATAATTTCTAACGTTACCAAAATAACAATTACAAGATACAAAATAAATATTTAAGTAGAAATGTTAACAAGTTCAAGTAAGACGTGTCATGAATCAAGGAAACAGAATCCAAATTAATTTTCCAATTTTAAGTTTATTTTCTGTCTTCAAACTCAGCCAATTTAGCGGAAGGCTACGATAGATGTCAAATCATATAATTTATTTTGACAAATTTCAAATACAGTACAATGACATAGAAACAGCAAAAAAGTAAATCAATGAGGCAGGATCACCTAAAAGTCATAAATAGAAATAACCATCAAGAGGCTTTCCACATAGAAATACTTACATAAAATGAACAACACATAAAATATAATTTTAAGATACAACGTTGAAATTCTGCAATTGCATTTACATATTATTATATTATTAATTTACATAGAGCTAAACAAATACCTTTAAAATATTTTTGAATACCGTATAAAGCTGGGTAGGAAAGAGAACTTTTGACTTCGTGTTGGTTTCAGTGCAATTTTTTTTTCTTATCATTAACCGCCATCAACGAATTACAGCTGAAGAGGATTGCCAAGACTTTAGAGATGATTGCCGCTCATTCAAAGGTTGTAACGACCAGTCGTCTGCCCCAGCGTCCATGGGATGCATGAAGACAAGTTGAATGAAGTGTAAGTTGATCATATCATTGAAAAAAAAGAAGTTTTTACTTGTGAGTCAATTTGGAAGCTTGTATCAAAACCTTACACAAAATACTCTAAAATTACTCAAGACCAGTTTTAATTCACTTCAGTTCTCCTTTAAAATATTTTGCACATTTTGGCTCTGAATAATTCCCAGCTTCTAACGTCTAATCTGAGTTGCATCACAGCCGCAAAACTAGGGAGTTTACACATACAACGCACACTATGAAACAAGGCCATCTACATGGCTGCAGTCGCGTTCTCAAGTTAGTGTTTACCGACCAACCGACCGACCAAACGACCGACATAATGAGCTGTAGAGTGGCGTTGCACGCGACTTAAAACGTGTGTAAACTCCGATGTCTTGATAAGCGATGTGAAAGATGTATTTATAAAAAAATATATAAAAGCTTAAATTTAAGGACATTTTTTGTACAATATTAATGACATTTCCTTTCGTTTTAACAGGATGTACTAATTGCAAACGTTGCTGAATATCAATTTATAATTCTTTCGCCAACTCGTTGGATAGTTAGATCAGTTGTAACAATTATTGATTATCATGCATTAAAATATATGTAAAATTGAACTCTTTTACGTGTTTTCTTGTTTTAAATTAATATAATTTGTTACCTTTGTTAAGCTGTTAAGATGGTGGCGACGCGACATCTCTTTATGACGATGAAGTTTATTAATGTTAAGGATGATAATGATGATGATGATGAAAATGAAGATGATAATAATAATGAAGATGATGATGATTATAATGATGATGATAATGATGATGATGATAATTATGATAATGACGACAATGATGATGATGACAATGATGATGATTATAATGATGATAATAATGATGATGATGATTATAATGATGATGATAATAATGATGATGATGATGATAACGATGATGATAACGATGATGATAACGATGATGATGATGACAATGACGATGATAACGATGATGATAATGATAACGATGATAATGCTGCTGCTGCTGCTGATGCTGCTGCTGCTGCTGCTGCTGCTGATGATGATGATGATGATGATGATGACGATGACGATGACGATGACGATGTTGATGATGACTTTTTGATGTTGAGAATGACGGAGGAGGAGGATAGGTGATGGATACTGGACACGATAGTGAGGGTAGTGTTGTGTTTCTGAGGAGGGAGAAGTTTTTTAATGACGTAATTTAAGGTTCTCAATGAATGATTGGTTAGTGATGATGTGAAGGAGTATCTGCAAAGTACGTTTATGTCTCAATACATTATGCCGCTATGTCTACGTCATCTCCGTTCCCCGACTGTAAAAAGGTTGTAAATCCGACTTACTGCGGAACCGACAGTAGAACTAATAGACACTTAGAATTATGTGATTTGAGCTTAGTGGAATATAATGATTTGAGTGCGGCGTTCATAATCATTAATATCATCATTAATGGCATTGTTTGAAAGTTCAACTAATGGTCGACAGCGATAAACATTTTCGTCTAATATTTAGAATTTACTTTTGTTATGTAGGCTACAGTGAGCAAGTTATGCATGTATTATATTAAAACACGCAATGTGACGATAGTCGTCCCAATCACGAGTCATACAATTATATTACGCACCACCAAAAGTACACGCCTTAAACTCGGATGACCCAAAAAAGATCAAATGTCCGTAATTTTATTACGTGTTGGTTACGACCTAATTACGTAGAAGAATAAGCCGTGTCGAAAGTTGAACTCGTATAATAATCGTGTATGGAACACCACTGGATGTGTCTTTATTCTGTTATTCCAAGCACAATAAATTGTGGCGAAAGGGTCAAACTTAAGTGTCCAAATCTCATTAAAGTTAGCAAATAGTCGTTTTAAACGATAAATGGGCATCATCTAATGTGTTTCGTACACAATCAACGGCTTAACTAAAATTAGACACAATTGCTTGTAACCCCTTTAAGTGCTAGTTTTAAAATATGAGGTTTTATATTTGACCACTTAAAGTACAAGTAGATAATGTGATTAGGGCATATTACCTATTATTGCAACATATATGCAGTCACCATAAATATAAAAGTTCAGTTAAAATCCACTAAAACGATTATTGAGTTTGTAACAGTCACTACCGCTCCGACAAACAATTTTCTACCAGAATGTCTGCAACATTATACACTATACTTCTTATCGTTGCTTCGGCTTGCATAACATTTAAGGTATACTTTTATATTATTTATTTTAATTTCTTTGCACTGTATCTACCAATACGGTATTATTTTATGCTCCTAGATAAACTGTTGTTAGTGCCATGAATCGGCCGGCTGACAATCTAATGTTGGTGAATTATTCTATAAAGTAGGCATATAGGCCTATAATGATCAATTGTCATCATATTTGCTAAAGATCCTTTTTATTTCCAAGAAAAACTATAAGTAAATTAATTCATGTAGTTTCATATTCAAGAAAAGTATTTTAATATCTATTATACCTTTGATGATGTCAGTTTTCACGAACGCTTGATGATGTTCATTAATCAACAAATTAGAATGGCAAACCATTCAACAAAATAACAGCTTGGGTGTATTTTGTCGTCTGAATTTCTCCATAATTTGCATACCAGCTGAATGGTGGCGCTTTTATTTGTAACGGAACGCATTTCTTAAGCTTGGTTCCCACTAGAACGTAACGCAAGGACGTAAAGGCAACGCAAGCGTTTTAACCAATGACCAGCGAAGTTATAAACGTGACGCAAGGGCGTTCATTCAAGCGTAAGATAAAAAATCCCGGTTTCCTGTAAAATCGGAAGACAACGTCGTAACGCAACAATTGGTAGGTCATCGGTTTCCTGTAAAATCGTTTGTCGTTACCATTTTTCTTACGTTGCGTCGATTTTATAAATTTTTGATCGTAATCGGTTTCCTGTAAAATCTGCATTTGTTACGTCAAATCGACGTAGTCGCAACAAAAGTGATATTCTTACGTCGACAGGAAACCAGCCTTTAGCAATCACAAGCGAATAAGCCATCGCTTGTGATTGGTTAATTCACTTGCGTTGCGTTACGTCCTTGCGTTACGTTCTAGTGGGAACCAAGCTTTACCTTGTTTTCAAGGAAGTGGCATATATGGAATAATACGGTGGTGTTACATCCCCTACTTGTAAATTTAATTATAATATTGAATTAATAATACAACTATATTGATATGTTGCTATTGTATTCATTCTTTCATCTTTTATCCATTCATACTCGATGTTATCTGTGAACAGTCCACGGCAGCTATTCCCTCAGAAGGTAAGTCAAACATGTAAATTACCTCATTTGCATACAGCGGCGATGCACAGTAAAAATTAAACTTAAATCAGAAATACAGTAGTAGTAATTGCAGTGTAAATCGTAGTTGTTCAATTCATTGTGACCTTACTTGACATTGGTTGTATTGGAAAGAGTTTAATTTCTGTCTCAATTAATAATTTTAAATGTGGTTCCCACTCGAACGCAACGACGTATTGACGCAAAATGATGTATTGCGTAATCACAAGTGGGAACCGACGACGCAACAGTGCTGCAAACATCGCAAGTTTGATTTCACGCAGGCGGGGGCAAACACAATATCGGAAGGGCATTTTCTTACGTTGCGTAGGTTTCGTCGCTACCACGCTTAAAAATCAAACTTAAATCAGAAATACAGTAGTAATTGCAGTATAAATCGTAGTTGTTCAATTCATTGTGACCTTACTTGACATTGGTTGTATTGGAAAGAATTAAATTTCTGTTTCAGTTAATAATTTTAAACGCGCATTCACACACAACAAATACGAGTTTACCCTTCGTTTTTGATATTCAAAATATCGCTTCTCTCTGACGGAATAATCGTAATGACAAATTTTGAAACAAGATTTGAAATTATGTAGCCTGCATTTAGAAGTTTTATCCAATTATTAAGCTGTAATATTTAAGGTAAAACACACTTAGCGAACTACTCAGAAACTGCTAATGGCATCAACCCAACTTATAAGCAATTACTGCTTAGGCTTAGATTTTATGACAGGTAACCAGGCGCCGTGAACGGCACGGTTGAATTTGTTTCATCCACTATGCTATTATATCCATCAAAATAGGTACTTAATAAAAAAAAAAGTTATTAGGTTGAGACAATGAAACTAAAACACGGCTATAAAATTCGGTTCGATAAAATAGTTTAAATGCGCGCGTACAGAAAGATCGACAACACACCATTTCTCTTTAAATTTCTTGTCACTCAATACTGAATATTATTAAAATCAACCTGGAAATGAGATGAGGTAGGGGTACGTTTGGAGATGGATTATCAATTGAAATGTCCTTTTCTGGCTGTGTATCGCACCGGTGTGTATCGCTATACTCTCTCTATTATTGAAAGTATTTGGATAGAGGTTTGTATTAAGGCCAACTCAGACTGTGTCGTACGACGAGGCCCGATGACATCTTGACTCGTCGGTGCTAACTTTAAACATGTTTAATTTTCCCCTCGTCGTATGACGCTGTCGGAGTTGGCCTTGTCTGGGTTCTAGAACTTTATACTAGTAAAAAGATAAATATTTTGGCACATGGCGTTTCATACGTATACTACTTGAGCTCGAATTTGAGGCCCGATTTCAGGTTCAGAAAAACATTGAAATAACTACAGACTTGGGCAAGTCTAGGGTTGGCCTTTAATCAACAGTATTTCTAGTTCTCAGTTATCAGTAGACCTAATTCTATTCTATATTCTAGTTTCACCTAAGCCTGAGGTATGTGAAGACAAAGACCCAGACTGTCCATTTTATGCGGAGATCTGTGATGAGTCTTACATTGTACCGTTTGTAAGTGAACAATGTCAAAAGACGTGCGGTTACTGTATTCCTACAGGTAAAAATCAGTTTTATGTAGTTTATAGGTTCATGGTCTGGATACAAACGTTCACAAATAGGAGGCAATTATATTCAATTCTTCATTGATTCTCACCTGCGTTACAGTATTGTCATATTTTGTCAGAAAACAAGTAAAACACAGAACAAAAACAAAATATAAAGCTGTAACGCAACGCCAGGACGTATGTAAGTAATTTCACCAATCACGACACGCGATGGGATCATCCATCCAAACTGTCGAATGTGATTGATTGATTGCGTCTACATCATTGCGTCCACGTCGTTGCGTCCACGTCGTTGCTTCTACGTCGTTGCGTCCACGTCGTTGCGTTGCTTCTACGTCATTGCGTCCACGTCGTTGCGTTGCTTCCTCGTCATTGCGTCCACGTCGTTGCGTTGCGTCTACATCGTTGCGTCTACGTCGTTGCGTTGCTTCTACGTCGTTGCGTTGCTTCTACGTCGTTGCGTCCACGTCGTTGCGTTGCTTCTACGTCGTTGCGTTGCTTCTACGTCGTTGCGTCCACGTCGTTGCGTTGCTTCTACGTCGTTGCGTCCACGTCGTTGCGTTGCTTCTACGTCGTTGCGTCCACGTCGTTGCGTTGCTTCTACGTCGTTGCGTCCACGTCGTTGCGTTGCTTCTACGTCGTTGCCTCCACGTCGTTGCGTTGCTTCTACGTCGTTGCGTCCACATCGTTGCGTTGCTTCTACATCGTTGCGTCCACGTCGTTGCGTTGCTTCTACATCGTTGCGTCCACGTCGTTGCGTTGCTTCTACATCGTTGCGTCCACGTCGTTGCGTTGCTTCTACATCGTTGCGTCCACGTCGTTGCGTTGCTTCTACATCGTTGCGTCCACGTCGTTGCGTCCACGTCGTTGCGTCCACGTCGTTGCGTCCATCCAAAGTAGAAACCAAGCATTGATACAAACATACACGATAATTTATCCCAATTAAGCAGATATTTTAGAGTTGTGCTCATTATTCTTTTCTTCTCAGATGTCCAAGAATGTAGCGACGCGGACTCGGACTGCCCTGGCAAGTCTTACACATGCAATATCAAATCTTATAACTCTTACAATGAGATCATGTGCAGAAAAACATGTGGATATTGTACTTATGAGCTTGATAATAATGACGTCATATAAGACTGTCAGATTGTTGATAGTATCTGTTTAATATCGTATAGGTCTATTTTCCATTTTAAAACTAAACCTTAGTTCCCACTAGAACGTAACGGACTTAACCGCAACGCAAGCGTGTTAACCAAATAACAAGCGAGAGTTATATTACAGTTAATAATACATCGCTTGTGATTGGTCAATTCACTTGCGTCACGTCGTTGTGTTGCGTCTCTAGTGGGAACCAAGCATAATTTAGATATTGTAAACAGTTAAAAATGTAAAGAAAAATCTATAAGGTTATAACCCTGTTTTGTTGGATACATGTAAAAAAAAAGTTGTTATGTCGTAATTATTTATTTTATTTTATCGTTTATGCATTGAATACTTTCTATGGTATGTACTGTAGCGCGGTACAAAAGCTGATAAATCGTTGTTTTCCACTTACCACAAGTGAGTGGGAACTAAGATTTACATTATGTGAAGATCGATTGGCTACATTATATCGATTGGCTACATTATATCGATTGGCTAAATTATATCGATTGGCTAAATTATATCGATTGGCTAAATTATATCGATTGGCTACATTATATCGATTGGCTAAATTATATCGATTGGCTAAATTATATCGATTGGCTACATTATATCGATTGGCTACATTATATCGATTGGCTACATTATATCGATTGGCTACATTATATCGATTGGCTACATTATATCGATTGGCTACATTATATCGATTGGCTACATTATATCGATTGGCTACATTATATCGATTGGCTACATTCTATCGATTGGCTACATTATATCGATTGGCTACATTATATCGATTGGCTACATTATATCTGACCAAATTTCTTCTGCCTTGTGTGTATAACTATGTAGTTTTGTTTTAATTGTTTATTAAATAAAAATATCAAATAGATGTGATTTTAAATGTAATATTTATTTATCTGCATCGTCTTTTTCGTATCAACAAACTCGTCATTCTCTCCTCCTGGATTTACTGCTTTAAATATGATTTAGTACATCAGAAAGAATGGCAATTTAATTAATCATATCAAAATAAAATTAGGGGGATACTTTTCTTCTACGTACCTGAGGAAATAAGATTAAACCTACTATGTGTAGTATGTACTTTTTAATAAGGCAGCGTTATGATATGTACAATACACTCTTTTATTTATTTTTTTTCATTTATTTATTTAATCAAAATCACATAAAACAAGTACACATTACCTACATTTCATTGTATTTATATGCAATTTTATTTTATTAACAAACTAATTTAACATTATGTTATTATTATCATGTATGTTATTGTAGAAGGAAATTGAAACCCTCGGGTCCGCGAAAGTGTCCAACCTACATTATCTGAGCATTGCGATTCCATTTCATTAATGTTTTTGTATACTGTCAGCAACTTGTTAGGTGTATGATTTAAATTCATATAAAAAATATAGAAACACAGAAATAGTTTCTATCACCTCGTTTTTTTCTACTGAAAGCCGAATCAGTTCAATTATTGTACCACCTCATTATAGTTTTCAAGTGTTAATGTGTAATTCACTCTTCACTTTATATTCTAATCTAGATGTAAATATATCTATTACCATATTTGTCATTTAAGCACCTCCAGGAAACAATTTATTATCTTGTAATGCAAACCCCGATAATACATAATTGTCATCGTCATCGTCAGCATCCGTATCATTTTCATCCTAAACACAGTCAGCAATATCGGTATCCATTTTTTCAGACAGAATTAACTTTTAGTATACAATACAAGTGGCGTTTGAGTGACCAAAACCACCCGATACTCGTATTAATGTCTAAAGACAATAATTACGGAAACATACACTTTCTTATCTGTTGACTACTAACTTTTCTCCCTCTATATACTATACATCACCAAATCACAATTATATTCTTTTAAACAGAACTTTTCATATGCGGACCTAGATACACATGCTTACTCAAAGACGTACTGAGTGGCGAACACAACTGAGACGCGCAATGTCTAATTAAATGACGATTAGCGTTGAACAGAACTACAATTATAGTTGTAGTGAGTACCGTAGGTTTAGGTGGTAAACAAAAAACAAATTTCTACACCTAATTATTATTTGATTTTTATTTATTTGCAACTCAATTAAAAGGACAAATATAACATACAAATAACCAATGAATTATTATTCACACAGACGACAAAAACATTTGATTTGACAAACAAACTACGACAGCTGGCAGGCAATTACTTTAACATCAGCAACATTCTCAATTTTTGGCGCGAAACAAATAATTTAATGTTATGTGAAGCAAATACTGGAAAAGGTCTTGTTTTCAGGGCCACATCATAAGAGGCTCAACTCTGTTGAGAAAAATAATAACACAATTTTAAACTAAAATTACTTTTTTCACACATTTTTAAAGATTTATCTTTCAATGTTGTTATACGGTACTCGTGTTTTTTGTTGTTGCTCAATGATTTTGTTTATTTATGGGGTACCTTGTTTCAACCCAAGTTCTTTAAGTATAATTGTTTTGTTCATTTTGAAATGAATAACTCAAAATGAAATGATTACATTGACAACATAATCTTTTATTGTCTCGAAGTTTTTTTAGAAGACGATTGAGGCCATTTCCAAGCTCTCTCATATTTCTAACCGGTCTAACCGTGTATTTACTCTTGTTTATTTCAAACGTTCAAACAATAATAAAATGAACTTACTCTGAACAAAGTCCACAGGTTTTACGACATGAGACAGAAACGTAATCAGCAAAATAGTTTGCAGAACAATAATTTTTGAAATATTTGCACTTGGCAGGGTCTAAGTCTTCGCATGCTGTAACAATTATTTCAAAATACAATATTACCGTTCAATTCAAATAAGGTAGGATTATTTATCATTCATTCATTATTCCTTTATTCAATAGTATGTAGGCCACTGTAGTACAATAAAGGAACATAATACATATTATAAAATTCTATAAGTAGTAACAGCGAAATAATTAGTTCTCTTTTTATATGCGAAAAGGCAAATCTTACCAGGTTATTGATTACTTTTTTCTTTTTCTTTTTCATTACTAAAGTGAAAATTTTTATTTGTTGGTTTATTAAAATAATAAGGAGTGTCTAATTTTGTTATAGTATGGACATACTAAAACAAAGTGATATTCATTTTAAACCTCGTTACATTTGCAAACTTTACAGATTCGTTTTTCCCTTTCAATTCCTGTCCATCTTCGATTTTCGTTTCAAGATCTAAAATTCCTAATCTTAACTTAATCTTGATTTGTTTAAACTTGAAGTTTTGAATATCAATATTAAAATCTTCTTCAATAATTCAAATACTCATCAAATACAAGATACTTTGTAAGTTGTACTTAAGTAAAATTAAGTGGAATAAAGTGTGGACGACGGAGACTAACATTGGTTTAAGAAAACCCGGTTAAAATCAGATATAATACTGTAGAACATTTTATAAATAGGGCGACATTTATGAATAAATAAGTTTATATAGTCATATCTGAAAATAATTACTCATGGACACCCAGAGAAAAAGAAAAATCAAGACTGACAGATGGAGTTAGGTAATTTAGGCTTAATGAGAGCGAGTAAATTTATTTATTTAACAATATCTTTTACGGGATTACACAATCAGGTAAAAGAAATCTTGTTTTGCATTGTGGTCCTGTCTTAAATACAACAACAAATTCAGGAAGAAAAAAATGTTTAGTTTTGTGGGGAAAAAATGAGATGGATAAATGAGAAGTAACTTCAGATGAAATGAAAAAAGCATTTAATAGGATGGGCCATGTTGACTGATGTCATGGATGACGATAATATTGTAGTTAGCCTGTCAGAGATATTGTAGGCCTAGGCCTACACCAATTATAAATTATAGCTTACCTTCTCCTGCATCTACTCTTCGGTTCTGAAAATTGAAGAATTGACGAAATAAAATATTGAATTTACTTTGTTGTTATATTATACTATTTGTCGTATTCGGTTGAGACTTTTACCGTTGTGAGACAGTTTTTCCGTTAAGTACTTATTTATCGGAGTAGTTTAGAGTTCAGATTGTTCTTAACAAAAAAGCTTGCGTTGTCAAAGTTTTCTATTCGAATGATTTAATAAAAAAGTACTCAACGAATATTTATGCTGAAAAAAAAGTTGCCATTCGAATACGACAATTGTTAGGCCTACTTTTAACACTATCTGATTAACTAACAGTGATGGGCGTTACCATTGATTTCAATATATCTGATCTATGACAAACAAGATGTAGAGTTTGAATCTCGGTTTCGACACTATCGTACAATAAGCCTTTGCTTGTCATGTGACGTGAACATTTTCTCGTAACTTAAAGGACAATTTACACAGACGAGCGATCCTGATTACGTCATATTATTCTTCATCAGAGATTAATTGCAGAATATATTTTGACTCTAAACATCACAATGGATGTATTATGTGTGTATTTTGCTTTATATGTAAACGAACAATAAATGGTTAGTTAATATGTGTATAGAGTTAATGTCTATTTTATTTTAATTTGTGCATTTGTTTTGTAAATGCTGAACAGTTAACGATAATAAAAATATAGAATCTATGTTGATTCTTACCAATTTACACAAAACGCGCGCGGACGGGCGGTTTCCGCTCAGGATAGATTCTACGTGGGTCAAGCTATTCGGTTTTTCGTTTACCCTTACTGCTCGTCTGTGTAAATTGGCATTAAAGGCTCATTTACACTAGGACGACGATAAATAGGTGAAAATACATTTTTGTTATATAAAACAAAAGAAAGTTTTCGTTCTAGAACTATATGTCAATCATTTATGCTGTCTTTGATAAAATTAAATACGTTTGAAAATATTACTTTCATCAAAGGAAGCATAGATGGTTATCCTATAGTTAGGCCTATAGGATGAAAACATGTTTAGATTTATTTTGCTTTATGTATGAAAAATGCATATTTATCTATTATTGTCGATTGTTATCGTCCTAGTGTAAATGGGCCGTAAAGCTCTTCACCGTGTTACATTTCACGGAACAGAAGACAGTAGGATTTTGGGAATTTTGAGAATTGAACGGTGCCGTCTTCCGTTCCTCGAAACGGAACAAGTGTGAATGTTTGAAAATTTGAAATGAAATGTCACGTCTAAACTTACCGTTTTAAGCTCTGTTTACACCAACGTTCCGCAACCCTTTTTGACCACCACCCCATAATAATTTTTCAATTTTTGATCAATTTTCGCCACCCAACGTATTTGATCTTACAGCTTCTATATATAAATTTACGTAAGGGCAAAATTCGTTAAATCGCGCGTTATTTCTAGAATGTTTACTCGATGGTATATACAGTTGGTTAGAATCTCGGTACTGATTTAAACCACCAGATGTAACCTTGTTTACTAATTAAATTGAGTTAGATAATTAGTTATTGACAATTAAAACGAATTTAGGTTGAACGATTTTCCCCAAATAATAGGGGTGTTTTCCGACCGAAGTACACTGTCTAATGGATGTCCTCTTAAAAAAATACCTGCACACAATAATACAAGGCAATCAAAGTTCGTAGTTTTTCAGTCAAGTTATACACTCCTTTGCAAACTACAGAAAGATAGCGTCGTAGAACCAGTGGGTAGGTTATTAAATCCACGAGGATTCCCCACTTGTATATTAACAACGAACTATGCGTCAAAAGCGTCCATTGCCCCGTCGTCGATTCCCAATTGTGTGTCGCTACGGACTCGCCGCACGTCAACATAGGGAAAAAATGTAGATGTAAAATGTAATCAGTGTTGTAGATTCTACAAAACTGAGAACATTTCACATATATAATATCAGTTTATAATTGATAAAAATTTTCAGTATCAGAAACAATTTCACGACCCAATTTTTTTTTCGCGACTCAAACATTGGGTCGCGACCCATAGGTTGCGGAACAGCGGTCTACACTAAACTAGTTTGACAAAAATGTTTAATGTGCCCAAATTTGGAAGCGATATACCAAAATATGGTAGTGATATGACATCATCATGTAGGCCTACATGGACACATCAAATTGATAGTGTAGGCAGAGGTTTAAACATTTCTAACCTCTCTGTTGCTTTAAGCAAACTAATCAAAAAGTGACATGAAATGATAAAAATGAATAAAAACTCACCGGTAATACAATAGCCAGACAGAAAACAATGAACAAGGTGATTCGAAAGAAGGCCATGATGTCTGTTGATATAGAACAAGCAAAGTTACTAGATTTGTGAGTTAGCGTTAGATATCTCTTGTGTTATGGTTGAAGTAAGATGTGTGTCCCTTCTCTTTATACTTTTGTCGTGAATATTAAATAACTTTTAGGTGTAAGATACGCGTAAAATGTAATAATAGATCATTATCATTTTTATTTATTTGTGTAAATGAATAATTATCATATAAAGCAATTAGCATATTTACGACCAGGTGTACGTGTAAGAACAATGCTTACCGAATCAAAGAACGTTTTCATTCATACTTAAAAAACCTACACATCCTGATTACGTCATGTTATTATTCATCAGAGATTAATTGCAGAATATAATTTTACTCTAAACATCACGAGGGATGTATTAAGGTGTGTATTTTGGTTTATATGTAAACGAATAATTAATGGTTAGTTAATGTATATAGAGTTAATGTATATTTTATTTTAATTTCTGCTATAATTTGTTTTGTAAATTCTGAACGGTTTGATGGTGAAAGTAGAGATACGTCCGTCGTCAAGAGACCTCTTCGTGTCCGATAGTTCCGAAAACTTAAGCTCTGTCTACACTATCAAACTTTATGACTGTGACGTGCCCATAGACATGATGATTTCATATCGATTGATTAGATGTTTTGTAGTAACTACAACTACAATCATGTTGGTGCAGTACCCGCTGCTTATTTGGGCTCGAATCTAACCACTAACCACCAGCGCAAGCTCGGTGGTCTAGAGGTATTAACGCCAGGCTAGTGATCTGGAGGTCGTGGGTTCGAGTCCCACCCGAGAACTACTTGCGAATTTTTTCGCAAGTATTCTCAAATGTACTTGGTGTAAAGTACAAATTACGTCAGAGAGTAGGGCAAAACATCTAATCACTCAACTCCCTGACGCAAAACTACAATTACAATGTCATATCACTACCATATTTAGGCATGTCACACTCTTTTGTCAAACTAGTTTGATAGTGTAGACATGGGCTTTAAACGCGCTGTTATACTTCTGTGAGAGCCGATTCTTGTCTACAGTACAAGAAACTATTAGACAGATTGATGACGTCACTAGACTTCCTGAATCTGGTGTCTGCAAAGTGAATAATAATTCAATAATTCATAATGCTTGATTCCCACTAGCGACGCAACGTAACGCAATCTACGCAACGTAAGAAAATGCCCTTCCAATCATTGCGTTTGCCCCCGCCTCCTGCGTCAAATCAAACCTACGACGTTTTCAGCACTGTTGTTGCGTCGTCGGTTCCCACCTGTGAATTACGCAATACAGCGCGTCGCTGCGTTGCGTTCTAGTGGGAACCACGCATAATCAAGATGTATGGTTGTGCATCTGGTGGATCTGACATTAATAAAGAGTCGAATAAAGCAAATTAACTTGAATTAATATTTAATTAATTAACAAATTACAGTTTAACATAATACAACGCATTGCAAGTCAAATCATTTGATTCGATGAGGTCATTTCTGATGCATGTTTTGAGTCAAAAGAAACGCTGTGAAGAAGACAATTTATATTGAACTTAAAGCAGCCTGTAAATTTACTTCTAAAAACACATTGATAATGAATCATGTTGAAGCAAAATGTCAGTCTCAACTACGCCCTCTTGAACAATTTTTCTAAAGAAAATATTGAATATTGTAACTGTTGAATGCATAGGTCTATACCATGTTGTGCGTGAAGCCCCATACGTAACCTGCAATATAAAAAAATAAACCGACGTATAAGTAAAATATATCTCCGTATTTATTAATAAGCCTAGTAGGCTTATAACTACTGTCAATAGCCTATAGCTAGAATTAATAGTTGTTCACACAGTTCTATTATGGAGTAATCGCAACTAGAATATCGTCTATTAAGCTTGGTTCCCACTAGCGACGCTACGTAACGCAACCTACGCAACGTAAGAAAATGGCCTTCCAATAATTGTGTTTGCCCCCGCCGCCTGCGTGAAATCCAACTTTGATCTTTGCTGCAGCACTGTTGCGTCGTCGGTTCCAACTTGTGATTACGCAAAACAGCACTTTGCGTTCCAGTGGGAACCACGCTTTAAGCTTGGTTCCCACTAGAACGTAATGCAAGGACGTAAACGCAACGCAAGCGAATTGACCAATCACAAGCGATGGCTTATTCGCTTGTGATTGCTAACCGTCTATAACTTCGCTTGTCATTGGTTAAAACGTTTGCGTTGCGTTTACGTCCTTGCGTTACGTTCTAGTGGGAACCAAGCTTTACTAACAGATACTCGTACAATTCTGGTAACGTGCATATTATGCGTACAGTAAACAATGTAGCAAACATAATATATGAATGCATAGAGGGCTCAACGAACAAACTCTAAAGCGTGGTTCCCACTAGAACGCAACGCAGCGACATATCGACGTAAAGTGCTGTATTGCGTAATCACAAGTGGGAACCGACGATGCAACAGTGCTGCAAACATCGCGGGTTTGATTTCACGCAGTCGGGGGCAAACACAATGATTGAAAGGGAATTTTCTTACGTTGCGTAGGTTGCGTTACGTTGCGTCCTAGTAGGAACCACGCTTTATAATATATATATTTGCTTCTTCACTGATTACAGTTTTGACAAATCAACAAATAAAGTCAATACAACATAAATGAATAGCCTACATACCAATGACCATCTACTAAGACTAGCAAACCATCTGACACGTCTTTTTACAATATTTTCTGGCATATTCTCCCATGAACTCGCTTTTGCACAACTGCTTGTAGCTCTGGCACGCATTGCCTTCCAAACTGTCAACGCATTCTGTTTTTTTAGAAAAGAAAATAATTTGAAACGATAAAATCTGTGAGAATGAGAAAAAGTCGCCCAACCGAGATTCGAACCCGGACCTTCTGCTTGATATACAGATGTCCTAACCATTAGACCACTGGGGGTTTTATGGTATAGTTCAAACCCGATTGGATAGCGACTCTTTAACATTCTCGACGTGGTACGGCGGGACAGCACTAGTCTCTATATAGGCCTAATAAGGGTATTTTTTAATTAAAATGTTTTTTTGAAACTATACAAAATGTAGCGGTTAAAAGAAGCTACTACTAATATAAATTGTTAGTAAAGTTGTGGACCATCTGTTTAGAAAGAAAAAACCACAGTTTATGTTTTTTCGAGGTTTTAAGGTCACATTCCTGTATTCACCAGGAACTGTTTAAATGTTCACCAGGATACCTGGTCCCAAGCACACCTACACGTTCTGGTTATTTTCACCAGTAATAATCGCAGAATAGCAGCTAAAATAACATGGTGAATCTGGTTAAAATAACAAGGAACGTTCACCAATGTATCCTTGTTGTTATCACAGGGTAGTCGTTGAATTTAACTTACCAGGCATCCTGGTGAAAATTTAACCAGTTCCTGTTGAATACAGCATTGTGACGTATACCTTAAAACCTCGAAAAATATAAACTGTGTTTTTTTTCTTTCTAAACAGAATGATGGTACACAACTTGATTAACAATTTGTATTAGTAGTAGCTTCGTGAAATTTCAGTGTATTAATTGATGGCAATTAATATACATTTTTGTGGCTCACTCATGGACACAACGGAACGGAATGTTCGTATGCCTGAGAAACAGGTTGATTTCAACCTAAATTGGACACAAAGTTTATTTTAACATAATTATCGTCTTACCTGCTGCATCAACATTCTCTATCTGTAATAATAAAACAAATAATAATAAAAATAAATAATATAAGTTATAAATGTTGTTTATTTTTATTACTCAATACAATTCATGAGACGAGTTAATTGTTTATTGGTTCTTCCCTAAACAGAATTAAAGACCTCTTTCGCAAATTCTACCAAATTATACAGACACCAAAACGATAAATTCAGAATATTATCACATACAAATGGCGCAATAGTATTTATTGTACATCCGTGTCTTTGCAACCAAAAAAAAAAAACAACACCTAGTTTTTTATCATATTTAGAAAACATGTTTACACAATTTGCTCATTTTTAACTGTAAACGAAACGAACCAAAGCATTTCCGCTCTGTTGATTGTGCACTGGTCTTTTAGAAGAGGAGACGCCCCATAGTACAGGACATAATTTGACCATTGAAGATCACGTCTGACCATTAGGAGATGACGTCTGACCATTGAAGATGACGTCTGACCATTAGGAGATGACGTGATAATCAAGAGATGAATGCAATGTACGGTACTGGGTGAGAATTTATTTTTGATGTGGATTTAATGTGCAAATAAATTATAACGAATAAAATTAACCAATGTTTAGACTATAACTGAGAATCGTCTTACCATAATTTTACAATAGCAATACCCCTCCTTTAGCCTCAGCCTACACCCCAACCGGGTGGGGGACATTTACTCGTGAAACGAACAAGTGGAGACTATGTTTTAAGCTAGAAACATGCCAACCCCTGTTCACGAGTTACCCCTATTATGGGGACACTTTTAAATAGTGGTCGTAGGAATAAATAATTCGAAATAAACTTACCGAAAACATAAGATTGAAAGCGATCATGCTGACGACTAGAATGAACACAGCCTTGGAAACCATTGTTGTTCGCTTGGTTGAAGATGGAACTTGTCAATTGATGTTAAGTATTCCGTTACTGATGAAAGATCTTAAAGTAATTTTCTGTTTTTATACTGTTATCTTGGCCCCCAATAATGACGCTATTAAAGGTCAAAAAGCACGTACTATGTGTGCTCTCATGCAATACAAAGGCGTCACTTAACTCCTTATTAAAGTAAACAACACAGGATACATTAGGACAGTAATAAAATAATGTTGTTGTAGATTCAGATTGTTGAAAAAAAACATTCATTTGTTAATAATACCAATACTTATATTATTATATTCTTATTGTGTGTTCCTGAATTATTCTATACATTACGCAATACATAATGTACGAATACTTAAAAACGCACAATAATCGATAATGATAACATTTCGAAAATGTATACGCACAACAAAGATTGCTAGACACATTCCTTTCATGTGTAAAATTGCATTATATACTACCAATATATTACAAAGTTAGTGACAAGGTCCATCTAGATAATGGCTCTTGGTTGTATTCTTTTTTTTATGAATTATTATATGTATTGGATCATCAAAAAGAAATCAGTAACAAATAGAGACGTGTCACAGATATATCAAAATCAAGAATCTAATTTACAATGTAGGTCTATAAATGTGTTGCAATCAATTAAATATTTTGATTGTAGCGACTAACTAGTGAATAAAGTTTGATAGTATAATGAACGTCTGCTATTGGCTGATAATATTGTCTGTCTTGAGAGTTTCAGCCAATCGGCTCGGGCGCAACAACGTCACATAATTCGTTCTCTCTCATATCCAATCACATCGAAGAAAATTACTCTACAGCAAGAACTGACTCTTTAATGGCATTGTATCACGTTTTGACATTAAAGATACATTTGTGATACTCGCTATTACAAACATTATAATAAGTATCGTAATAATAGCCTACTATCATTAACTGTCGTTCAAGCAATTGTATTCTGTTTACATTTTTACTGACATTTTATAAAATAGCGTATGTTTCAATGTACTTCTCTATTTATATTTTGTTTATAATTATTGTTCTGTTTGTATCGTCAGGGGCTTGTTGTTGCATCACAAGATGACAGTTTTATTACTTTTGATTTTCATCTACACCCCTGTTACACCATATTTGTTACGTAAAAAGATTTAAAATAAATAAATATCATTAGTTCTATTATATGGAATGGTTAGGCATAATAATACCAATCTGAGGTATAGCGTCTAATAGCACACGATCGACGTACGCGTTCAAATGAAATGGTTAGGCATAATAATACCAATCTGAGGTGATAGCGTCTAATAGCACACGATCGACGTACGCGTTCAAATGAAATGGTCAGGCTTTTGATATTTGTAATAAAGTACAACATTTTGTTGTCATCCCATCATTAATTTATCAATACCATCCTCTAAAGCCCCATGTATACTTTTGCACGATAACGAACGATAAATGAATAAATATACTTTTTTTTCAGAAGAATAAAAAATAAATGATAAACGTTTTCATTCTAACCTATAGAATAATCATTCTTAAACTCGGTCTTTACTATCAAACTTCATGTGATAAAAAACGTGATATGCCTATATATGGACATGATGATGTCATATCACTACCATTTTTGGCACATCACACTAGTTTGATAATGTAGACAGAGCTCTACAGGTGAAAATTTCATTTAAAAATTTTGTTTATTGCTAATCAAACTGATTTTTTAGTCGAGAAACATAGTTTTGTATTGTATTTTTTGCTACACAAATTTAAAAATCTGTAGCAAAAAGGTTGTTTTATATAGCTTTTTGCTATGCTACACTGGCGAAATTATTCCCTGCTCTACTGTGTTCGATGAAAATATTTTAAAAAATCCAATCAAATGACGTCATCACTCATCTCAGTTGGTTATAACTCCCATCATGAATAATAAATGACATGTTGTCATTCACATGACATGTTGTCATTCATCACATGACTTGTTGTCATCACATGACATGTTGTCACTCATCACAATCTGTTGTGATTTATGTCTTTTTATATCCATACACACATTATTATCAAATTATTCTTACCTACACAATTCTGTATTTAGCAAATTTTATTTTTATGTATATAAATATTATTAAAATAGGATGGTGGTCATCAGAACTTTTACACAATCAAACTAATGATTCAAATCGTTTAATGTGCAACAAGCGGAAATTATGTCTATGTTATATTTACAAATGTCAGCTTAATAAATAAGTTCTTGCAAAATGACTCTTGTCATTATCGATAATCTTATGACGAAGATGAATTTTACTAAAATGCTTTAAGGACCGCATCACTTGCTTCACGGCATAGTTCATCTAGTTCCCCGTCTCCACCTTTAAGAACAAGACATTCATTATTAACCAATAGTATCTTCAACTTAAAATCTCAGAATTCATAACAATAATTATTCTTAAATAAAAATATTCCAACACTTTTTATGTACAGTATTCATCAGATATAAAATATAATGTTTGACATATCAGTGATCCTTTCTTACAATAGATCAACATATGACATGGTAAGTAAATAATAATTGTAAAAAGTTTCTTTTCATGAAAAGTAACCATTATTATTAGGGCATGATGTTGCAAATACAGTGTGTATTTAATGAAATACTAGGCCTAGTATAAGTAAACACTGTAAAAACCACAAAATGAAATTGAACACATTTGACAGGTTTAATTATTGATATCATGAAGAAAATAAGTAGGGGGCCTAGGCCTACTGCCTACCATAATCCAGGTTGTTTATGTCACATTTGTAGACTAGTTGGCCGTTCACCATCAATTCAACTGTATTCCAGTCTTCACATTTTGTCAACTCTACAGTGTGCCCATGTTTATTAAGAAAAGCTTTAAAACAAAATTTCATTTTTAATAATAATACTTTATAAAAATAGTATGCTGGGCCTACCAGATGCATGTAAAAGCTGAGGCCTAGCCTAGTGTAGATTCTAGGCCTAGCTAGGCTAGGCCTAGTTGTAGTATATAATTATATATAATACAACTTACTAAGCCTAGGCTAGTAGTAGCCTACTATACCTGGTGGTTGGCCTACAGTAGTAGGTTCATTCAAGTTATCTTGGCTAGCTAGGCCTAGCTAGTATAGTAAGTCAACACTATCACCGGAATACACCCACTCACACGCCCGGTTAGGCCTAGCCTAGGCCTAGCTAGGGCTAGGCCTACTAGCCTATAGGCTAGTAGGTAGTAGGACTAGCCTAGGCCTAGGCCTAGGCCCTAGTAAGATAAAAGATAGAGAAGAAGTGGTGACTTTTTTGGCCTGACGCAACTTCTCACCTTGAAGTCCTTCTAATCTAGAAGTCCTGTAATCAACTACTCCGCATGCTCGATACGGCCCATATCTTACGACAACTTTAGCGTTTTCTGGCATTAAAATTTAAAATAAAGAAATAAACAAAGTAAATTTGGTTTGGGAAATTGTAAAGCGTTATGTTGTCAAGGAGTTGTTTCGTCAATAGCCCCCTCAACGTTAACAAAACATGTGATTGTTGTGTTTTTAACTTTTCGAGAAATAAAATCGTCGTCGTCTCGTCGTCGATATACATAAAAAAGTATCGTTTTTTCCCAATTTAAACAAGATGGCAGGGATTGGAGGACGAACAGTGTTTCGTAATTATGGAGTTTTAGGATGCTTGCCTAAACTAAGTTCACGGTGTGTCAATTTGTACTGAATTTATAAAAAGTAGCTAGGCCTAGGCCATGCACCATCTTACATCATCTTACATTGAAATACCAAGTGAATGAGTGAGTTACACGCGCCGACTGAGTATGATCTGATCGTGTGTGTAAAACGACACCAGGCCTAGCCCGGAAAAAAGTCTGAACTAAATCAAAATTGACTAAAAAAAACCTACAACTAGGCCTAGGCCTAATTCTAATTACCAGTGCAAACAAAAACCCCTTTTCATTGTTTTTTGTTTTTCAAAATTAAATTTTTCTTGGTTTTTTTATGATTTATGTATGCAATTTAATTGTAGACTGATGAGTGGACGTGTAGGCTAGACTGTCTCTGTCCCCCACCCACCTCCTCCCCCTCCTTTTCTGCCTAGCTCTTATCAGGAATGTAAATCAGTATATATTGCACTTTGTCAGAAATGAGATCTAGCCTCCCACATCCCAAAAGACAAAAAAATGAAATAATCAACAACCACATTTTTTCTATATTGTTTTATTATTATTAAAAAGAATATGTGAACTGTTCAGAAATATAAAATGTATTATTCTTCAGATTTAGTGGCAATAGTCATGCTATGATTTGCAGACAATCTAGTACACTATCACAACTTGATAGACACACTGCATTCTTTAGAAGACAAGACTATTTTCAACCAGGTAATTTATTTTACAATAATGAGGTGCTTGAAACTAACCATAAAGATAATCGACAATACAGTAACGCCCAATGATAATACATAACAATATACAGCCAACTCTCCCAATACCGGACACCTTTGGGCGGGTGTCTAGAAAACTCAGATATCTGAGTTTTCTAGATCTAGAAAACTCAGATCATCATTTGATTGGTTGGTAGGTCATTTGGATCGTTCCATTATTAATCAGCAGGTAGGTCATTTGAAATACTAGTGTATTATTAAAACTGATTAAGCCTGGTTTCCATTAAAATCGCTACAGCGTTTCCATTAAAATCGCTACACGCGCAGATGTCGCCGACGCAATCGGGAAGGCTCCCCGATTCATCGTAGTCAAATCGGCAAAGTTAAACCATGTATAACTTTGCCGATTGTGTCGGCGATGAATCATACGAAAGAATATTTAGCGCTCGCGTACTAGATCCCCGATAAATTCTAGCGTTTCCATAGAATCGCTAAGCTCTGTCGTGTAGCAATTTTATGGAAACCAGGCTTTACTGTGTACGTTTTCTTACTAATATTGTAACTTGTAGAAGCGGCCTACGGCTTAAATCATTAAGAAAATACAGTGCATGTTACCGTTTAAATGTAGGCTTAAAAATGAGGCACGTACGAGTTGGTGTGGGTACGAGTTGGTTGAGGTACGAGTTAACCAAGTTGGGAATAGGTACAAGTTATTTTGGGTACGAGTTGACCACTTCTAGTCTAGTACTGTAGGACCAGGCCTACTTTTAGCGATACATCGCGATAGCGCCCACACGTTGAGCCTTGAATTGAATTTGCTTAGCTAGGCCTAAATGCTAAGCCTACATTTTAAAAGGTGTATACTGTATTTCTTTATGATTTAAGAAGTCGTAGGCCGCTACTACAAGTTACAATAATAATTATTATTAGTAAGAAAACGTAATACTGTGTAGTATTTCAAATATGCTACCCTCTAATAATAATGGAACGATCTATTTGATGATCTGGGTTTTCTTGTTCCATTTTCGAACTAGAAAACTCAGATATTGATATCTGAGTTTTCTAGATCTAGAAAACTCAGATATCTGAGTTTTCTAGATCTAGAAAACTCATATCTATGTTTTCTAGATCTAGAAAACTCAGATATATCTGAGATCTGAGTTTTCTCTAGACACCCCCTTTGGGCTGGCCAAATATGTCTGGTTTTCTCGGAAAGTATGATATTCAGAATGTGTTTTTAATGGTAAAAATGAATTCGGGACATTTTGGTCCCCAAGAAAAGTCTGGTATTGGGAGAGCTTCTGTTTTTCAGTGTTGGGAGAGTTGACTGTAGTTGAATGTAATATTAATTGTGTTTAGTGTTTTTACTTTAAAGTTCGAACTATGTTTATTCAAACTCAAGAAACACCAAATCCTAACAGTCTTAAGTTTACACCAGGCGTCCCTGTTATGGAGTCTGGCACCAGAGATTTCCCCAATGTGTCATCAGCTTATGCATCACCATTAGCTAGGTGAGTTTTTGAATTTATAAATGTGGCAGTGAACCATTTCATCATAATTATTGTCAAACATACCTTCAGTAAAATTAACAGAAACAATAAATTTAGGGAATGGTCATCAGCTGGAGATATGTAAATGATTTAGAAGCTATGAAATCAAAGGGAGAAATGGGCATCCTAATTTTTTTTTAAGTAAATGGGAAAATTCACACAATTGTTACTACAATAGTATCTTGACTGAGACATCACATGGAATGTGATTTAGTTCACTATATAGAGTCCCCGGTGCAAGTGCAACTTTTTATTCCATTATTGTTTGTATGTACTGTTAAAAAATATTAATAAATATAAATCTGCAATAATAGATTGAATTGAAACTTGTTATGTCCAAAGTTATTAGTTTTTCATTACTGTATTTTCATTCAATGTCATTAAAATGTGCATTGTATATTTGATACTCTTACGTCATTACAGTTGTATTTGAATTGTAGGCAGCTTTTCAGGTTAGACGGTGTTTGTGGTGTGTTTCTTGGACCTGACTTCATTACTGTTACAAGGACAGACGACGAGGTGGAATGGAAGACTTTAAAACCTGAGATTTATGCAACAATTATGGACTTCTTTGCTTCTGGCGTTCCTGTCATAACGGAAGAAGAAGGCCCACAGGATACAGGTACAGGCTTCTTTGTTTGTTTGTTTATTTTTATACTGGGCGACCTCTTCAGTCAAAGACTGGTCTCCCAGAGGGCCCAGTTGGTGATCAGTGGCTTTGATGTACTAATACACCAGGGTAACCCCCTACTCGTCTCGAAAGATGTACTAGGTTCTTTAAAGTGCACACGACCTAGTTGTGTACACTATATCAAGTCTATAATTTAAAAATATTAACATTGTTTAATAGAAAATAGAATACAGAATAATAATAATAATGTTCAAACTATATAGCTCAAAATGCCTCTAAGCGCTGAACAATCAACAAAAAATGTAAAAGCACTAATTATTTAGAAGGAAGAACCCCTTTTGGACACCCCTATTTATTCTATTAGAGAAACACTTCTATTTGGCATTCATGGTAGATATCAACAAACTTAAGTTCTGTCTACGCTGTCAAACTTTATGTGACAAAAAAAATGTGATGTGCCCATATATGGACAGGATGATATCATATCTCTACCATATTTGGGTGTATTACTTGTCAAAGTAGTTTGATAGTGTAGACAGAGCTTCAAAATATGGTAAACAAACACAATTTGTGTGTTATCTTTAAATTTTTGTGAAACATCTAATTTATAATAATAAATTCATGCTGATTTAGTTGTGGATGAAGATGATGACGAAGTTGTTGCCATGATCAAAGAGTTGCTAGATACAAGGATTCGTCCAACGGTCCAGGAAGATGGTGGAGATATTATATATAAGGTGAGGAGGAGTATAAAAATAATTCTGAATTTTAATAGGCAAATTTCATTGAGCATGGAGGTATAACAAAAAAACTAGGAAAATGTGCTTAACACTAAGAATAATAGTAGTAGTCCTTAATACAATGTTTCTAAGCGCTTTACACATAATGTGTTATAATGTACACAGAGCTTAAGAGTGCAGACATATTTTACCACTTTGTGTATTCTTCTTCTCCACAGGGTTTTGAGAATGGTGTGGTGAAGTTGAAGTTACAAGGAGCATGTACCAGTTGTCCAAGTTCTGTTGTCACACTCAAAAGTGGTGTGGAGAACATGTTGCAATTCTATGTTCCTGAAGTAGTATCAGTCGAGCAGGTAGGCCTAGACATTTCATGAATGAAGTCATCATAACTTGCCTAATCATCACAGAGTTTTGGCAATAAACCTTCAAAATAAAGCAATTTATAATAGAAATTACAGAATGCAATATAACAGAACCCTATACAGTAGAGCCCCACCTTTGGGACACACCTATTATGGACACTTTTTTTGGTTCTTGAAGGTGTTCCCTTAATAGAGGTTTTACTGTATGCTTTTGAAATAAGTGCCGTCAGAAAATATTTTGGTTTTTTATATTTTGCGATGAAATAGTCTTTACCATACACTGTCATGTACTTGTCTTTCAATTATTTTTATTATATTGTTCTCTACTGAACCACTTTGGAAATCAATGCTTTAGCACTGAAAGTGTCATTTAGTATAAAGACCGAATAAATAAATAATATAACTTTCATTTATAATGATATAACAACGTTATTAAAATGTTTATTTTGTAGGTTGAAGACGAGTCAGATATTGCATCAAATGAAGCTTTTAAGAAATTAGAAGAAAAACTCGGAGAAACATAATGTATTAGAAATAAAACAATATCTATACTATATAAATTAAATATTTAAAAATAATACTACTACGCTTGGGTTACTTGTAAAACTGATTGGAAACTTTAAGGATACAGAGAACATTCATTCTAATCAACATTAACAATCAATAAAAACAATTTTTATCATTAATATTAATCATAATTATAATATCAGAATGAACACACTGTATGGTTCATTATAGTCTAGGTTCTAGACCAAAATTAGTATTAAATACATAAATATTTTGGCACATATGGCGTTTCATACGTATAATAAGCCAACTGATAGACCAGGGAGTTGTTACAACTCCCTGGATAGACTAACACACAAAAGACAATAACTACAGACATTTAAAGCAAGTCTAAGTTCATTATTGCAATGTGGTGTATAGATATTCTCACAAATAAGGAAGGACAATAATATTTTACAATAGTAAGATGATACAAGTTAATGTAGTGTTGCAGTTTTTAAGTTGTATTGATGTATATAAATATTTTTTTGTGCTATATTACATTTTGCAAATGAGAATACATTACTTATAATACTAAAATGAGATTGATTGAGTTATTATTTTATATATTTGTCTTTGTCTTGCCAAAGAAATTCAAATTTCCAGAATTAGACGATTTAAATAATCTTGATGGCCCATATCAACACAGGTTTCTTTCCAGCTCTGTCTACATGATGATGTGAGTGATATCATTACCATATTTGGGCACATCACATTTTTTTTTCTCACAAACTGTGATAGAGCTTTAAAATGAAATAATTCCAGTATGAGTATCGTCCTTCCAAGACTTAAACTATAATTTCTCAAGCCCAAAAATATAAAAAAGTAACTATTCCTTCGTCACTGAATGAACCTGAACTAATGCATATGGAGAATAGAAAAATTTGAAACCGTCTTGTTTTATTTATACTGGTCAAAGACTGGTCTCCCAAAGGACACTGTTATGATCAGTAGCTGTGTGTAACCCCTACTCGTCTCAAAAGATGTACTAGGTTCTTTAAAATGCACATGAGCACACTGTCCTTATCCAATCTACCACCAGAACCATGGAATGGGTGAGCCTCGAACCCTTACTGATGTTATGGCTAAGTAATTACAGTTTCACTGTCTTAACCGCTCGGCCACTCACTCACTTTATTTAATCTTAGACAGATTTCATATCACAGCTATACAATTGCAAAATGTTAACAAATAAAACAAGAAGAAGACGAAAAAACACAAATAAGTTCAAAATGATGTTTTATTAGCTTTTAAGTTTACCTGCCAACAAATTACACCAAAATGTATGTACATGATAATATATATATTATCTACAATCAATGTCTTTATATACAATTTAAAAATGTCTATTCATTTAGTTCTTTAGTACACTAATAAACTGATGGTTAATATACCACTTTTACAGGTATCAAGTTAACCAATCAGCACTACTTTGTGAAACATAAAACATGTATGCAATAGTTATTATAAAGAAAAGTATCATGTTAAAAGGTAAATAAACTACTGTATGATGATAAAATTACTTTTAAAATATTAATTATTATTTAAAACAAAACCATAACATAATAATATATTAATTTCACATCAAATCTATTAACATTTGTAAATTAATTAAATGTACATTTAATACATTAAATTTACAAAGAATTCTTAGAAAAAACATAACATTTCTTTTTTAAATGTCGACGTATAAAATAATGTTAGTTAAATCTATATAGTTTAATATTCATCATAATTACTGTATGTATGATTTGGGAAGACCGGCATTAACAGCACCACAAAATTCATCTTTTTCGTTAAACCATTTTACAATGATATTGAGATTTTTCAAATGGCACACAATTACCATATAAATTCCTATAAAATATCAAATGTACATAAACATGGCAAGTAATGGTGTGAAAAGTGAATAAACAATGATTATGTAGATTTCTGGCTGAATGACTTTAGTAGCTTCGGAAGTATTTGAAGTTGAAAGCATGGGAATTACGCTAATTGTACTGTCCCCCAGCTATTACGCTAATTGTACTGTTCCCCCAGCTATTAACAATCTAAAATGAACTTTTATCAAAATTTAAAACCACAAGACTTATGTTTAAAAGTTTCTAATCAATCAAATTGTCTAATGGGGTAAATAAAAGGTTTGCTAAGTGAGAGTACCATCCATCAGCATTACCCTTTTAGCCTAGGCCTAATGAAGCATTAGGTTGTGTCAAAATTAGACCCTTATTAGAAGCCCTAATGGAGCATACGGTGTGGACCATATGTACACACCTTTCAGTCCAAATGTTAATTATGACAACCTCAAATAAAAGCAGTTAGAATTGTGTCTATCAGCTTGGTATTTTAACCTTTAAAAAAAATGTAATGAAGCATTTTAGAGTTTTGTAAGTACTGTAATACCATTTGAGCCTATATATCAAAAGCTGGTAATATCTGACATGTTCTTTCATACAAGAAACTTTCTTAACTAAACCGAAAATGAAATGTTCTGATTATAAAACTGCTTAGAAGAGTTTAGAGTGGAAAGCCCCCATTTATAACATTGATAAAATTACTGAAAATACAATAATGGATAACAGTGATGAAAAAAGATGTAAAAAAAAAATCAAAGGTATTACTTTCTACAGTACTCTTGTTATTCCTCCTAAAAATGAAACCGATAACTGCAAAGCTAAAATGTACATTTAAAAACATAGGAAAAATATTCGGTTCCTTTAAAAAACTACTAAAATTAACGACCAATTGTTTGGGTTCATGATGAATGGCTAAAATAGTTTTGTACAGATTATAACATCATCTATGGATACCATAATATAGTATTTGACCGGCCTAGAGAAAATTGAACAAAAGAATGTTTATTACATTCACTATTAAAGTCTTGATGTAAAACAATCAAAGTCCAAAAGATTCAAATAATTATAAAATATCTAAACAAAGTTTTTTAATTGTTACAAATATATTTATATTAATCAAATTTATCATTATATACATTTACCTGTAGTTTTCTACAACTTAATTATTTACAATGTTTACACCGAGTTCAATTAATATTTTGTAAATAAAATGACATGATTATCAAACAATGTTTAAAATAATTATTGCATTTATCACAAGGTGAATCTATGGATGGATTAAGAATATTAAAGATAGATATATTTTTTTAAAATTAAAATTTAATAAATTTTTTTTAATCCATTCTTCCTAAAAAATAGTTCTTTCATTAACTATTACACTTCATGTAAAAATATAAAGATATTACGTTGAAAAAATATCAGATTTGTTAATTTGTTGATCTCTATCTATATTAAGGATTTTATAACATGATTTGGGGATGAAAAGAAGAAGTGACGAAGTTTGGCATTGGATGCTAGTTTACCATGAACATTCACTGCCTGTTTTAGTCTAGTTATTTGAATGCATTTAAGTAGGAATATATTACTAATGCAAATACTATGGTAGGTTAATGTGACCTCTGGGGGTCAGTCCTACCTTTGCACAAGGCCCCTGGGCTTTTGCACACGGCCCCTGGGGTCTCATGATGCAAGTTCATCATTCTATTCAAATTACCAATGTTCCGAAGGCATTAAGTTTGTTTCCACTGAAGTATATAAAGGTGTTAACTATTTACGATCTGATAGCATTGCATAATAATGATGATCATACATGTTTTATTTCTTCAGTTTAAAGACTTTAATGTTTCCAAAGCTGCTTTGTAACAGAATATATACTGGTCCTGAAAATAAAACAAACATGAATTTATATTATTTAAAGGGAAGAAAATCATTTAAACTTTTATCATTTTTTTTGTATACTTTTATGAAGCTGTTGGCCTCTTTTGAGACTCCTTGGCGCAATCAAGCTATTTTGTCTGTATGTGTGTATAAATGTGTTTGCTGAAATTAATAAAATAATAAATATTTGAGTTGTTGTTACCTTTGTTTGAATCATTCCATGGCGTTGACTTCTAAGTTCCTTTACAATGTCATAAATGTCAAACTGAAAAAAATGTAATAATATTTAGTTCAAACTATTCATGTAAAAGATAGGACATTTGGCTATGTTCAGTCCTTTTTAATTACACTATGAAACAAGTGTGATGTGCCCAAATATGGTAGTGATGTGCCCAAATATGGTAGTGATATGCCTAAATATGGTAGTGATATGCCATCACCAAGTCCAAATATGGGCATACATCAAATGTTTGTTGTCACATAACGTTTGATAGTGTAGACAGAGCTTTAGACCCTGTATCCACTCCAAATTTCAAAATTCTGGACATGGTACTAAATAACATACCTTTTAATAATATTATATTCGTGAGGTATTAAATGATAATAAAAGAACACCAACCTTCTCGTTCCTGTCAATAAGATTCATCATGGTATCTATGGTGATAAGTGTCCCTGTCCGACCAATCCCAGCGCTGCAGTGAACAACAATTGGTCCCATTTGGTGTATTTTGCGCATATATTTAATGTAGCGTAGCAGGTGTATTGAGGTAGCAGGTACCCCATGATCAGGCCATGTTGTCAAGTTTAAGTGAGAAACTTGTTTGAATTCACTTGTCTAGATGTGAAGATCAACAAAATAAAAGAAATTGTGTCATTCAAAAATTAACTTTTTTATTTTATATGCATCCAACAGCAAGTAACTCAATTACCAATTACAGGATGGATAAACTATTTTATAATTTATCGTGCTTATAAATAAGTAATAAATAAGTCTCATTTGAGGCTTAGGGAGTGGAGTTGAAAGAGTTGTGGCACAAGGTCAGGAATGAACCCTGGACCTTGGGATTGAAAGCATGTTAACCATCAAGCTACAGCTCCACTAATATTGAAACAATTCAACAAATTGAGGAACAATTCATTTAATCCACAGAATAATACATTTAAATGGTATCTCATAAAAACACAAGACACACTCTATTGACAATTTGGAAGATTTCAAATTATTTGAAAATTGTTTATATTTTTTCATACATTCTAATCTCAATTTTTGGGTAAATAAAAGATAAATTCCTTTTCATTTATAAATTAAAAAAAATTACCTTTAAATTTGAAATAGTCATCCTACGAATGTCAAAGTTCTCAAGAGTCTGTAAACTGTCTAATCGAATCTCAAATCGGTCAGCGACTACGACGGGCGAATCTGTCGAACTAGGCCAGTAGCGATGGCATTTTACCTAGGTAGAAAAAAAACAAACTGTTATGGTAGAATAAAATAAGAATGATATACTTAGCTGATATTCTAGTGCTTGTTAGTATTATTGGTAAAGAAAATTATTTAACTACAACAAGAAAAGTTTGAATTCTTGAATTTACAAAGGGTAAAACAAAATTATCATAACTGGATAACTAGAATAAAACCAGAATTATTCTTTTCTAATACCCTTTTCACATCTGCATAAATGTTTACAACTTGTAACCAGATTTGATCTCACGATTTGTTACATGTTTTCATATATGCATACGCAAACCCTCGAAACCTCAGAAGAAAAGCGTAGTTGCGCACTATTGGTTACTATGACTGGTCAGTTTATTTATCAGAGAAATACACATGCACGCAGTAAGAACCAAATATTTTAAACAGACAGTTTGCCATACCTTTCCATTTTCAACGTCCATTGTAACCATGGCAATGATGGATACTTTTTGTTCCCAGATCATTTGCCAGAAGTCAACGAGACCATTAGGTAGTGGCCCTTGGCAAGCTATGTAGTTTAACTGGCCTGTCTCGCCAACTTTCATCTTTATGTGACTTGCGTTAATGTAATCGGATCCCTCAACTTCCTGTAGTACCACTCGTGTCTTGTCATCTGAGAAACAATAAAAAAAAAAAAAATTTTAGTGAGATATTTCCCCTAAATCAAATTGTTTAACAAAATATTTAGGCATTTCCCTTTAAAGTGGTCTCGCCACATTGCTTGTATCCTTAGGCAAGATACTTTACCTACGTTTGCCTCTCTCCACCCAGGTGTATAAATGGGAACCCGGTTAGATCAAGACACAACTTTGCGCTGATTACTAGCTGCATTATGGGAGTATGTTTCCATACGTGTTTGATCCAACAAATGGTCGGGGTAATAATGTTCAGCGCTTAGAGGTTTCACAACATTAGGCGCTATATAAATCTAGGATGTTATTATTATTTGAGTAGTACGGAGGAGGTTTTGATTTTAAGTGATTCTAAGTTCTCTTAGTCCAAGTGTGAATGGTGCTTTTACAATAGGAATGGATTATTACTGTATTTATTATATTTTTAAGCTCTGTCTACACTATCAAACTTTATGTGACAAAAAATGTGATGTGCTCATATTTGGACATGATGTCATATCTCTACCATATTTGGGCACATCGCATTTGTTTTGTCAAACTAGCTAGATAGTGTAGACAGCTAGCTTTAGAGAAGTCTCTGTTCATCCAGAAAAAATGTTATCAAATGTAATAAAAAGACTAATACGCTGTAATCACAGAATCATTAAATACCTACTTAGACTTAGTTCATTAATACTGTTAAATTTTACGTAGTCACATCAACTTGACATGTCCACATATGTTTCATGTGTGATAATGTTAACCTACTTCAGTACATTCATCAATAACAAATATGAATCACCAACAGAAATAGGTCAAAATAAGTACAAAAGGAAAGGGGAACATCTAAATACAGAAATAAAAAGAACACTTATAAAATGCTTTGTGTGTTATTATCTATTTTATTAATCTAATTCTACTACTAATTTAATGCAAATTATAATCTTGTTGTACTGTAGCAATTGGTTTTCATTACTATTGGTTGTCAGCTGAATAAAATAAAATACTTTTTGCAAAAATGAAGAATTTCAAAAATCCTAATATAAATATGGTTTGAACTTTGTGTCTTTTGTAATTTGTCAACAATGAATGAACTTACATGGTAAAACATTTCTATATCGATTCTTATCTTTGTTGAATGGTTTCTTAGCAACATCACAGTTGTCCACTGGTTTTAATTGTCTTAATTGCTGTAAAGAAAAGATAAAATAGATCAAGTTTTACTTTGATGTTTTTTAAAGTAGAATTCCTAAACTGGTGGCATGCTGGTCTCAATTAAAATTTTTTATAACTGATAAGTTGAAATTCAAATTGAAAGGCAGAACTAAATTTGACTGGGATACAAAAAGAACATACTCTATTCAGGGGACACTTTATATTTATATTTATTTTCGGCAAGCCAAGGTTTATGAGCACTGTAATTTCCATTAATATTTTGGACAATAAATGAATCTGTATCTGAATCTGTATCTGTATCTGTATCTGTATCTGTATCTGTATCTGTATCTGTATCTGTATCTGTATCTGTATCTGTATGAGGGGACATTGTTGGGTCCTGAAGATTTACCCTTAATTTGACTGTAATACTGTCAACATTCATTGTTTTTTTTTTAATATTCCATTTTGTGCTTCATACCTTGTATTCTTCAGCTGGATCTTCTTTATCAATAGCTTTATGAATTGCATTTTGCAGCATGCGTAAAGATCGACCAGAATACACGCCACCGTTTGGTGGTTTCACCAGGGACATCCTTTGTAGCTCCGTATCAGTGATGACTCCCATGATCTTGATAGAAGGCGTTTCTCTTGGCGTATGGTTGTTGTTTTCTAGCGGTAGTTCTGTATCACTATTCCATGATTCGGAATTGTCAGTGTCTGAAAATTGTCTTAAAACCTAAAAGCAAAAAGATGTCTTTGCTTATTACACCATTTTCTAAAGCAGTCATTATACATGTTTAAATTAATATCGTATCACACCACAATCTAAGACCCCTTTTACACTTACGATTCGGGCCGGCTTGGGCTGGCACTGGTTCAGCAATCCATAAGTGTAAACACTCCACGAAGTTAGAACAGCCCTGGGCCGTTTGAGTTCATGAACTACCTCTTGATGAAGGTTATTGATCACCTTTTACATTTAGACCGACGTATGCAGTGAACCATGAACAAAGTTTGACATTTTTCATGAGGTTATACGACACTTCCTTCCCTTGGAACTAAAGTGTAAACACGCTAGATCAAGCCCAAACAATTAAATTTGGACCTGATCTTGGGTCAGCCCAGAAGCCAAAGGAGTGTAAATTGGATCTTAGACCTAATATATGATACAGTAAAAATGCAGGACAACAAATGACAAACAAAAGTAAATACCTTTGGTATTCTAGCTTTGCTTATTACGCCGTTTTCTTCTGGTAAATCAGGAACTGAATCCAGGTCACTATCTGTATTATGACCTAGAAAATAATCATAATCAATCAATAATCATTTACTGATTCATATTAAATTGGATTCCTCATCAAAGTATGCAAAATGTATATTTTCCTTGAAGCAATCAAAATATAAATATCAAGACAAATTTAAATATGTCTCATTTCTCCAAAAGTTTCATTGTTTATTTTTCTTATATTTATTTAAATCTTTTTTTAAATAAAAGTATTATAAAATACCACTAGGACATGGTAAGTGGTTAAATAAACTAATCAACCCTCTTAACATCTCCTTCCAAAAACATTTATAGCGTAAGTTAATATTGGATGGATATTAGTGATCAAATAATGTTATATAACTGTTTAAAAAGAAATAATTTGGATTAAATATAGTACATATACTTTATATAAATAATATAGGCAGTGGCGTAACGGCTAGAGCGCTCACTGGCTAAACCCAGGGGCCCGGAGCTTATGGGGGGCCCCCATGAGCAGAGCCCAGAAGAAGAAAACAGGCATTAAAATATGTTGAAAAAATTATAAACTTTAGAGACCTCCAGTGTTGGAGGGCATTTAGAGTCCCTAAACCAAGGGCCTCAGGCTTCTGCGTTACGCCACTGAACATAGGGAATGTTTAGATTTAATAGTAACTGTGTTTAAAAAACACATTTTCTCAAATTATTTTGGCAAAGCATTTGCAAATTGTGACAAGCAAAGCAGACTATGCAGACAAAGCACAATATGATTAGAAATGACTTGAACCCAGGACCCTGTATATATAAGCACACTAGTATTGTAAATCCAACAAACTCACATCATTGAAGAAAACAATATTGGATTATTTTCACAGAAATGTACACTGTAGTAAAAACTACTAAATATTTCAATGTTCACACAATACCTTTAGGCATGATATATTTAAACTGCATGTTAAAAATAAAACTTAAATCAATTATTTTTGTTATTGCGGCCTTCACCAATCAAAGTAACTATTGGTGTTTATATGAAGGGCAGTATAGTTTACGTTAATGCAGTATTCTGGGAAAAGCAGATTAGTTAGTAGATTTCTAAACAGTTTAAAAAAATTTTAATATCTTAAATGCTTAAATCAAACCTGAAATTACTATAAAAAAAATAGTAATAGTAATCTCAGATCAAACTATAACACTTCAGTAGCCATGGTACACCATCAGGCTATCTACACATACTATATTAAAAACCTCAAAAACAACATTTAAATTCATGTAGGCCTAGCATGCTGAAAAAATAGTTAGATGATTTTTTAGGGAAGAGTGAACACTCACTGTAATTTCACTCTTTCATAACTTTAGTTGATTTGCATGGAAATGCAGCGATGAAGATCTAATCTAATTCTGATCATGCCTCTGCTGCAGCAAATATACAGTAACTGAGGATAGCATTAATCTACCTTTTACGTAATGAATACTACCTCCATAACTGTTGTACTGTATGCAGATATTATGTTTGTCAATGCATTTTGGCAGTGATCTACAATATCTACAAGTCAATTAACTACATTGTATTATTTCTAATATATTAGTGCATTGTGGGAAGCTTTATGGTTCTATAGGTTGTGCAGCTACATCATCCTTCCTGTTATTTCTAATGTTTGAGTGCATTGTGGGAAAAATAAAATGACAAGCATTATTTGCAGTTCCATGGGTTGTGCAGCTACATCCTTTCAAATCACACTTTATGTTATTTTTAATGTTTTAGTGCATTGTGGGATATGACAAGCATTGCGGTTCTCTATAGCTACGTTTCTTGTGAGTGCAATTACCTGTGTAAAACTCATCATCAGCAAACTTGGCAGGGGGTGGAGTGAAGGGGTTAAATGTGGTGTCTTCCATTGTAAGAGAAGGGGGCCCAGACAGGGCTGTGGCCGTGAGGGGTAGAGAGTTACCGGAATCAAAGTTAATGCTATCACTATGCTCAACATCTGATAACACAGGGGCTAGCAGAAAACATTAAAAAGAAAAACATATAAACACTACACAAAATGTTTAACACATTACAAATTACAAATCATTAGGTACGTCGTCAAGAAAACAAATATAGAAGTTGTGAAATTTATAATAGGATCGTTTAAGTTAATCCATAGCTTTTTAAAACTTCCTTAAAAGATAAATGCACAATTTATTTCAAATAAACTATAATTTGGGAGGATTATTTGTCTTATATATGGTGTCTCACTGGTTTTTTTTTCTCCAAAAATCGTTGATGTAAACATTTTATAAACAACGCGACTAGACAATGATGCCACTTAAAGTACTTATGCCTAATGACTTGAGCCAATCATTATCTTAGTGTTAAAGCCATTAAGATAAAGGACATATCATTTGGTAGTTTGCTAAAGAGAATATAAAATCAACAACCAGAACTAACACCATCATGTATTTTTGTTTTATGTCTTTTTTTAGGATTATATTTTTAATGGAATGGGATTTCAGATAAATAAATACTTTATCTGACATAGATATATTGAACTGTTTTGTTATTTATTTGTTTATTAGTTTTTACAAATCGTTGATGTGAGGGAAAAAATCCCATCTACTTGAGTTATTTAAACAATAAGACATTTATTGCAATAGACTTGCAACGTTTTGTAAAAAGCTTTGTACAACATGTTACAGCATGTCATATACTTTGTACCATATCACTTTAATCAAATATGGAAGTTTACTTTCTACAAAAACACAGAAATCAAAAACTGATAACCAAAATGTCAACTATATTGTGTTATACACCGAAAACAAAACACACAAATTTCTAAGAATAAGTTAACTCACTTCCTGTTTCGATAGGGTCATTACCCTGAGATGACAACGCACTTTGCGTCTCCATGACTGACCCTGTGACTTCGGACGCTCCGGGCTCAGTTACTTCATCTTTTCCAAAGGATATATCACTGAGGATGTCTGGATGGGTTTCTTGTTCATCAGCACCATTCTCCTCCATATGACTAACAGGGCGAGATGATGGTCTAACGACGGACAGCTTGACCGTGCCTTTAGCACGTCGTAGTAAGCTGA
Organism: Antedon mediterranea; assembly: GCF_964355755.1. NCBI lineage: Eukaryota > Metazoa > Echinodermata > Crinoidea > Comatulida > Antedonidae > Antedon > Antedon mediterranea. The sequence goes on from NC_092675.1 coordinate 29,288,754, forward strand.
TGGCTTTATTATGGGTCATTCCCACCAGGCTCTGACCATTTACCTGTAATTATACAAATAGATTAAAAACAAGATAATTGTGTTGCCATTTTTAATTATTAGTATAGAATGCTCAGTAGTGCAGAAAAATATAACTATTACTAACTGTATATTATTACTATTCACATTAATAATACTGAATCTGCTATTAATTTGTTTTTTGTGACTCTTATTTTAACCAGCGTATAGTACTTCCTTTGTTTTTGTTAGCACAATAGCGTCCACAAGTTTATTGTCCTAAAATTTCGGCTGTTAATAGGTATATACTTATATAGACTACGCATACTGATTTTCAGAAAAATCAATACAGTGGTGACATCACACATGCTTATTATAATCTTGAATTATGTTTATTTTCAATATGGGCCAAAATATACATAGAACGCCCCCTGTTGATCTCTTTAAATTTCACAAGTATTTCGCTGAGTTTCTGAGTGCTAAATTTATTTATTTATTACTTATAGGGTTAATTTGAAATTGTTTGTATTAATATGATATAATAATATAAATTTTATGTAAAAAGATGACAATCCATAGTTCTTAATTACCTGCAATAATTTATCTCCAATTCGTAGTCTTCCATCATTCGCCGCCACCCCACCTGGTGTGATTGTTTTTATAAACACACTAGTTTTGCCTCCTTTCTCTCCTCCAATCAAGCTAAACCCAAGCCCACCGCTCGCTGGCTTGTCAAACTCAATTCTGAGGATGCCACCCTAAAAGAACAAATAAGAGTTTTGATGAATTAAAAAATGAAATCCCAAAGGTGTCCCAATGGCTATGAGCGCTCACTGGCTAAACCCAGGGACCCCCTGAGCAATGCCCAGAAGAAACAACAGGCATTAAAAAATATCAAAAAATGCTAAAAACACAGAGGCCTTCAGCGTTGGAGGGTCACATAGGGTTCCCAAACCATGTGCCTCAGACCTCTGCATTACGCCACTGATGTGTCTCCTTAATTACTTTTGAGTGCCATTGTTATCTACTTACTATATTTAGTATCTATTATACTTCTACTGATATTTATAGGTTTAATACAGTGCTAATTGTAACTAATGACTATATCAACAAAAAGAAATCCTCAGAAGAAGCTTAAGAAGCCCTAATGATCAAGGATACAAAGACTGATACAACAACACATCATTGCTATGTGTTACTAGTACCCTTTCACACCAAAAGCAAAACTTATAATAATAAGTAGTATCACTATCAGTAAAACCTTATATTACTTCTGAGACTTTTGAAAGTACAGTAATTATTAAATTAAAAATATTATTAATTAAAATGATTCTAATGATTTTCGCTATGTAAACAAATAAAATAGAGGGCGACATTTACAATTTTATTTTATAAACCCTGGTGTTGCTAGGTTGGTGTGAAAGGGGTATCTCCGGAGTTTCTCGACGTTTTGAATGGTCATAAACCCTGGGGTGTCTCCGGAGATCACTCCGGAGTTTTGGTGTGAAAGGGGTAGTAGACGAAGCCAATGTATTACTAACACTGTGTCAACTGTCATGCAGAAGCAAGCAAAAATATCATATCCTGAAAAAACTAGGGAAATCCAGTCTATGCATGATGAATTATAGTAAAACAAGCTATATCTTACAAATAGTACCATTCAACAGCAACCTATCTTTAAAATATGATGAATGAATCTATAGAGAAAATTTTAACAAAAAAAGTTTAAAATGGAAAGGATTTATAAGGGGAAGGTTAACTAAAATTATGCAAAAAGAAATTTCTGCTGTTATAATTAAATCAAATAAAAGAAAGAGCTTTATCGCTTCTAAAAGGAAAGGTCAATTTGGTAGCAAACAGTTAAAAAGAAAATTATAACTTTTGTTACTAAACAGGTTTATTTCAGTGTTGGTTGTTAAAAATGTTTTAGCTTGACGTTTTTGTTTTGTATTATTTTTCAATATACCGAAACAAATAGAAATACATCCACTAAAAAAAATCTTAAATTGCCTAATTTTTAAATTCTAATTTATAATGTTGTATTCACCAAAGCTGGTCCTTTGATTCTTGGAATTTTGCAAGGAGTTGTTTTTGACCAGCGAGCTGTTGACACGGCAACATCACTTGCCATGGCAACCACCTCAAACAAAACTGAAACTTTAAGCTGTAATATCCAAAAGAGAGATCCAATAAATGTTCAGATTGTTACTATTTGAATGTGGTTAGAACTTAAGATCACCAATGTTGAAAATCTGCTAGTATGTCCAACTGAATAATATCAGTCTAAGCATTCACTTTGTTTCCATTTTACTTAGAATTTGAAGAACACGAATTATAAGCTCAAATAAAAACAATTTTAATTCCAAGTTAGAATGAAAAAACCTTGAAAATTGCAGGAACTGGTCCAAAGTTTAATAGCAACAAAATGATGATAAGTAAATCAAACTACGGATCCTAGAAAGTGAAGTTCTGCCTTTAAGCTTTCTCAGCTATCGACAAAAGCAAAGTAAAAACAATCGTGCATTAACCGCAAGTATCTCTTAACAAAACATCTGTACTCCCGCATCAGGTATCAACCGTCAATTCACAACTCCAGCATGTGACGCTCCTATAAGTAGATTTTTTTGCAAAAAGATTGTTTCGACACCGCTATACACCGCAATCTTATCAGCTGGCAAGACTTTTATCATGCTAACCAGCTCTGTGATTCACAGACCAAGATAGCTACAGCATGAGTAACCAATTTCCTTCCCACTTGCTGACTCACAAGCACTCAGTCCAACATGCCTTAAAAATCCCCAACATCCTAAAAAAAAGTGTCAATATACGCACGCCGAGCATGGCCTTACACCTGTTGCGAGTGTCGTATTAAAGAGATTTCAATCAACTGGTAAAGGTCACAAGGGATGTCAAAGAAACGGAGACTTTTAGTTTAGAAAATTGGACGTTATCAATGACAAATAGTGAGAAATACCAGATAATTAGGAAAGACACAATGCATTATAGCTTACACCCCATTATGGCTTACTCACAAAAGTCTTGTTTACTAACAATGATTTCCTTCTTGTTACTACAAACTAAAAGTTATCTATAATATTAACTATTTAAAATATAAGAATATTAGAAGATAAAGAGTACAAAACAAGCTCCCAGATACATGCAATTATTAGACTTCCATACCACACTTTGACAATTGTATGTACATAGCTCTGTCTACACTATCAAACTAGTTTGACAAAAAAAGTGTGATGTGCCCAAATATAGTAGTGATATGCCCAAATATTATAATGCTATACCCAAATATGGAAGTGATATGACATCATCATGTATGGGCACATCACATTTTTTTGTTACACAAAGTTTGATAGTGTAGACAGAGCTTTAAAGAAAAGGGCATGTAACCAACGGAAAATCAAATGCCAAAACCCGAACATTTCTAACAAATAGAATGTTGGTCCATTTGAAAGCTTTTGAATTATATGATAATTTCTAATTTGTTATTTCAAGGGGCCAGTGACAGCTGGTTGCTCTGATAATGTAATGTGCTAGATATACTGACACATTTCTTATAAAATAATAATGAACACAAGTCATGTTCAATTATACACTTTATAGAGTAAATAGTTTAGTCATGATGATGTGTTTAATACCAAACAAGGGTATCAGGAAATTTGTGGTGGTACAGCAAATACAAAATAAGTTATTTTACTTAAAAAATTTATTTAAAAAAAACAGCCCCTGGGTAAAAGAATATTGGAAATGTCTGTATAATTTTACAATTTTTACAACAATAATTTATCATTCCAACATTTTTATAAAAGTTAAGAAATGCTTAAAATTGGATTATTTATGATAAAATGTTTAATTTAATGATTGTAAATGTTTTTTAGTACTGTTTGTAGTACTAAATGAATTCAGAAATTTCTTCTGAAGAAGCTGTCTGTGTAAAGAACAAAATAAAAACCGTTTTTACAAATTTTTAATCCAATTGGTTTGTTAAAAAGAAATTTCTAAATTGTTTAATTCAATGTATTAATCACTGTAGTTTGATATGCCGCTGATAAAAATCGTGAACAGTCACTAATTACTAACAATTGCTGTTACAAGTTCCTGGCACACAAGTACTTTTCACTACTCATGTTCAATTAATTATTTATAGCCTACATAATTAGCAGTCACCATAATGAATTAATTACCTGTTGTGATGTGTTATCAAGTTTGCTAATATCCGTGTCAGCTAGCGATGTTGATCTCAAGGAGCGAGGTGTTGGCGAGAGTGCAGGTGATCTCGCTGATGGCGACCACGGTGGCGTGTCCGGGGACAGCGACACGCTGCTATCCCACGTATTCTCGTCTGCGGGCTGGGTTGCGGACTGGTTAGCAATATCCTGTCATAAAATAACAATTATTATTTTTTTGATACATTACTTCTAACACAAGGCAAACACTTCCATAAATTACAGTAATAACTGATTATTATTGTTGATTTATTACTGCTTTTCGTCGCAGTAATGAAACAATGTTTATTTTAGTAGAAGAACAATAATTATCGTTTTAAGTAAATCTCTATTTGTCTTTCTCAGGGGAAAATGTAAGGGTTGTGCTTATGGCATTTCCCGCCTTTTGACAGTTGAAATGCAATTATGAACTACTCTTTGATATTTTTTTTTGACTGTTTGAAATATCTTGAGCCCGCCTCTGTTTTTAATTATTATTATTAACCACATTACAAATCTTCTAAAAATTGGCAACAATATAATAATATCGCCTTGAGTTAAAAAGATCTAAAAATAGAACATTTAAGTAATATAGTTATGACTCATACAAAATTATTTAATTTACATTTTTCTAAATCTTTCTGTATATTAAAACAGATAAATTAATTTTAAAGGTGCAAAAAGGTGTTCAGTTTTGTGGGATTTAAGTAAAACATTTTATTGTTTTAGTCGAAATACCAATTAAAATAAAGAACTTTATAAACATCTTCATACCTTTTCCGAAAAACTAAACTTGAGCTGTTTATTAGCTGGTGAAAGGAGTCTATCATCAATGCTAGACCAATTATTGGCTGGAGACTGGAGTCTATCATCATCAGTTGAGATGTTTGCCATGCTCTCTTGTGAAATTGGACTCTTCAGCTGATCAAAGGAATTTGGGGATGTTACGGATGTTTTCCTAGTTGAACTTGCACCCTCTAGTGGTGTACTGGTTTTCACTGCTGGAGATATTGGACTCTTTAACTGATCAAATGTATTTGGAGATGTTACAGCTGTTGTCTTAGTTGAACTTGCACCCTCTGCTGGTGTACTGGTCTTCATTGCTGGTGATATTAATAATGAAGGTGACAATGTGTTCTCCTTCATCTTTGTGTCCGTGTTCTTTGCTTTGTTGTCAATGGACTGGAATTCCTTTCGATTCGCTTCGATGGAAGCTAACAGATCATCAACATCTTTTAGTTGGTCATTATCATCAGAAAAATCCTGTAAAAAGTTAATACAAAACACACGATAAAAATCATAAATGCAGTTGTGCTGGGCGGCATTCAAAGTTGTCCAGACAGCCTACAAGTTATTTTAAGACCTTTTACCAGCCAAATTTCAACACAGCATTCAATCTAGACAGGTATCTCTGGGTACCTGTAACTGCTAATTTTCCACACCCACTGAATGTGCTGTATCGCAGCTACCAAGCAAACATTTTATGGCCACAAGGCCTAATAAAACCTAAAGCTATGACTACACTATTAATATATGGACATGATGATGTCATACCACTACCATATTTGGGCATATCACTACCATATTTGGGCATATCAATAAACTAAATGTTAAATGTTTAAAATAATTCTAACCTCCCACTCAGAATCTGACGAGAGTTCTCCGACATCAATATCAGATTCACTCTTCTTCCTCTCTCTCAGGCTTCCACCTGGTTTTAGTAGACTCATAGATTTTTCTGGTTTCTTTTTTTCTTCTCCAGTGGAATTAAACGTGCTATTCTTGCTTGCATTCAGTGAATCAGATTTCCCATATTTCTCATTTTCTTCGTCATCAGACACGAATGGAGATACTGGTGCTATTCCCACAACAGGTTCTTTATTTCTGAAAACAAAAGAGAGTAAATGTATGTTAAAATAGATACAATACAATACACTTTACATTTACAATAAGTTTAATAGAAATGAAAGTGTTTTTACTTTTTTGCTTGTTTTTGTATTTTTATGAATGTTTTTTGAAGATTTTTTGTGTGGATATTTTCTGATATATGGATTGAAATGCTATATTATATCTTTATGTGCTACTTGGTAAGAGGATTCACAGGCTCTTGTCTTAGGGATTTAGTTCCCTTTTGTGTTCCTGCCACTTACTTTGTAGTTGTTTGTTATTTGTTGTTGTTTTGATTGGCAATAAAGAATAAGAATCAGAAAGAAATTATATAAAAAGTGTTTTTCCTCTCCATCGATTGGAGGAAAATCCTTGAATCTATGCATCAACAATTACCTTGTTAGTTGAAGCTTAGCCACAGGTGCTGCTGCCTCTAGTTCTCTCCTAGCCTGAAGCAAACCAAGGCCAGACAAACTCTTTCCATTAATGTAGTGAACCTGATCACCAGGCTGAATAGAGCCTTCAACATCAGCAGGTAATCCTGGAATAAGATCACTTACGAAAACACCTGGCCTACGACCCTTCAGGTCAAGGGTTAAGGACAAGCCTAAATGGCCAGCTGAATTGCGTTCCATTGTAATCACAGGGAGGTTACTTGATAAGACACTTGGCAAGGATACAGAGTCCGATAGAGAATTGGTGATAGGTTCCGAGATGACAACTGAATCCTTAGGTCGTGAGAGTTTGATGTTGACCTCTTTAGGGGTCATTCGCAAAAATGAAACAGCGTCAAAATGGCTCATCGTAGTCATATCATGCCCGTTTACCTATTACAAAAAAAAACTAATAAATACTACATTTGAATAAAATAGTTCCTCAGATTCTTAAAATAGTCTGGAAGCACACAAGCCATTTATTACCGGCATTTTAACTTGAATATTAAAAAATTTAATCATGTGATTTGGGCTTTGTGCCTGTTTTTTTTTTGCCCGGTTTTTGCATTTTCTTGTTTTTACTCCCTAAAATCTCTACTGTAAACTAATATTTTGTAAACATTTATTGCAATTCAGTTTGATTTTTAAAACAAATATGTCATTATAAGCACAGTGTTTTTCTAATTACTTACTGAAACTCTACAGCCATGAGTTATAAAAAACATAAACTGTGACAATGTTTCAAATCAAAATGTTACGTAAACATGCACTAAGCACGGTACCTCTAGTATTTTGTCCCCTTTCTGCATACGTCCATCAGCTTTGGCAGGATCTTGCACTACACCCTTGATGTAGCAACCACCGGTCTTAACACCTCCAGACACAGTGAAGCCAAGTCCGCCTCTTGATGGCTTCACTAAACTCACTTCAAAGATGTCCTTGGAAAATAAAGAATGAGAATTACACACAGATCTAGATACACTAGATAGCAGCCTAATATAGTAGAAGCCCTCCTTTAGGCTTCCCTTATTAAGTGGAAATTTTTCAGTGAAAAGAACAAGGGTAATATATGTTTTAAAACTGCAGTTAACCCCTATTCAGTGGACTTTATTGGGTCCTGACAATGTCCCCTTAAATAGGGTTGACTGTATAGCCTTAGTGTTACAAAATAAAAGCTTAATAAATAAACATTTACTGAAATGATATCACTACTACTGAGGACCCTGGTACCATGACTATGATTAGTTGTGTAGGTTTGCTGTACTCGTATGGTATCAAAATAAATCAAACAAACTTTATCAATAATAAAATATTTACTTAGTATGATAAACAATAAAATGAAAGGGAAGTAAAATAAATAAGCAGAATTTGTAAAAAAAAAAAAAAGTGCGATAGTGCACAAGATAAAATGGATAAATGGATAGATACAATACAGTCAACTCTCCCAATACCCGACTCTCCCAAAACCGGAATTCACGAAAAACCGGACTTTTTTGGAGGGCCCAATTTGTCCCTATTCTAATTGTACTGTAATTTATTATGAAAACCGGAATACCCAATTCCGGAATCCGGACAAATTATGAAGTACAAAACACGAAAATTAGCGTCTGAAAACCGGACTGACGGTTAAAAAACTCCAAATATTTACGAAAACAACGTAACATCGTCGTCGCTGACTCGGATTCACTACATTCACAATGTACAAAAGCTTTTAACCATACCCTCACCATGCATGAAGTGCGCGACGTTTCGCGGTACGATCAAATAATGTTGCCACGGAGCACTACACTGTGATTGACAGGTCAGTTCATTGTTAACCCACGAGGCGGCAATTGCTTTGTTGCGTATCGAACTGCGGTGGGCTTTTTCACATCGAAGCGCTATGTCTTAATGTCTATTGTTTTTAGCAGGGAGTTGTTAACAACTCCCTGTTTTTTAGCATATGAATTGTTTTTTAATAAAGTTAAATTTACATTCCTGTGTCTTTGTTTTGTTTAAATTATTGTTAAATTCACAATTGCAATAGGACTTCAAAAAGGAATGTTTCACTAAAAACGGGATCGACTAAAAATGTGCATCATTATAAATTTGGAAATCATTATGGCAAAACGTAAACGGAATGAACATGACTTAACTTGTGTTAATAAACTTTAAAATGTTACCAATTAATTATTGTGTCATTATTGCTTGGCTCGTTTACCTAATCAATTTTCATCATTGCTATCAAATTACGTCAAACTAAAGGAGCTTAAAAAACATGTGGTCTAGGTGTGGGCGTTTTTATTTGATTATGACACCTCTGCACATGCGCATCAATCAAAGCCCTTCACCCATGCTGCTGCTGCTAGCTAGCTCACGAAAAACAATAAACAGAAATTATGTTTGCCGTTAAAAACACATTGAGAAACAATAATTTACTATTGTAACATGTTTTATTGGTACAATAAATAATGTAACTTTTAAAAAAGGTAAATTGAATTACTGTAGCTTAATATTAATAAAGTAGGCCTAGGCCTATCAGTATTTATTTAATTAAAACTAGATTGACACAATCATATTCATAGCCTAGCCTAGGCCTTCCCTACGCTAGGAGACCGTACCGGGCAGCATTCGGTGACAACGTGATGACTTTAAAAATATGTTTTCAGGAAACCGGACTTTCGAAAAACCGGAAAATATATGCCCGCCCAAGGGTGTCCGGTATTGGGAGAGTTGACTGTACTTACATTATCATTATCGAGTTCTTGTTCATCTTTATTTGGTGTGAGTGGTGGGGACGTTGAAGGAGGTGTTGGTATGTCAAACCTATCATCTTCCAAGTCTTTTGTAGGGGATGGTGATGAACTAAACAAGCTGGTGTTGTTAGTAGTAAGAAGTGGGTTCGGGGAGGGGGTTGTCAGCCGAGGGGACATTGATAGCTTAGCTTCTAATTCCGATTCTTCAGCCTAAAAAAGAATTAATAAATAATAAAGTGAAATACAAAACTTAAATGACTTCCTTTACATCAGTCTTTCACATGATAAATAAGTTACACTATATCAATATGACACTCAGAAATGTAAATATATTTATATATTTCAATATCAAAGATATGAAATTGTGTAAAAGTGTTGTTTTACCCTTAATCGAATATTATCAAGTTCCTCTTCACTTGGACGACACAGAAGAAGTGTAACAGGGTTGGTGGCACTACGTAATACACTAACTGTTTCCTAAAATGTAAAAAGAAAGATGTTGATTATAAAAATAAAAATTGCCAAAACAAAGAAGAAAATACAAAAATGCAAAAAAAAATAAAGACATGGTCTTTGTACCATTTGCATGTTTGTCAGACTATGGTGAAACCAAGATTGACCAGGATAAGCGTAAATGATTAATTCTCTATCTTTCTTAAAGGTAGCAGTTCGATAAGATTCTCTACATAAACAAAGTCTTATTATTCTTTGGGAGTGTAGTTAGTTGTTTTTTGTCATGAGGGAACAATTTTGACCTCTGACAGGATTTGAATCCAGGACCCGAGCAACTTAACCACCAAGCTACACTAAAAGTGGAACGTACCGCATGTGAGAGGTCATGAACAGCTGTTTCGTTGACCTTTAGTATGACATCATGCACTTCAATCATCTCACTTTCTGCTGCAGGCTGCCCTGCAAAGATCCTCTTGATTCGAATCAGTTGGATGGTAGGGTTCTTGTGGGCATCTTTGCCACCTTGGATACTGAACCCTAGGCCTTGGGAGCCTTTTAATAAATCCACTTCAAAGGTATTTTCTGTGTATAAAGTCAGATATTAATATGCAATATCATAAATTACACAAACCAACAGTGGTGTTGGTAGTCTATGAGTGAGATACCTACCTGTATAGAGTCTACTGCGCCTGGACTATTCCCGTTCAAAGGGTTGTCCATATTGGGAATAATGGCTTATGTAGAGTCTATACAGGTAGGGATCTCACAAAATAGACTATATTAACTTTACACACAATAATTATTTGTGTGTGGTAATGAAAGCATTGTCACTGTATTCAAATTAAGCTTTTTCATACCAAGTACACACTTCTGTAAAAAAAACCAAGCATTTATTATTATTCAGTGGTCAAATGGTATGACATTCATCCTACCCACGCAACATCTCAGGTTCAAATCTCACTAGAGACATTATTCATCAACCAAAAAATTAGTAATAGTTCTATTACTTCTATAGTCAATGTCCCATTTCCATTCAAACCATTAAATATGGTACAGAATGTACATTTGTAGCTTTATGTAATTTTTCATTGACCCCTTAGAAATACTTAAGTAAAGCCTGATGTAAGTTGCTTTGATTTATCTTATATCCCAATGCTTATATTTCAGGATTGATACTACTTACCTGGTGTTACATATGGAAGGTCAGGAAGATGAACTTTGACACCTTCACCAATAGCTGACCTCATTGTACCAGTCAATGACATGTTGTCCATAATTGAGAAGTCACCAGTTCTGCTCAGAGTCGATGAAGTTGACACCACAGTAGCATTGTTAACCAATAATGAAGGCTCTTCCATTGCCGATGAGGGGGGTGTGTCTGACCATTCACTTTCGGCCGGACTTGACGGTGGGGACGTGAAAACTAATTCGGGAGCTGGACTACGAGGAGTCGTGTTAGTGGCTGGTTGGTTTGTAGATAGAACTGTATTGCGACTTACAGACGGTGAACTGATTAACTCCAGTAAGTCTGCTTCTTGGGTGCTAAGCGCTGGTGACACAACACGACGACGAATATCATCGTCTTGGTTCTCCTCATTACCTCTTGATAGGTCATCTTCACTCTCAGCTTTGTCAAACTGATTGTCACCTGCTAAGTCTGGGAGGTCAGAGTTCAATGAAAGATCATCTCCAAAATCTTCTATTGTAGGTGTAGAAATACGAGAATCGGAGTCATCTTCGTCATCTCTAAGATCTTCTGCAGGAATACCAAATGGTTTCTCTTTCGTACCGGAAGGCAGCACCGTGGCAGAGTACTCATCATTGGTGAAGGCTGGTGATGACATCTCATCATGGGATAACGTCTGTGGTGACACAACTGTGGAGTTGTTTGGTACTTTAGTAGAGTGGGCTGGAGTGGCATTGTCAGACATTGGTGATGTTAGACCAGACGTCTGGTGTGATGTCATATCTTCAATGTGTTGTTCTGAACTAGACGTGGCTGCTCCAAGATCTGGTTGCAAGAAATTAAAAGAAAACACAATTAATTAGTTGACTAAATTTCCTTGGTTGGTAACATTAACCAAACATGCTACTAGAGTAGATGTAGAAATTTGGTTGTAGTGATGTCATTCAAACTTGTATAACTTTGGCAGTAAAGAATAATTGTTGTACAAAGTTATAATTATTATTATTTAAAAAATTAAATATTATCAACATTATATTTCCTTCTCCAAGGCTGGCTGCTCACTAGCAAAGATCTGCGTTCTGCGTAGCACATATCTTAAAATATGCACCATCCATGTGTGTTTTCTTGTGCATGGAAAAATAAACCAAATTAACCATTAAATTTAATTGATATATGGAACATTATCCTTTATAATAGTGTATACGTATATAAATTTAATTTACAAACCTTTGTCTTCAGCAGCCATCTGTGCGGGTGTCGGCGTAGGAGGAAGTGTAGTAGCGCTAGTTGGTGGTACACCTCGTTCAATTTCTAGGCTTGTAACAGCTGGAGCTTTGCGTAAAGCTTCTACAGCCTGCTTGTGCGTCACATTAGTCAGTGGTTCAGTATTTACACTAATCACTCGATCACCTAAAAAGTGAAAACAACATTTTTTTAAGGGTTGGAATTACATGTGCCAAGAAACAATTGACAGGAGTTGAGGCTAGATTTTGGAATAGATATTTCACCGATAAAAACAAACAACTATTGGCCCAAACTGAATCTGTCCACAAGTCTTTCAGTTTCAGCAAAACATGAATTTGTTCATTATAACTCCTTTCTCCATAGAACAGTTGAATCCCTTCACTTTTTGGGTCCTAAAGTGTCTCCTTAACAGGGTCTACTGTTTTGTCTCAACCTACCAACTTGTATTTGGCCATCTTGATCTGCTGCCCCAGCCTTAGTGACTGTCTTGATATAGATACCTCCATGCTTCACACTGGTGTTAACGCCACCCTAGGGAAAATGAATATAAAACAGTAACATAGGGTAAGCAATGCAATGCAGTCACAATCCCTTTTCCCATTAAATATGATGTACATTGTCTTAATAATAATATTAAATATTTATAAAGTGCTGTTTACTGATGTTTCACAGCGCTAAAAAAAAAAATGATTAAAAAGGCGAGATTTTAGAAGTGACATAAATTTGCGTTCCTTACAATTAGTAATATAATATGAAATGTTAGGAATTTTAAGAAGGGAGAAAGTGGAATGCTTATAATGCACCAGATTCTCTATACTGTATCTCCATATAGCCATATCTGTCCAATATCATAGGCAAATTCTGTAATACAGCGTAACATATGTATCACACATGTATAATGTTAAGGCTACTGTATCATGTTACTGTTAGGTTTATAGCCTATGATACATGCACATGTGATACATATGAAACTGTATTAAATAACTTGCCTATGATACTAGAGAAATTATAGATTCAATATCTGATCAATATATGTACAAATTAATTGAGACAGTAACACTTACAGTAACACTGATTCCAAGGCTGTTATTAATCTTCTTCAATTTCACATTAAACCTATCCCCAGGCTTCAGATTGTCAGGTAGATCGTCAGTGAATTCACTATCAACATCCTCAGTTGGCACTGCCTCAGTTGAACCTGATGGCATTGATTGATCACCAGTAGTGGCAGATGGCACCCTTGGGCTGGAAAACTCTTTACCGAGGTCTTTCTCAACTGCCTGAAGAACCACTGGTTTTCGACTGCGTGGTTCATCAGGAATCATGTCTTCAAAGTCTGTGTTCTCTGGTGTAGTGACTTCATCATGGTCACTCTGAAACTCATCCTCCTCATCACTCCCAAAGTCAAAGTCATCTTCGCTCATCTCCACACCACCTGTATTATTCAAATCATTTGACCCGTTGACAACCGGTTCTTTTGATAGCGTACCGTTTGTCAATGGTCCAGGTGGCAGATCGACTGCTGCTGCGCTGTACTGTGATCCGAAGCTCTCTGGTCGTCGTTTTGGTTTGACAGGCGCTAGATGTTTAGTGGAGTCTTTATGCGTGTTAGCTTGATTGGTGTTATCAATAGCAAGCGTGTTATGGTTTGCAATAGTCGCATATGGCGACTCTTTTGAATGGTCATTAGATGATTCAATGGCATGCATGAAATCTGTATAAAGATTCAATATATTTGATAAATGAAAGATATAAAAAATAAACTTGAAATAATGAATGGAATAATGTTTATCACAAATAGCGTGCGTGACGCATGGTGGGAAGGATTTGGAGCAAACGTCGCGTACGTATGTGATTTGTCAACGTACACGTTGTGATGTTTTCTCCCAAACCCTTCCCATCACACATTGTGCAATGACGTTCCTCATGAAATCAAGATATTTGTGATAAACCTTATGGTGATTGTAATTTGAATGTGTATCTACTGAATGATCATTGTTATGTAGTGCAATGGACTGTGGAGTTAATGTATGTTGATTTTCATAATCAGGTTGTTAATGCAATAGCAATGTCCTTATATATGCCCAGTATTTATAAATATTTATTAAATATTATTATTAACTATATACAAATCAATTTCTATGTTATTGTTAGATTATATAAACATTGAAAAATTACTAAAATTAAGACATATATATGTATAGTGAACTTAAATCCTCTACTATTATGTTAATAGCCAATTTAGAGAGATGACTGGTAATGGTAAGTGGAAAACCGCATAGATTTTCCCATGTAAAATCTGTATCTATCCTGACCGGAAACCACGCGTCCTCTTCACGTTTTGTGTAAATGGTCATAAGGAATAACATAGGCTATATTTTTATTACCGTTACTGCCCGTCGTGTAAATTGGCATTTAAGAGGATACTTTCCCAGTCTTACAATGATATGCTTTAATACTTCAGCCAACCAAAGTTTCCTGAAGGTTTCCCTTAATAGGTGTTAAACTGTGTATTATTTTCCGATTAATAGATTATTCATACTATAGTAATGTTAGTTGATAGTATAATATCTAGAGTTATAAGTCTCTCTAATACCAATATGTGCATATTAATAAATATATTTTGCATCCCACCTGGATCAAGACTTTTTGGTTGTGAGAGTATCATCTTTACAACGTTTCTAGCACTCTGTATCATGTCAACAGCTCCTTTATGACTGACGCCCTCTAAGCTTCGATTGTTGATGGATATTATGCGGTCACCAGGTCTGATTTGATCGTTGCGTTCCGCTGGGCTACCTGGTGTTATGCTTTTGATGAAAACACCAAGATCTAGATTGCGAGAGTTTTCACCTCCAACAATAGTTACTCCTGATGAGAAAAAAAAAACAATTTTAAAGTATTAATTTATTTGGTATCAGATCATAACCAAAATAAGAAATTAAATAAATAAATCTTAGAAAATAATAATAATTACATACAAACATAAAAGTAGTGAATAAATAAGGAAATAAATAAATAAATAAATAAGTAAATAAATAATAAAATAACAAAAAAACAACTTACCAATACCAAGTTCTGGATCTTTTTGTAACTTGACTGTGATGATTTCTCGCTCCGGTGTATCCGGCATCGGAAGTTCCTCCAAACGTTGCCGTAAGGAATTGCTTATTGTCTCATTGGGATTCAACCCTGGAGTAAATGGTGTGTGGAGTTGAGACCTAATACTGGCATCTGTTGTTAACAAACATGTCAATTAATTAACTTAACTTTTTGATATTCTTTTGAAATATTTTTGAAATTCTTAATTAGCTATATTTTGTGGTCTACAATCTTGATTTGAAATGATTATTATTTCACATATTTTATTCATTTATCCATTAAATATGGTAAAAAAAAAAAAATTATGACTATTTCAGCCCAAAGAGCTAAATTGCAGAAATATCAAACAAAAAAAAGTTACAAAAGCGAATACAGACACACAGTATACAAAACACACAGCCTGGTAACAAAAATGGTTTTTATATTATTAAAATAAAAAAATACAACTAACCTATAACTTTGGCCTGTTGAACGTTGCTGTTCTCAAGAGATCTTTAATAAAGAAAGACAAAAACAAATTTGAAATACAGTATTTTTTTAAATAATATTAACATATATGGTAATTTAGATATTAATATAAAGCGATTTTTCATATTTTTATTTTCATTTTTTTTACTAAAATTATTTTTTAAAAATCAGAAAATAGAAATCAATAGACACAATGCTACAAATTTGATTTTATTAATGACAAATGACATTACCTATCTCTGCTATTATTTTGTTTCTTTCGCTCGCGTCTGATACTATCAATAGTAGCATACGCTGGATCATCAAAATCCATTTCATCATCTTTAACAATCTTTCCATCGATTTCTTCAAATTCTTGCTGCGGAACAGTACGCCTACTACGCACCTCTCGTACATTTTCATACTGAGCATCTTCTGTGAGACTGTACTCGTGCGTAGAATCCTTTTCGTGTTTATCGTAGTTGTTAAGTCGGAATTCACCTTTCGCTCCATTGGTTGGTAGAGACGGTTGCCGTGAGTAACTGTCTCTGAGCGAGTCTTCATCGAATCCGTCCTCAAAACTGTCCTCGTGGTCTTGAATATTGTAACCAATGGAAACGGACTGAGCTAGGGATCCCGCAAAGGAATCCGTATCCAAAGGATATTCTGAACAAAATATATATATATCATTTATACTGTACTTTATAAAGCTCTGTCCACACTATCAAACTTTATGTGACAAAAAAAAAATGTGATGTGCCCATATATGGACATGATGATGTCATATCACAGGTTTTGCTATTAACAAAATTCAAATCGTCTCAATACAATCCCTTAGCAATCATTGTTTAGTTGTTTATTATTATGTATACATTTTTTGTATATGTATGTATACTTTTTTTTTCAACTTTTAAAACTTAATTTCATACTTTCTTTTGTGTCTGTAGGATCCCTGCAATATTGTAACAATGAAAATATTTATATTATTACTGAATAAATGTGAATGAATGAATTGAAAATGTTTTTAACATGCATGATTATAGCTAAGAGTTTAATTATCAAAAACTGTACCTTGATGGAACTGTTGAGATGTGTTCAGTTTTTGTCTCATTGCCATCTGAAATTTGTGTTGTTGTTTACTCAACCGTAGTAAATACTGCCCTCTGTAGGAAAACATAAAATGAAACAAATTAAAAAATGTATTTATAGAGATTGAGTCAAATTGATTGATAAATCAATAAATAATTCAATGCTATTAGAAATATATACTGCAATAATAAGAATAACCAATTATGATTATGAATAATTAATTAACTGTACAGTGAAAGTACAATGTGTCATAATGGCTTTTATAAAATAATTGTAAACTTACTTTTTATAATTATCTGTGTAAAGTGTTATTTTATCTGAGGAATCTCTTGCTTCGATCACAAACTTTTTCCGCTGATAACAAAATTCATAATTGTATATTAATTTCAATGTATTGTAACATATAAATATAAAAAAAAAAGTATATCATACAAATAATAATGTTTATGAGTGCGATGGTACAAATAATTTCATTAGGTGAAAGATGAAATCAATTTCCACGAGGCGAAGCAAGGTACCAAAAAAAGTACTATGACACGATTGTTTAATAGTACATACTATTGCACACCATGTGACTCATAATCATCAAATCAAATGACAGGAATTTATTTAGGTATGTTATAATATCGTATAACAAATGTAAATATTGAAAAAAGTCATCTCCTTCCCAAAATATTTTTGAAATCAAATTTTCATTTCACCTTCACTAAAAACGAAAATTTGATTTAAAAAATGTAAATATTATTATAAGATTGAATCTAAAATTGGACAATAAATGAGGGGTTAGATTATTAGTTAGATACTTACATTGAATCCTATTTTTTTAGTCAGATGCCAAGGGTGTCTTTGTACAGGTATTCGCTGTTTACCCCTCTTGTCATATATAATGACCCCTCTTGTACAGATTCCCACCCACAGAGACAACTCATGTTCTTTCTTGTTCTGTGAAATACGATGGAAATGGATTCCAAACTCTGATAACTTCCTTGCTTCCTATTATAACAAAACAAGATAGTAACAATAGATAAATGAATAATTTCATCATCAACAGTTTAACATCAATATAACTTTATAGAAAATCATCATCATCTTAAACGCTAATTGTCGTTTTTAGATAACAATTTAAACAATTTAAAACATTTTTTTTGTAATTTTTAAAAACACCAAACAATTTGAAATGTGTAAATAGATGTAGTCATATTAACAATCTCAATATATCTGTTTTTCCATGATTCCATTTGATATTTTTTAATGTTAAAAAAGAAATTCGGCAGAATTTCATGTCACAAAGAGTAGACTGTATATATATATTATTTTAATTTCTAAACATTTGTATTAATTTATCTAAATAGAGAATTTGTCTTTAATCTTTATAGTATATAATATTGTTATACACTATATTTAATCAAACAATTAAAACATCAAAATGAGGTAATTTAATTGGCTAACCATGAGAAACTCCAACTCAGCCTGGTCGTCGATCATTCCTTTGTGAAGCTGATGCATAGTGGGTAGCTTCCTCCTAATCTCGTTCACACCCATAACGCTAATCACGTAGGCTGGCAAGTAATGTTCAGGTAAAAAGTAGTTCCGTGTTAATGAGGCGGAGTGATTTAAATCTCCCATTTCAGCTTGTAACGCCAACGATGCGAGTTGTAACGCTGCTTGCTCATCGCACTTTGTTCTTTCTTCTAAAATATCCTTCCGCAGCTGAAGGTAGTACTGGTGTCTGGTATTTATTTGTCTGTCAATTTAAAAAAATGTTTTTGTTCACCATACAAGTTTCAGAAATGTATTTTAAAGTACTTTTAAGCTTTGTCTACTCTATTAAACTTTATGTGATGTAATGTGCCCAAATATGATAGCGATATGACATCATCATGTTCATATACGGGCACATCACATTTTTTGTCACATAAAGTTTGATAATGTAGACAGAGATTTAAAATATTAACAAATATACTTTCAATTGTTATTAATTTAAAAGATATTTGGAAATTGAAACTAATTAATAAGTGATGACTAATACAAAGAGTTTAATACTACAGTATACCTAAGAACACCTGGATTTTCTACATAGAATTTGACACGAAAGAAAACTGTAAATGATTGGTTTGACATTCGACTCCGCCTTTTTGCCTCCTCCTTCCATGATTGCGGACCTACTTTGTGTAATTTTTCCTCAGACTCCAAAAACAAATATTCACCATCTAAGAAAAATATAATTTATATTAACACAGTAGTCCAAATAGTCATTATCATATTATAATTACTGTGATTTGATTAATATGTGCCACAGAAGCCCACAACTTGGGTATACACAAACTTGCCAGAAAATGTATAAAGCGCTGTCTACACTATCAAACTTTATATGACAAAAAATGTGATGTGCCCATATATTGACATAATGATGTCATACCACTCCCAAATATGGTGGTGATATGCCTAAATATGGTAGTGATATGACATCGTCATGTCCATATATGGGCACTTCACATTTTGTTGTCACATAAAGTTTGATAGTGTAGAAATAGCGTACATAGCAGAAATAAAAATAGTGTTTCAGTCTAAGAATTAATATAATGCATACATTGAATATCTAGTTTCTGCCACTAGACCACAATCACAAGGCAACTCCATATCTAGTTTCTGCCACTAGACCACAATCACAAGGCAACTCCATATCTAGTTTCTGCCACTAGACCACAATCACAAGGCAACTCCATATCTAGTTTCTGCCACTAGACCACAATCACAAGGCAACTCCATATCTAGTTTCTGCCACTAGACCACAATCACAAGGCAACTCCATAATTTCAATGAATTTCACTTACCACGAATATAACAAAGACCAAAGTAGAAGTGTTCAATAATATCAAGATGTTTAACAACAAGTTCAAACAGATCCTTTCCCGTTGACCCTAGGTCACACATAAGATCTAACCATCGACCATTCAGTAATACACAAGTAACCTTCTTACGATTTGGTGGCAGCTTACCAGAACGACTCTGAAATATTTTAAAAGTAAACGCATTTAGCCAATCAGACATTAAGCTCAAACTAGCTTGACAACAAAAGTGTGATGTGCCCAAATATGGTAGTGATATTCCCAAATATGGTAGTGATATGAAATCATCATGTCCATATATGGGCACATCACTTTTTTTTCACATAAAGTTTGACAGTGTAGAAAGAGTTTTATAAGCATAATCAATTAATTTATAAAATGGTGTAGAAATCTGTGAGTATGAGAAAAGGCAACCCCAACCGAGATTCAAACCTGGAATCTTCTGCTTTTTATACAGAAATCCTGGTTCAAATCTTTAACACTCTCGGCTACCAAAACAAACACATTTTAATTGTATTGTAAGCATTATCATGACATGTTGCTATAAACATATAGACAATTTGATAAATTGTGTGTTGTTTAGTATTTCGATCTTTGGTGTAGTGCTATTACTTACCAATAATGATGGAGCTGCAGACAAGGACACGTTTGTATCATCATGGGCCACTGAAAATTCCGGACCAAAAAACTTCTACAAAACAAAATTTAATAAAGAAAAAACCAAATTAATATAACTATTAATATCCCTAAATACGACATAAAATAAGACAAAAACTAACCAGTAATTTAACCGTGGAGGTTGATCGTCTGAGTGTTCGTATATTAGGATTATCTTCATAAACTACGTTGTTATTCTCTTTCTTTTTCTTAACTTTTTTAAACTTTAACATACTGGTGATTTCATTGCCCCAACGCACATGAACGCATGGACATGTTATAAGGAAATATGTGCTTTATGAAACTTATTTGTCTTGTCTTATAAAGACAGTAATACATTAAACTCTATGAAACTGAAACCAAACTGTCCTCGACCAATTATTTGTTATGTTTTGCTTTGCTTTGTAAAACTATATTTCTGTTATTATTATTAATTGCTAATTTAACTTTTATTTTTCCTTTAATTTTATTGTTATGCGCATTGAGTCTTTAACATAACTATATTTCATTTCTATTTATTCAACTGTTTTATTATTAATTGCTAATTTTAAGACAGCTTTAAAAACTCAAATTTATAATTTGTTATTGTTAATTCACTATAATCCTTATTAGTATTGCTATCATTATTAATAATATAAATTAATTTTATTTCAATCAAGTTTTACTCCTAATGAGTGAAGCCATCAAATTCTATTCAGACGTCATCTCTACGATTAAGGGAACAACACTTTGAAAGGTTTCGAAGGTGTTCCTTAAGGCTCTGTCTACACTATCATTATCAAACTAGCTTGACAAAAAAAGTGTGATGTGCCAAAATATGGTAGTGATATGCCATCATCATATCTATATATGGGCACATCACATTTTTTTGTCACATCAAGTTTGATATTGTAGACAGAGCTTTAATAATAGCTGTATTCAAAACACATCTTATACTGCTGAAGGAAATAAACACAGTAATCATCTATGGTATTATTACAGTAGTGATGACATCATTGCATTCAAAAGTATTATTTATTAACCCAAATGTATTTAGATACCTTTAGTTTTCTCTTGTCTGGTTTCTGTTTTCCATTCTCTCCGTTCCGTCTACGGATAACATCTGGAGTTGGGCTTCCTTGTTGTCCATTTGCATCGAGATTGTCATTATAATCTGGAAGTTTTGCATTGCCATGACTACCAAAGGTATTCCCTCTATGCAGGTTTGGATCTGATCCGTAATATGGGAACTGGTCTGGGTGATAACTCCCTTAAAAAAAATAATTAAAAAATAATACATAATAGAATATGACCAATCATAATGTCTAATAATTATTATTATTAAATATTATTATTTAATTTCATCTTCAAATTGATATCACATATTGTATTCAAATTATTACTATTATTATGTTCTATTGGTTAAATAAATGTTACTAAACTTTAAAAACTTTTAAAATGCTTTTTAAAAAAAAAGAAATAAACTTAATGACAAAATTGAACTCAATTTGCTGTGTTTACATAAGATTTTATTTACATTTCAGGGGAAAATTTCATTTTTAAATTTTGTTTAGAAATATTGCTAATCAAACTGATTTTTGAGTCGAGAAACATAGTTTTGTATTGTATTTTTGCTACACAAATTTAAAAATCTGTAGCAAAAAGGTTGTTTTGTATAGCTTTTTGCTATGCTACACTGGCAAAATTATTCCCTACATTTACATACAGAAATTGTATTACATTCAATCATATGTTCTTTAATTAATTTTGATAAAGAAGAAATTAAAAATATTTACCTTCTTGTGCTGATGGCACAGTAGATGCAATAGATTGGAATGATTTTTGTCTCTTATTCCTCGTTTTCTGATAACCTCTGCCATCTTCGTAATCACTTCCTGAAGACTCACCGCCACGATAACTCGATGATGACTGAATGAGATCGGGTGGCATTCCCATCTCACCACGCAAAACACTCAAACGCTCACGCCTCTCTCGTAATCTTTCATATGCTTGACTGGCTCGGGAATACCTGCTGCTTGTCCTGCTAATATGTGATGGAGGAGATTGAGACAGTCTTTGTGACCTTTCACGTGACCTATTCACCATTGGTGACCTGTCACGAGTACGATTTCGAGGTGGTAAATCAGGTGTGCTCGGCGAAAATATATCGGACATGTGATAAGATTGCGCACCTGTTTCGTCGTAACTTTTAAAGGAATGTTTGTTTCTGGAATGTTTATAGTCGTCATAGGAATCGTATGAATCAATAGTAGTCGTACTGTAGTTGCCGTGACCGCTAGAGCGTGCATCATGTTTGGAATGTTCTGAATGATAGCTGCGTTGTGATCGAGGGCGCTTTATTGACAATGAATCCAAAGCATTGGAATGCTGCCTTGGGTGTTTAGTACCATTAAAACCTATAAGTTAAAATCAAAGGAAAATATACAGTAAAAAATAACACATACCTTTTGTTATAGCAATATAAACTACTTTTTATAAATTTATGAAATAATTAAACATGACACTATAAAAATAAAATAAAAAAATATTTAAAGCACAGCACAACTATTTGAACTAATCTAAAGCTCTGTCTACACTATCAAACTAGTTTGTGATGTGCCCAATACAAATGGTAGTGATGTGCCCAATACAAATATGGTAGTGATATGCCCAAAAATGGTAGTGATATGTCCATATATGGGCACATCACATTTTTTTGTCACATAAAGTTTGATAGTGTAGACAGAGCTTTAGTAAACATGAACAGGTTAAAAAAGTTTGAACCAATAAAAAAAAAACAAGGTAAGTTAAATTTTAATTTAAAAAATGGTGGCAATGTTTCAGGTAGAACATGTCAGAGACAGATAGACGGTTATAACATATATAATATAATAATAACAAAATATTTCATCACTATTTATGCATAATAATTTATTAAAAATATGAAATTATTTTTCTTACTTGGTAATGAAAGATGTTGACCTGATTGACCCGATTTGTCTATACTGTTGTCATGACGACCATCTTGAGCATCATAATCAGACAAAGGATTGCTAAGCTGTAAAATTAATTAAACAATATTTTTAGTGCTCCAGTATTGTGTTTTGAAATTAACAAAATATTTTGCAGTGTAGCATATGTTTACTACAATAATGAAGTATGAAATGATCAAATAATTTGGTGAATAATGAACTCTGATATAGTATGAAACCTTCAATGTTCTGCCCTTACAACAAACCTTAGTTAATACTACTAGAGGGTGAGCTCGCTTCGCTCGCTCCCCCTCTAGGAAGTGTAGACGATGGTTCTCGGAATGATAAAAATGTTCTTCTTGTACGTTTTCTGTCGGTTACCATTATTAAAAATGCTTGACATTCGTAAAACTAAACTATACTCTGTTTCACAGTGTTTTAGATGATTAATAACATTTTAAAGTATAGTGTTTATTGTTTGGTAGGGCCGGCCCTTTGGGGAGGCGGAGTTCATTTGAGGGAGGTGCTTATTCGAGGGATATATGTTAATTTTTTTAGTCTTAATAATATGGTAACATTTATAATCAAATGAAATCCTGTAATAGATATGAAAAGTGGTAAAAAAGAATAACAAATGCTTGGTAAATTGTAGATAACAGTGCGATGAATTCTACTACAAATAGTATAATTGTGTTATTATAAATGTGTATGGACATTTATTAGATAGTTGGGTTTGGGGGGGGGGGGGATTATTATTCAAATGGATGTTTTATTGAAGAGGCATTTATTCAAATAATTCAAATTCAAATACCATCCTAATAATTATTAATACATTATTTAATTTAAACATCTTTTGAAACTGCCGTGACAGAGTGGGCCAAGAAAGAAGACATTACGGCTTGAAACATGGGCAGACATCTCGGTCCTAACAGGACACAGATAGCCTTTCCTGCCAGCTTACTTAACACTTTCACCGCCAAAGACGGAAATCTCCGTCTTTCAATGCCCAGCGCCAGACCGCCAAAGACGGACATTTCCGTCTTTGGCTTTTTATTGCACAATTTGTTAGATCAGGTATATATGGACCGCATGTAGAAATTTCAACATCCAAATCGAAAATATTTTGATACTTTATTAACCCCTAGTGCCATTGACCCCAGCTGGCCTACATCACGTCCTATCTGTAAACAACATAATGTGCTTACTGCGGATGAAGCAATTGCAGAAATATTTGCCGACTCTGACTCTGAAAATGAGTATTTATTATCCCCAGATGATGAAGGTATATTTGTACCTAAACCTGGTTTATAAAATGTAATAAATAATTGGAGGTAATTTAGCTAGTCTGGCCTAGGCTAGTTTGTAGAATAGGTTGAGAATCGTGACACTGACAGACGGTGCAGCCAGGCTAAAATCCTCATTATCTCTGCTTTGTTCTCCGATTGAGCCTAAAGTGCTAAAAGTGAGCCAAGTTCTTTGTACAATTATGTGGTATTACAGTTTTATTTCAATAAAGTGTTTGGTACCATTGGAAAGTTTATTTCTATCTCATTATTTGAGTGTATATTGCATGTTATTCTGATTACAAACACCTTTGCTATGAGCTTTGAAAAACAGGTAAATTTATCTACTTCCTGTATTGAATGCCTGGCGGTGAAAGTGTTAATAAAACTCAGCTATCGGGATTTCACTCGATTTTAAACAAAATGTCTTATCATCAAATCTCCCTATGTAATTTTATAATACTATTTCCCATAATATATTCCGATTCCTTATGGCATATATTTAATTTGATCTTTATTAATTTGCAGTATAATTTTTATTTTTTAACTACTGTACCTACACACACGCGCGGTCCGTTCCTAAAATAAACAAAAAACTGAAATGGCTATGCACGGTTTTTTTCTTCCTTCTTCCAAAGGGACACTGTATTGATTGATGGAAAGTGCCTGTTTCTAGTTACCTTTAGGGTCAAATCTATTATTTTAACTGCTCCCTTGTGTATAAAAGAGAGAAAATAGTTGAAACCAGGTTATTGCAAGGTGAACCCGGAAATTACTTTGACCCACGAAGAATTGAAATTGAGTTGAAAATCTAAGGCTGTTGAAATCATAAATTGTGTTAAAAAACTCTTTATAATATCTTCCTAAGATAGAAATATGGAACAATAGCGTCGATGTGAAAACTAATGTTATCAAATCAACGTTTCGCGGTACATCTGAGATAGATAAGGTAGGTATCTAAGGCGGAGATTTGTACCGAAGTTTTTGCATTGTGCTCGCCTATGTCAGAATTAACCATAATTTATATATAGATACTTACATCTTGTATGTTTCCAAGTACTAGCTTAGCCAGTTTGCTGAGATGATGTGAATAGGGTACCTTTATTGGAAATTGCTGTGTATGCAATGTACAGGCCTAGAAAACACAAAATACATATAATATCATATCGAGTTATACAGTATCATTCAAAGGTTGCATCATTTATAATATACAAAAACACATAAAAAATATATAGTGGAATTAAGTGGAAGCATGTGAGCAGTAAACTTGTCAATGGATGTTGATACTGTAACTGGTAGATTCAACTCTTACAAAGTCTGAAGAAAGTAAAGAGTGCCAAAAGACACAAACTTTGTAGTATACAGTAGTATATGCTAGAAAATGAAGGATGTATTGATGTTTATAGTATAGTAGAACCCATATTAAAGGGATACCTTCGGGACACAAGAAAGTATCCTCTTAATTAGAGTGTCCTCTTAATAAGGATGTCCTCTTAATAAGGGTGTCCTCTTAATAAGGGTGTCCTCTTAATAAGGGTGTCTTCTTAATAAGGGTTTCCCCTGAATAGGGATAGGCTGTAGTGTTAAAAGATAAATTGCTCTTGTTTGTTGCACAGGAAGGTGTGTTTTATGGTATGTGATAACTGTAGTAAAGTTTAGCACCAGTGGTGGATCCAGGATTTCAATGGGCTTCAATGAAATAGGGGGAGGGGGCTGGGGTAAAAGTAGGGAAATGAAGTGCTGAACTTTGATGTCCTATCTTTTGCATTACAATTTGTGAAATTTAGAGGGTGCCTCGGGCTGGTTGGGCCCCCTTGAAACCTTGAGCACATCTTACCTCTAACACATGAATTAACCCAGATCTCCGAGCTGGATTCTCCTCCACCATGGAGAGCAGAAGGGAATGAAGAGAACGTGTTAAATTATGACTACTTCCTCTATGTGCAGTTTTACCGAATTCAGCTGCCCAGAATATCGTCATACCGAGGGAGTAAACATACATCTATAGAAAAAAAAACCAAATTGAAATAAAAAAAGTTTAAATAATGAGTAAACTGTAAATTGTAATAATTTTTGTTTTCTCTATTGGAGAGATCGAACTTAAAGTACTGTTGGGCCTAGACTGAATCTGCCTTTACATATTAGAAACTCGACATATGGACAGTTTTAAGTCATTTTTATAAACTCACCTTTTCAGATTTTTTCTTTTTGACAGCGCTATGAGCAATGAACGTTGAAATGGCGCTTTAAAAATTGAACGATTGATTGATTAATATACATTTTAATTTTACCAACCTTTTCAACAGCGACATCCGAGAAACTGACGCTGTGTGCAAGGATTTCCGGAGGTAGGTAGCCACTGACGTCATACTGCGATGTGTTGACACTATCTGCATATCGTATCTGACCAGTAGGTTGCAATAATAAGGTGTGTGGACTGATAATGAATGATGGACCATTGTCAGCTATAGCTTGACCTAATATTGATAAACAGAGGATGAAATGAATGAATGAGCGAGCGAGTCAAATGGCAGAGCGGTTAAGGTAGGGGCGCCGTTTATCATACCTAAAGAGCCAACCACATCGGCAAGGCCGACTCGGGACACAGTATTCGATACTAACAAAGAAATGTGAAAATATAATATTTATGACTATACTATTATTATACAGCAATTGAGTGTACACATTACCCCTCAAAAATATGTCTTGCATGGCTTCACTGCTATGGCATAGCAAGGCCCATAACTCCTCTTCTGATACAGCATTTCCTTTGACTTCCAAGGCATCAAACAGGGAAACATGAACAAGAGATGCTACTGGCATCTTGAATCCTAAAAGATAAATTAATAAATATTATATTGTGACACCAGACTGGATAACAACAACAAATTGGATAACTGGAGATTACATTTTTAGCAGAAATTGCAATACATTATAATTATAACTCTTATGCTTTAGATGTAATTGTAAACTGTCTCACTGCTAATAAATGTATTTACAGGTATAGTTTGAAATTGAGTATTCACTTGTTTTAATTATCATTATGTCAACACATTTTTATTTAAAAAAATGTAATTTTCAATACACTACTAAGTGGTAAATCTCTAATTATATACTGTAGCTATTGACAATTAATGAAAAGGCTAAAAATACAAAAAGCAGATAATGCAGGGTGCATGATGGGAACACCAACAGCTGACCTTGAAAACAACAATCAACATCATATTTTATATGCTGTATTGTTTAAAGTTTTGCATGGCGAAATGTTGATATTATTATTATGTACCGCAAACTTTATATCAGCAATTATATTTTAATATGGAACTGTAATATTACTGAAAACAAAACATTTTGCAAAATAAATAATAATATACTTATTTTACACAATAAATAAACTCTTTTGTAACTGTAGTAGAAGAAGTAACAGTATTTAATTTTATACCGTGCTAGAGTGATGTGACACTTTTCAAATTTAATTTGTTTTTGTGTATCTCAGACTCAGAGCAAACACAATTTCTATATATATATACTTATGCAAATAGAAGTAATATTCCACAGATGAATGTTTAATTGCATGTGCTAATTAATATTGTACATTGTATAGTACAAAGTAGTGAAAATATTAAAAATGAAATATATTTTGAATTAAATCTGGTTTTTTTGTTAGAATTATACTTACTTCTCTTTTACAGTAGTTTAAAACAAGTGATAATTACTTAAATATGTATGACATTACTTATAATGACTATCATTAAATTGTTAATTACTGTCTATTTTACAATTGTGAAATAGCATAGAACAAATTGGCAACATTATAGCATTGACAGCATATGGGAAATGACCACAGCCTTTCATAGTGAGTCACAATGAGGCAGATTGATATAGAAATGCATACAAAAGATATGAGCAAAAATCAATAGTCAAACAACAATGCAATCATAGCTAAATGCTAGTATATTGTGCCCCACACCCAATTCACACTCAAATGCACACAGACCTGGCCTAATACAGCTGTAGCTATTATCATATTGACATCAAATATGAATGTCGCTGATGCAAACAAAATGGTACAAAAAACAGTACATATAATATGACCACAAATTGTAAAGTAATACTTTCTTTCAGTTAATATTTCATGCAATACTGAGGTATCCCAAATTACAAAAATAATGATATTATTATTTCCATGAAATACAGAACCTGTATTCAATTATTAAAATTAAAGAATGTGTAAAATTTTAAAATGCCTTTATTTCTTTACAGATTTGTTTTTTTGCTTTTTTTATTATTACAAATCAAAAGAGGTACCGCTAATAATTAGGCCTACAGGTAATCTATGTTATTTTACTAAGTAGTGTGCATAGACAAATGTCAATATTGTAAATTTAATTTATTTTGTCTTAACATGATATGTACATTGACTTTTATTATACAGTAACACATATTGTAAATTGAAATGCAATTTAATAATTTTTATATTAATTATTTTAAATTATGTATCTCAATGGAAATAAGCTAATAAGCTTTTTGGGCTATCCTTGAAAATCTTGTATAAATTTATTTATTTTTAATGTCAGTAATTTATACAAATTTATTTCATTTTGTATGTATTTTTTATGATTTTCCTAATAAAATCAATATAAATAAAGGACGATAGAGAGCAGAAAAAATATATATCAATTTGAATATTAATTGACACAAACTTCTAGAAACATTTAAACCTGTTTTAAAAAATGCACATAATTTGGACGGATCCCTTCCTATATCCAGAGTAGAGGGACGCCCTGTCAACATCAAAATCTAAATAAATTTCTTTTTAAAAAGGAAGCAACGGTTAAACTTCTTCTTCCTGATTACTGAGTTCATTAGTTTTATTTTAATTTTGAAAAGGGCTACATTAAAATCTATAAATACATAGAAATGATTTTTTCAGGTATTCACCTATAAACTTTTAATTAGTCACGTGGTGCAGAACTTTTTTCTGTCAAATACAAAACAGAGATATAAAAAAGGGAATCAGGGAAACAAATAATTACATTATTGTCAATTTCTTGAAAAAACCCCAAAAAACAAATAAATATAAAAATGATAATCAATGAACTTGGCTAATTAATTAAATAGCCTCTAATGACATTGACAAGAACCTAGCCTAAACTAAGACCTATGCAATCATATCCATACTACATCCTTACAGAATATAGTTAATATTTGTTCTCATGTGGAATCAAGCCTAGGCCTAGTAGTAGTAGCTTGTATAGAGGCTAGGCCAACCCTACATTCCCAATAGCTACATTGATTGAAACATGCCTGACTTAGTACAGTAGCCTGGACTGTCATGTTGAAAGAGAAGAGATGTCGAAACACATAACATACCGACACTTGAGTCGAGTTTCCGAAGTAAATATTAACAACTTGATTTAATAGATTATATCCTTTTTGTCTTCTTCATTATCTACAGCATTATTGTTTTCCAAACTGCTCATAATGGTAATTAAAATACATAAATTCAACACACATTTCTAGGCCTACATCACCCATCGTATCGTTCGTTGTTGTCATCCTGAAGCGTTGATCACTACATGACTATACCATTTGATTATAGGGATGTACTGTAAATGATTTTTCAGGTTAAATCTTAAATTCAAACTAAAATATTACAAAAAAAATATACTTATATATAGAATAAATTAGTTTAGTATTGTAATATTCTAATCTATTTATTTTTAATTGAAATTAATGAACATTATATATTTACCAAAAGTCAAACCTATATATTTAATAGACTATTCTTGTGACGCGTCAGGTATTTAATTTTGAAATAATATGTAAACAAGTTTAGATTGTTGAAATACTGCCACCATTTATAATACAAGTTTACATACTTAATTACTACACTATACTCCGATCCATGATTTGACATTCATTCATAATTTTTTGTGAAGTTAGTTGGTTGAATTTATATTTATACATAATATATTATTTGATAAAAAATACCTATTACGAGTATTTTATGTTTCAGTTATCAATGTGTTTATGTTCAAATTTATTTTTTGTGTGTGTAGGCCTATAATATATAGGCATCTCCATGATGGAGGTATAAAAATATACCTTCATGGGAATATCAATCAATCATTTATATAGAATAACAATGAATTAAATTATCAATCAAGTTTAATAGTAATTTTACTTAACTTTTTAAAAGTTTTCTTTTTGTATTATTTTTATTATTTATTAAACTTTATCACTGCACATTGATTGAGAATGTGTTAGCATTTGGCTGCCTGTAAATGTTTATTGATTTTTAAAGTTTTTTTTCTACCAAAAATATATTAAATAGATCGATTTAATTTCCATTTTCACAAGCAAAATTGTAGCTCTTTAACAAGCAAATTAGATATAGTGTCGTCCCTCTAAAAAATATTTTCAAATGTTTGTATTAATATGCCATCATGTCACATAATAATAAATGTATTTACCTGGAAAAAAAAAGTAATTTAAAGCAACCGTGTTAAGATTCGAACACGAGTGTGACAAAGTGCGAGGCTGTGCGAGGCAGCGAGGAACGCCAAATAATTGTGCGAGGCACGCCAAACATTGTGCGAGGCATCATTTTATCATTTCCAAGTGCGAGGCATGTAGGCATATAGTTTAAAATTTTAGGGTATTTTTTTTAGGGTAAAAAATGAACTGATCCACCAACCGAAGGCAAGAAAATTCTGCTCGGGGTTTCCCCTTTTTATAAACGCACGTGTCATGTCACTGTTGTTATCATGTCATATCACGTACTTTGATGCGGGACGGACCGTCCCGGCGGTGGGATACGGTTGGTAACTATTAAATTTACATTTATTTAGTCATCGTTTATAATTACAATTTCAGTATATAATTGATGGCAAGGATCCTGCATAAAGAAGTTTACAATTCTGTTTTTGCAGGACTCTTACAAAAACATAAAACAATAACACAACATAAAAGTTAGAAGAAACGACATTTTTTCATATTATATACATTCATATGTACAGCAGTGTTGTTCATCAGCATAAAGCGATAAATAGTGTTTTTTAATGTTTATTTATTCGTTTATTTTTTCTTTCAAAAATATTCAGCTTATATTACCACCAGACATTTATGAATTCTTTTCCACAACTTTGGTCCATATATGTAGGCGTATAATGAATCATGGAGGTATTACTATTATACCTCCATGTATGAATTGACTGCAAAAGTCAATCTCGATGCGAATCAGTTTCTGTTCTGAGGTTATGAGTAAAACTGGCACAATAACTAAACATATTTAAAATAGTTATAAACCAATGGAAATGATCAATCAATCAATTATTGGCGGGAATTTCATTATCCTTGAGTCTGAAAGGTAGGTCAGAGATAAGAAGATTAAAATTCCAGATCCATGTATAGAGGGCGCATTACATAAATATTGTACAGCGTTTGTAATTGGCTGTTGCTTTTTTAAAGATGTTTGTTGATTGGCTACTTCAAACGTGGCGGCTAGGATGAATCTATGCACCTCCTCAACACAAGGAGCGATCATTGGATTTTTAAACCGTAAAGAAGTAAGTTGTAAGTACGAAACTCTTTACGAATTTGTAATTCATATTATTGTATGTTTTTTTTAATTAGGTCTTAAAATATATTAATATCAACTTTAAGAAACTATTTCTATGTGTTTTGATATTGTTTTAAGTAACTTTTTTTAGATTGAATCCTCAAAAAATGGATCAAAGTTTGAACGGAATTTAGTCGATGGTCTGGCCCGCCGCCGTGCCGTGGGTACCCTATAGGCGAATTTCCCTATAGGATAGGCTAGCTTAATTCAGGCTAGGCGTGGCTAGCCGAATTGGATCCGCCGAATCCTGGCATAGCCTAGTCAGGCTGCTGTATAGGCCAGCTTGGCCTATAATATTAATAACTAGCCTAGGCTCAGTGATGTGCAAAACTGTAGTGGGGAGATTTTCCTGATTTTTTATCACCAAACAAAATTGAATTTTTTTTTGCAATTTGAAATTGCACAATCAAATGTTTAGACCTTAGATTCGGCTTAACTAGGCAAGGCCAAACAAGGCTAAGTCGCCGAATTGAAACAACTTTTTTTTAATCATTGTTTAGAAACCGCATTGGAGCAAGACAAAAGGAAGACATCATGGATCAGTATTTAAAGATTGAGAAGATTGGAGAAGGTTTGTAAAAAAGAAAAATGTATTATTATGTAATTAATGTAAATAATTTTGCATGCAGCATCTTGACAACGAAACATTGATTTGATTTGCTGCACAGGAGTGAAAGACCAAGACTTTATGATATATCCCAGGCAATATTTGTAATAAATATTTTTAATTGCAGGCACATATGGAGTTGTGTACAAAGGAAAACACAAGGAAAGTGGCATGATCGTAGCTCTAAAGAAAATACGATTAGAAAGTGAAGAAGAAGGAGTACCAAGCACTGCAATTAGA
The DNA here is from genome assembly GCF_964355755.1 of Antedon mediterranea. Taxonomy (NCBI): domain Eukaryota; kingdom Metazoa; phylum Echinodermata; class Crinoidea; order Comatulida; family Antedonidae; genus Antedon; species Antedon mediterranea. The sequence continues at coordinate 29,321,757 of NC_092675.1, forward strand.
GAGATTTCCCTTTTAAAAGAATTAGATCATCCTAACATTGTAACGTATGTTGTTGTCATATTTATCATCCTAACATTGTAACGTATGTTGTCATATTTATCATTTATTTCAGGAAGAAATGTTATTTTACTAGTAGTTAGTGTTAGTTATGCTAGGGTTCATTTCAAGTCATTATTGAATTAACTAATAACAATAATAACTAGTTTAATATGTTTCTCTTCAGGTTGCAAGATATATTAATGCAAGAATGCAAATTATATCTTGTCTTTGAATTTCTTACTATGGACCTAAAAAAATACATGGACAGTTTGAAGGGCACACTAATGGAGGCAGATCTTGTTAAGGTGTGTTTTGACCACATTTGAATGTTTAATTTTAATACGATAAAAGAGTACACCCTTTGTGACCTACTTGCTAACAAGACTGTAAATCTGTCTACACTATCAAACTAGTTTGACAAAAAAGTGTTGTGATGTACCCAAATATGGTAGTGATATGACATCATCATTATGAGCACATAACATTTTTTTGTCACATAAAGCTTGATAGTGTAGACAGAGCTTTACAAACAACTTTCAAACCAGTTGCTGATGACACAAGAACAAGCTGAAAAAAACACATTAAAAATTTTTTTTATATTCTTTAGAGTTATTTACACCAAATATTGGAAGGCATGGTCTACTGTCATTCAAGGCGAATTATTCATAGAGATATGAAACCCCAGAATCTATTAATTGACAACAAAGGAACAATCAAATTGGCAGATTTTGGTTTGGCAAGAGCATTTGGCATACCAGTTAGAGTGTACACCCATGAAGTAGGTTTAAACTCACCCTATTCTAACATGCATCTTACAGAATTACATTAAAGCCATGCGAATTGAACCTAAAGATTCAGACATGAAGGGTATTTCACACCAGTGCTGGTGTGGCAGAGTTAAATCAAACCTACCTGTTTTGTTTTCACATGTCCACGCGCATATCGATTGGTGCATAGCGGCGTGGAGCGCCGTACCAACTAAAAATTGATGTTTAATTTGCCATGCCGGAAAAGATGTGAAAGTGGATGGGTCCAGTTTAAATGAAACAAGTGAAATAACACACGATGAATAAAGATAATAATATTACTTATTTTATTCATACCATACATATTAAAAATGTATTGTACATGTTATTTTCTTGTAGGTTGTGACTTTATGGTACAGAGCTCCTGAGATCTTGTTGGGTTCTGCAAAGTATGCCACACCCGTCGATGTCTGGAGTATTGGCTGCATTTTTGCTGAGATGGCAACAAAGCGTCCTCTCTTTCACGGTGACTCGGAGATCGATCAACTTTTCCGTATTTTTCGTACTCTTGGAACGCCGGTGGAAGACACATGGCCGGAAGTGACCAAGTTACCGGACTACAAGCCATCTTTCCCTAACTGGAAAAGCAACAGCTTAACCACCAATGTGAAGGCCTTGAATAGCTCTGGATTGGACCTCTTACAGGTACAGTCATTAGTACAAAATTGTAGGCTATGATGTAGATAATTAATTGTGAATAGTTTACATATTTTTACACCATAGTTGTTATAAAGTTCGCGGCACACCTCGTATGTAGCTCTGATGTTTCAATCAATACCTCTTTATAAAGTCAAGGAAAACTGGGAATTGTGAAATTGGATGGGACTGGGTGTGAATGCTAAAACAATAGCAAAGTTCACAGTGGGAGGGATTGAAACTAGACATAGAAGAGCATTGTTCTCATGAACTATACACCATAGTTTTTAAACTTAAATCTTTTAATATTTGTTATTTTACAGAAAATGCTCATCTACAATCCAGCTAAAAGAATTTCAGCAAAGGCAGCTTTAAGGCATCCTTATTTTTCAAATGATATTCTATCGATCAAATCATAGTGCAGATCAAGAGTATTAACATAATCAGAACTAGACTAGAAACGATATGGGGAATTAAGGCGGTACAGGTGGTGCCATCACATTTTGTTCCAAAACAAGGTGTTTAACCAAATATTATCCAACGGCATAACAAATTAATTTATGAACTATATAAATGCTCAACGTTTGGGTGGGAAATTTCTAAAACATTTAATGACCTTGTTTCATCCACTATATCAATAACAGTACTGTACTTTGTCAGAGTTGACAGAGCAAAAACATATTTTTTTTTGGCCAAAAAGATTATTTCTAAGATTTATTCATCAATGTTTAAAAAATGGATTTCTTATTTGCTTTGCAAATAATGTGATGAACAATTGAGATTTGATTAGCATTTTGCAAATGCGATTTCTATAGAGAGTAAGTATAGTGACTGTTCAAATAGAGTTTTTTTGTAGATATTTAGTAAAATTTAGTTGTTTGTGTTTAAATTCAGTATGTCTCTGAGTAAATTAGTTATATTCTTTATTTAAAAAAAATTTTTTTTTTACTCTTTGTGTTTGATGAATAACAAACGGTACATCAACAATTGGAGGCATATTTATGCGATATATTAACAAAAAAGGAAAGGCTAATATTTGTACTGTAATGTTTACGATATACTTTGCTTTGTATTTATGCTAAGGTAGGGAAAAAAAGAAACAAATTACATAGTAATCAGTTCCTGTAAATGTTGTAAATGTATTTTGATATCAAAAATAAAAAATACAGCTCTACCACATCACATTCACTTGTACTTTTTTATATGATTGACTCGTCCTTTATGAGTTTATAGGCATACTCGCTGTTTAACAAGTTTTGGCTAAGCAATGGCACTTTGGTTTGGTGATTTCTCTGTTATTATTATTCTCTGTTTATAATTGCCAAATCAATCGTACACATGTTGATGCTCTGAAAGCAAGGCAACCTAACAGGACACTGAGCTCGTCTTGCCAAGAGAGGAACTCCTAACAGTCCTTTGATCTTATGTCTGGCTGCGACAAATACCAACAGGTATATTACATATTCTCTGTGGCATTTGGTGTCTGTTAAGGGGTGTGGGTAGGCTC